>NC_134660.1:5158375-5498136 GCF_030463565.1 Pelecanus crispus | reverse complement strand
CCCAGGCTGCCTCCTCCACCACTTGAATTCAGATCTGTTGTAAGCCAAAGGCGGCCTGGATTTATGAAGAACCACCACTAATTGTATTAATATGCAGAAGTAAATGACAGTGAGTGCTTTGTGCCTCTCCACAGCTGGCAAATGAAATGCCCCAGGGCTTGGGCTTATTAATGCGCCGTGCACAGAGGCTGCACAGCTGGCGACCACGTGCCGGGGCTGGGGAGGCTTTAGGGAAGCGGGGGGAACATCTGACCCCTGAGCTAAACCCACTGTCCCTCCTTGCCGTAAAAATCCTTGCAATAAGATGTCGTAGTGCAGCAGGAACAACGCTCTGCAGACCCATCTCAGCAGCGTGGAGACGCTGTTTAAATCTGTTTTGGCTGGCACGAAATCCTAGAGGGCGGGCGGATCAAAGAAACCATGGAAACGCTCTCAATTTGTGCCCGCATCAGTAAACTTTTGCAAGACGAATTTTCAGGGTTGGCAGCGTCTGCCTCCAGCCACCGGCACCTGCCTGGGGTCACCCTCGCCCCCTCCAAGTCCCCTCTGCAGTGGCTCGGCTGCAGGATCCTAAAAGTTACCAGGGCTTTTGTGAGCAATGAGGAGGAACAGCCCTGTCTCAAGCCAAAAGCATGGCTGTGGTGCTGGTTGCAAGGACTGAACATGGATGGATCATGCTGCAAATCCCTTTGAACTGATGCCTGGAGCATCCCAAACTTTGGGCAGCTCCTGGAGATGCTCCACTACAGATCCCAAAACCCAAAGCAAGCAGTAGATCCCTCAACACAGCCCTGATAACCTATTCTTCACCAGAAAAAAGCCACCAGAGAGACACCTTCTCTAAGATATGACCTACCACAAGCTGTGCACAAAGCGAGGCAGCGAGGCTCGTGCCGGCGTTGGCATGATGTCCCAGGGCACGTCTCTGCTCCGCGAGCATCCCACTGTGAGCTGGTCCCCAGGGAGATGCAGCTGGAGGAAGGTCAGGGCTGGCTGAGAAGTGCTGCCCGTCGCAACATGGATGGCACCACCGTCACTTCTCCCCCCTTTAGAGACTCAAGGAGGACCCAAATGGCCCTTCCTAGAACAGCAGCCGCAAACAAATCTGAGCTAACTTCTGCAGCATCAGGGCTCATGTGAAGACCCCGGTTCAAAATTAAGCCACGCTAATTCAATTTATCTAAATTCAATTTGGAAATGGAAAGGGATCAGCGGAATTAAGGCGGCTTTAATGAGGAGGAAAAGCAGTGGCATGGAAATTCAATGCCACCGAAACCACCTGCACCTCTGGCTAATTTGGATTAATGCTACAGACATGCCTCAGCTCCCCCCGCAGCGATGCCCGGAGGGAGGGTGAGCATCCAGCGCCTCGGACACGGCAGAGGTTGGTCCCCAAGCTCCCACCACACACCGCCGGCTTTTCCTTTTCCCAAACCACAACCCCCCGGCGAGGGGCTTTCTCCAGCCACCAACAGATGGTTTTCCACTGCATCCACCGTTTGATGGCAGGGGTTGGTACCCACCACTCCGTAACAACATGGAAAAACCTTGCTGGGAAGCAAAAAATAAACTGGAATCAAAATGGGTTGGGTGTGAAGGAAACAGGCTTGAGATCTTTCTCTACGTGACCTAGATCAAAAGTCTTGCTTGTAGCCCGTGGTTTTTGTCGAGTTAAATAATAGCAGTCCACAATACTACGTGATAGTCTCCTAACTGGATTGAAGCCTCAAGCTTTATAGATTTCATGCTGCTTCTTAGTGCAATTTTATAGCACGCTCCTCATCCCCCCGTTTTTTATTCAGCATGTTACTTGATTAATTGGTATGAAATGTTCATCTTTATCCAACAATTCCTGAAACACAAACGCAGAACTCTCCAATTGTATTTCTTATTTACAGCCCTGTAGCCTGAGTGATTTCCAATTTACTGTGCTGCTATATTAGGTCAATATATAATACCTTGGAC
This sequence comes from Pelecanus crispus, assembly GCF_030463565.1. Classification (NCBI taxonomy): domain Eukaryota; kingdom Metazoa; phylum Chordata; class Aves; order Pelecaniformes; family Pelecanidae; genus Pelecanus; species Pelecanus crispus. The sequence goes on along the minus strand of NC_134660.1, from coordinate 5,496,171 downwards.
CACTCCAGAAAGATTAGCCAGAAGTGGATTCCCTTTCCAATCAAATAGTCACTGCTATAAAATAGAGTTTCTTTTATTATATTTGATTGCTTTTCTGCCACTTTCCCTATCAAGTGCAATAAAGCAAACACCCTCCACAGTCCCGCCACTCCCCAGCACCTAATCTTGTGAGACAAAGATGCACAAGCACAGAATTTGGGAGACTCTGTGCCATATGTACGACTGGCTGCAGCTTCCACCTACGCTACTCCGAGTCTGTGGTTTGCTGTTTCCCCCTCACTTACTGGAATGAGTTTTCCCTGGTATAGATTTTTTCCACCTTGCATTTTTCCTCCATGCAGGATTGCTAGGTTTTTTTTGTTTGTTTGCATCATGATTCCCACCTGGAATATTTAAGGCTTTCTTTAAAGCACAAAGGTGATGTGAAGACTTCAGCCACAAATTATCCTCCCACTCTTTTCATGTCTAGTATGCTCATGGTTGAAGTAAAACACTACGAAATATAAATTCTAGAAGTGTAAAATTCCAAAGACAGAGATTTCCAGTTCTTTTTCTTTTTATCGTCTTTTTTTTTCCACGCGCCTCATGATTTTGACAGTCCTGACACAATATTTTTGCACACCCAAAGATGTCAAGGCTGCCTGATGCCATGACATCCAGACACAGTCAAAATACCCTTGTCTTTGCGCTTGAAAATCAAGACTGAAGCAGTCTGTGTACGCTCGCTATTCCAAAATTAGACTGCACATAAATTTAACATGTTCAAATAATGGGCTTGCATAGGCAGACAGTCAAGCAAAAGGTATATTTTGCTATTACAAGCAACTTGTTAGACAAGATACTTCAGCTTCCCAAGATATTAATGGATACTCAGTAAAGGTCTTTTTAGAATGACAATACACTTCGTTTTGTTTGCCAAGTCAGTAACAATTAAATCACTTTTTGTATTACAAAGCATATGCCAATATGACATGGTGGTAGCAGCTCCTGGAGCAGCCCTATCCCAAGCTACAAACCAGTATTTTCTTTCTTCACTTCTTATTTGAATTGCAAAGAACAGTTTAAAAAAGAAAGCAGAGATCCTGAGGCATGCAGCCAGCAGCAAAATGAGGATTTTTGAGTCCACGCGCCAACTATTTTCATGCAGGACTGTGAAAGAGAACGCGGTTTTATGGCATCTCCAAATCTGGAGCACAAAGCAAAGCAGCTACGGGACTAAATACGAATAAGATGCCACCTGAACTTGGCATTGATAAAAATCAGCCCTGCATCCAACTGAACCACAACTGCTCTGTGCCCACGAGGGCCTGAGGGACCCAGGGTGCAGGAAGAAAGGTCCCATGGGGTGTCCCGGCCATGGTTGGGATGGAGAGGCCGTGAACTGGGGCCTGGCGGGTTCTTCGGGTCGTTGTTTTCTATGGGACAGACCCTTGCAGGAAACATGAGCCAAGGCCACCAGGATGGGCCAGAGAAATGCATATCTTTCCATGTGAAGACCTCCCTGCGGTGATGGAGGTTGGTCTGCTTTCAGCATCTGTGAAGCCCTAATGGAGTGCAAACACCATGTCTGAGACAGCAGCTCGGCGGGGGCAGCTCCAGACAGCTCTGGGAAACCTTGGATTAATATAGGACAACCAGCTGGGAAAGGAAATGGTTTGAGCAGCAACGTTTGAGGGACACTGCGGAAGTTGGAAACTGGAGAAAAAAGGTCAAGTAACTCAACCACGCAAAAATCATTGCCTAAGAGGCAACTAAAAGGCCAGACAGAGGCAGCTGCTGGGTACAGCATGGCTACTGGGAAAATGGAGTAGCAAAACCAGTCTGTAGAAGTGTCTGAAGATAAGGAGAGAACGGAACAGCTCAGATTATAATGGAAATATGAACTTGCTGGGAAGAAAAAACTCCGCTCCTTCCATCCTGAAGGCATCCCCATGGCTGGACCTCCCCATGCCTACACGTGGCTTTGGCACTGCACCACGAAGATCCCGGCCCATGTCCATCCCCATCCCTCTCCATAGCAAGGGTTGAAGTTTGAAGTTCACTATTAAGAGTTGTGTGCCCTTGACAAAGCTTTTCATTGGAGAGCCAAGTTTGTGCAGTCCCAGTGGTAGCAGCTGAGGAGATTTAATTCCAAACACATTTACATTATTATGCAAATATTTGGAAATCACCAACTCCTTCACTTACCTACTAAGAGCTGAGTTAAGCGTTTCCATGGGAACAGCAACTATTAACCACTATAGTTAATAGTTTTATTCTGGTAGTGTCCAGACAGCTCAATGAAGATTGAAGACAGCTTGTACAAGGTGCTGTGTGAATGTGAGGGATGAAAAAGTCTCTTGTTGAAAGGAAAAGATTAATGTTTTATAAGCTTCAAAGTCAAGTACCAGTTCTACCTGGACCTGTAAGAACATGGCCAAATTTGCTTGCAATGAGTCCAGGAGACTCTCCTATACTATTTAACCAAATCAAGAGCCTTATTTATATAGTTTTGCTTTGAACTCTATAGCATTTCATGGTCAGACAGAGATCTTAATAACTATCCCAGCACAATCCAGCCCCATAATATCAATCCAGTTCTAGGGACATGAGAATCCCTCCCTATGCCTCTGATCTTTAGCTGAATACAAATTTAAGTTCAATACACATGAGATCAGCAGTGGTGAGGTCACGGGGGGGAAGGACATCATCGGGGCATCTTGAAAATCAAAAGGGTACATTGCTCCCTTCCACGTGGTCAAACGTCAAGCCCAGACTCAAAAGGCCTTAAAAGGGGTTGGTTTTTTTTCCCCCTTAGGTTTCAAAGTCCACAGCCATGGCCAGGTTTCAAGCACCTTTGCCACATGCAGGGCTTGAAAGTTGTCTGAAGAGAGCGAGCACAGCAGAAGCTGCCATCCCACCTAACCTCTGGGTGATGGTGATGCTCACAGACGTGGAGGTACCAGACTGGAAACGTCCTTCCCACTGCCACCGGCTTTCCTGCCCCGCTTCCCTGCCAGATGGCAAGAACAAGACCTGGTTCATCCTCCTCCCTCATCTTTTGTCTGCCCAATTTATTTTTCCGCTTGCTTCTTTTTTTTAAATTTTTTTTCCCTTCATGTATAATAAGAATCTGGTTTACCCAGCCAAGACTGGTCCACTTTTCCCGGTATCGCAGTGATAGAAAAGCACAGGTCTAAAGGCAGCGCATTTCTGGATGGGTTCCTCTTAAAGGTTCTCCAAAAGGCAGCTCCAAAAAGCAAGCACAGTGTGACACAAGGTCTGTGTCTCCATGGGGAACCTCAGAGGGTCCAAAACCCAACAAGGTTGAACATATAGAGCTCGTGGTGTGGCTGTCCAAGCCTGCTACATCCCTGAGCCATCAATGTGATGGTTTCCTGCCCCCAAGGCAGCCTGTAAGCAATAAAGCATCAGAGGTGGAAAATGCACTTCATCTTCCCACTCTATTGTGAACCTGTTTTGCTTTTAAAAAGACAAAACTTCAAACAAATGCAACAAGTCAGAAATTATTATCCCAAATCATCGTCTTCTCCCCCTCAACCGAGCCAGATCAGGCTGACTTTGCATATGAGATAAAAACTGGAAGGCAAAGCTCTTGCTATAAAAGCCTGTGCAATTTTAAATGATTGACGGGACTGTGGGAATCTGTTTAAATCATGAGACACCACACAAATAAATTTTAAGTTTTGAATGAATGCAACCAACTCTCCTCTTTGCTACTGAGCACAATTTTGTAAGGGACTCGAAGGGGCTCATTTGCACAGGATGACGGAGTGATGGCAACACAAAACCTTAAGTGAGATTTGCTCCCTTCCCTTTCCTGATACCCAAAAATAAACACAACCTCATCCTGAAAATCTCCAACCGCAACGCTCTGCCTTGCAACTGCCAGAGAAACAGAGAGGCTGGCAATTTTGCCAACATTTTTTTTGATGTTCCATTTAAAATGTCAACATGGGTTCATGAAAACTGCAGCCACCGCTGCTGAAGAACTGATAAGGCTTGCTCTAAATGGCTGTCTTTGGTGGCATGCGTCACTCTCCATGCCGTCCCCTGCCCATGCCACCCCTCTTGCAGAGTCCAGCCTCCTACCCACCGTTTTTGCAGCCGCATTCATTAAAGAAATTGGCACCAGTGTTGCCAGCAACTTCCACTGTGGCAGCTCGGCTGGGACGATGGGAGCTGCTGAGCTGCCCTTGCAGGAGGCAGTGTTTCCATGTCCACTCCGAGTGCTGCCATCCCAACCCATGAGACCTGCGAGACAGCACACAGCCCCAGCCTTTCTGGTCAGCACCTTCTGCCCTTCTCTGTGCCAGGATTAAAGGGCTGCAGTGCAGCACATTGGCTCTGCAGAAGATGCCCAACCCAGTTGGGTTTCTTAGGGGACAGATGCCATCCATCCCAAATGATCCGAGTTCAATGAGCCAAGCCCTTGGTCCACCCAGGCAGCACTAACCCACGCAAAGACAGCAATTAGGGCAACGAACATCCCTAAATTTCAAGGAGGAGGAAAACACAGACAGCAGCTGGAGGTCCACCTTGAACGTGGCCTCCCAAAAATGGCTTTCTAGGGAAGAGGGATGTGCTGGAGCACCTGAAGGAGACACCACCCCTCTGGTCACCCGCAAGTGCCCACCCTCGTCCCAGGACAGCCAATGACACTCCTGTTCAGCACCCCAAACTTTGGTGCCAGGACACCCAACTCCAGCACTCACAGATGAGCTGAGCTATGGACATGCTGGTCCCAAGTGGCAGCCACAGACACTGAGAAGAAAAGCAACTTGTTTCCGTACAGACTGGGCTCCTCTTGCTTTCAAGAGCTATTAGGTTTAGACATTGGTTGGGGAGGATGGGATGGGATGGTCTTTCCAAAAAAATTACCAGTACCTGCATGTTTACAGGAGGAAAAATAAGATCTTACCTGTTTCTCCCCATATTGGCAAATATTCATCCTGCTGTATGTCTAGCATGATTTCCAGTCCATTGCCTGTCCCACCCTTAACCGTGGTAAGAAGAGGCCGTCCTTCTTCTCCTGAGTTGAACATGTAGCATTTCCCATATTTTGTAAACACCTGCGAGGAGAGAAGAGAGAAATAATATCATATTTCCCCTATAATCAACCACTCTTCCCACCTGAAAACAGGCAGAAGGATGAGAAACAGCCACGCGCTGCAGCTTGAAGGGAAATGTCTGCAGATAAATCTAATCTGGTTTAATCACTTATTGTGCTCTCCTTACATAAAATAAAAGATGGACGAGAGGAAGGGAAAGCTGTTTTAGAGCAGCAAACAAATGTCTTCAGGAGCTCGCCAGAGTCATATCATGTTAAGTCTCCGTGAAACACAGGTACACACTGTGTCTGAGCTTCTACTAAAATCTAACGCAATTCCTTATCTTTGTGCAAGGCACCTCAGTCCACCACCGCTGCGTGCTCATGGCTGCAGACCTCGAGGTGGGCTCATCCCCAAAGGAGGGAAACGCCAGCACTGAAGCCCACACTCACTCCATGCTCATCCAGCTGCTGAATATCAAACCCTGTAGGCACAGCTCATGCCCACTGCCTTCCACCCAAAGGGAGCAATGTGAATGATGCCTGTGCTCTCCTGACACAAAAAAATGCAACATCCCATTAATTCGTCACTCTACCACTACTTGGCAAATAATAAGAGTTAAAAACACTTGGGCAAATGAGGAAAGATCTCCTCCATTGCTTTTGCTCCTTCTTTAGTCTCATTTTGGCCCATCTCTTGAAAGAAACTCTGGGCAAAGCCCAGATAGGGGCTGCCAGGCCACCAGCAGCTCTACAACATGGGGTGGACATGGGTTTCCAAGGGGGGTGGACATGGGTTTCCAAGTAGGGTGGACATGGCTTCCCAAGTAGGGTGGACATGGGTTTCCAAGGGAGGTGGACATGGGTTTCCAAGGGGGGTGGACATGGGTTTCCAAGGGGGGTGGACATGGGTTTCCAAGGGGGGTGGACATGGGTTTCCAAGTAGGGTGGACATGGGTTCCCAAGGGAGGTGGACATGGGTTTCCAAGGGAGGTGGACATGAGTTTCCAAGTAGGGTGGACATGGGTTCCCAAGTAGGGTGGACATGGGTTCCCAAGTAGGGTGGACATGGGTTTCCAAGGGGGGTGGACATGGGTTTCCAAGGGAGGTGGACATGGGTTTCCAAGGGAGGTGGACATGGGTTTCCAAGTAGGGTGGACATGGCTTCCCAAGTAGGGTGGACATGGCTTCCCAAGTAGGGTGGACATGGGTTTCCAAGGGGGGTGGACATGGGTTTCCAAGTAGGGTGGACATGGGTTTCCAAGTAGGGTGGACATGGGTTTCCAAGGGAGGTGGACATGGGTTTCCAAGGGGGGTGGACATGGGTTCCCAAGGGGGGTGGACATGGGTTTCCAAGGGGGGTGGACATAGGTTTCCAAGGGGGGTGGACATGGGTTCCCAAGTAGGGTGGACATGGGTTTCCAAGTAGGGTGGACAAGGGTTTCCAAGGGAGGTGGACATGGGTTTCCAAGGGAGGTGGACATGGGTTTCCAAGTAGGGTGGACATGGCTTCCCAAGTAGGGTGGACATGGGTTTCCAAGGGAGGTGGACATGGGTTTCCAAGTAGGGTGGACATGGGTTTCTGAGTGGGGCGGCTCTTGGTGGGGCAGCAGAGATGTGACATCTTTGATTGCAGTGGCATTGACGGTCTCGGGCATTGACAAGTCCTGCGCTCAGCCTTCCCCTAAACTGGGAGAATGTTTAGAAATCCCCTAACCACTGCACGTGGTGACTCCTGACAAGCGCCAGTGTGAAACTGGGAGTGTGAGTTGTCTTCAAGTCACTCTGCTGCTTCATGGCTTCGGAAAGTCTGGGTTTTGCAATCAGTAAGCAACCGGCAAACACTGGTAATGAATATTCAGAGCGAAGGGAGCCCAACACCAAGCAGCACGCTGGCTGCAGTCCCGTCAGAAATCACAAGTCGCTAACGCAGTTGCTGAGATCATATGACCCCAAGATGATTCATAAAACTAAACAGAAGCTGGAGTCATCAGCAATTTATTCCCCTCAAATATTGACATATGCCTTATAATCACAGCATCAGGGAAGCAGGTGAAAAAAGAGAAATATGAAATCATATTCCAGTTAAAAACCTCCAATCGGAGCAAAAGGGACGCAGAGAAAATGAAGCATTTGCAGGAAAAAAAAAATGCCCTTTAAAAAAGATTTTTATATCCAAGTGAAAATCCTATTTTAATACCTGACTGACCTATTAAACCATTCAAGCCGGAAAGATAAGCTGAACAACAGTAAGCCTGTGTTAGCAGCCAGTGCCCGTAGATGGGTTTTCCCAGATAGGCTTTGAAAGCAGAAGTTAAAAATATCTAATTAGGATAGTTCAAAATACAGCAAGAAGAAAACTTGCGTTAGTGAAAGTCATGGGACAAGCAAGCTTATATTGCGAGCAACAGCACAACGTAAATGCTGAATAAGGATTTAGATGCTGATGTACCCAGTGCAGTCTTTAACCAAATAAATCCAGGCAATTTTATGGCGCTTTTTATGTGGCCCTTCGCAGCTGTATAATTTTAAGTGTAAAACCTCCAGTTCGGGCATGTTTATCCAACAAACAAGATCTAAAGTGACAGAGGCCTGGGGCTCACTTCAGCTGCATATCTGGGACCCCAGTCCCAGAAAAAGAAATCAAACAGTGACGTGAAAAGGAAGGGACATGCCTCCATCCCCTCTGCCCCACCCTCAGCAAGCAACCGTCAAGTCCATGAAAGGCTGCTGGCCACGGCCAAGAGCTCATCTGCCATGACCTTGGCAGATGTTTCTCTTGCACAACAGGAGAAGATGGGAAACCTGTCCAGTCCTACACAACCTGGGACGCACTGACCCATGTATGGAAGAAATGCAACTGCTTTCCAGCCCCACATCTGCTCCTGAGCAACGGCAAGGCCAGGGGACTATCTGAGACACAGCTTAAATCCAGGCGTTGGTGGCATCATCTACACTGCCATAGGACTCTGCGCGGAAACATTTCCAAGGAAGCCCAGTGATTTTCTGCTGCTCTTTAGGGCCACCAGCAAGCACAGATCCTCATTAAGGCTCCTGGTGCGTATCCACCCTTTCATCTCCGCAAATCAGGCAGTTACTTATGGCCTTCTGTAGCCAAATATCACACCGCAGCCATGACTGCGATACGACAGAGAACATGAGCGCTTGTCCTAACGAGAAATCAGGCACTTTTGCTGAAGTACTCAGAGCTAGGAAACAGCATGAAAACTTTGGGGTAGTGTCGTGGTTTAGCCCCAGCCAGCAACTAAGCACCACGCAGCCATCGCTCGCTGCCCCTGCCCCGATGGGATGGGGGAGAGAATCGGAGGAGTAAGAGTGAGAAACACTCCTGGGGTGAGATAAGAACAGTTTAATAATTGAAATAAAATAAAGTAAAATAATAATAATAACACTATAATAATAATAATAATAATAATAATATACAAAGCAAGTGATGCACAATGCAATTGCTCACCACCCGCCGACCGATACCCAGACAGTTCCCGAGCAGCGATCGCTGCTCCCCGGCCAACCCCCCCCAGTTTCTATACTGCCCATGACGCCGTATGGTATGGAATAGCCCTTGGGGCAGTTGGGATCAACTATCCTGGCTGTGCCCCCTCCCAGCTTCTTGTGCACCTGGCAGAGCAGGGGAAGCTGAAAAGTCCTTGACTGGCATAAGCAGTACTCAGCAACAACTAAACCATCAGTGTGTTATCAACATTCTTCTCCTACTAAATCCAAAACACAGCACTATGCCTGCTACTAGGAAGAAAATTAACTCTATCCCAGCCGAAACCAGGATAGGTAGGATCACCACCAGGCTTAGTCGCTAAGCAAAGAACTGGTGCTCAAGAGGAGATGAACAAGGGATACATCAGCAAACAGCATGGACCAGGAGAAGACCTACAGAGCAAAACAGCTGGGGAGGAGGACCAAATGCCAGACTTGATTCAGGGCTTTTTATTCCTTTTGACCAGCCTGAGCCCAATTTCAGGTACTGGGTGCCTATTTGGGCTGGAGCACATCTTTCCACTGAGTTTCCACAAGGAGTTGAGCCTGAGTGCTCCAAGGTGGCTCCTCAATGGAAACCAAAGCATGGTAAGTGGGGACAGTTTGGAGATTCACTCTCAAAGCACACTCCTGATCCAGCTAAACCCCATGCAGATGCCTCCCCTCTGGGTTTGAGCTGGCTGCTCCCACTGCTCACCTCCAGCAGCCCCCACGGGGCAAGCACCACCAGGGCTAAGAGGACCCAGGCCTAAAAGCACAAAGAATTGAAAATCAAAGAGAATAAACTGAGGAGGAAGAAATGAGAGCCTTTCCCTGCAGGACAAGGCTGCTCACAGGGACCCTATGGGAAAGGCAGCCGTGAGCCATGAGCAGTGTTAATACTCAAGCAGCTACCGGGGATGCCTTCAGGCAATCTTCTGCTAGGCTCAGCACTGCTCCCAGGCAGAAAGGAGTCACAAATACATCAAACAAACAAACAAACAAGACCAAAAAAAAGGGAAAGGAAGAAGGAAGGGAAGAAAGTCACCCTGCTCACCGCAGCTAGAGACCTCCCTAGAAGCCCCTGAAGAAGCCCCCTAGAAGACCTCTTGCTAGCTCCTGCACTGCAGTCCCAGCAGTCACCACCCTACTATATACAACATGCCACACGTAACAGCAGCTTCAACTCTACGTACAACCTCTTTGCATCCCAGAAAACACATCCCATCCATCCTGCTCTCCACCGATGCTGCATGGAGCAAGCACCTTTCTAAGCACGGACATGGTGCTCAGCTTGAAAACACCATCGGACGTTTCGCAGTGATGAAGGCTTTGAGGCTAACAGCCTTGCTTAGGAGGCAGCTGTGGAGAGACAGCAGGCAGTAAAGAAAGCCCTGCAGGGTTCATTTTTCCTCCACAGCACAGCCCATCCCACACCATGGGATGCCCATGCCCCACTGCCAGCTGCCTTCTCCCTCAACCCCGGGGCAGGTTCCTTCCACCTCCTCTGCTGGGAGAAGCCCTGGTAGCACATGCCTACGTGGACAGTCTCCTACTGAAGCATATAGAAATGCCATGTATATATACGGCATCCCCATATATAAAGCTTCCCTGCATTGCAAACCGAGCTGCTGTGCGCAGCAGAGCTTAGCCACGGTGCTCAACGCCCAACCACAGCGGCAGACCACGGCACGGGACAACCACGGCTACCTCTCTCTTGAGCCTCAACTACAAGGTTTTCCGTATTTCCTTAAGAAGCGATAAAAGACTATTTATAACAGCATTTAAAATGACACTGCCAAGTTAAAAATTCCATATGCATTCATTTCAACTGACATTAAATGGGGTCGTGCTGTTTCTCACCTTCTCACCTTTGCTATGAATGATTATTTGGGAAGATAAAACATTTTTTCAGGGGATCCTCTTGGTTTCAGGCTCTTTTGGGCTCCCTGATAACAGGGAAGGATTCAGAGCATTATCAGATCATCAGGATAAAAGGATAGAGCTGTTCGGAAAGGGCGCCATCAGTATATACTAACTGCCACGATGCACCTGAGACAGTAAACATGAGGCAAAGCAGAATGATTTAACCTCAGTTTATTTGTCTTGAGGGAAAACCGCACTCCTTGCTGTTAGTAATGTTTTAACTTGCAATAAAAAGAAGGTCCGGCACAAGCCAGAAACAAAAATACAAACATGCACCTTGAGAATAGTCTATAAAAATACCAATTTTTTTCTTTGATAGATCACTTGTTACTTTTGACAGCTCCTCTGAAAATCCCCGTTTAAGTACAAAGGTAAACACGTTCAAAATCCATCAAATAGTACTTGAGTGACACAATGAGCCCCTCTTTAGCACGTAAAGGGAAAAATGTGTACCCTGTGAAATTAAAAAGCAGAGCATGGGTATCTCAAACATTCTCCATGTACAAAACAGCAGTCACCACCATCAAAAGCTCCGAGACGCCAATGTATATCCTGCTGTGTGTCAAACCAGCAGGGCAAAAAAGACTGATATTCAAAATGCAAGCAAGCCTGACCAGAGTAATAGAGAAAAAGGTATTTCACAGTTTATAACCAGCATACACAGGCCAAGCATACCTGCTGATAAATTATCCTTTCAATACAGAGCAAAGTGATGGTAAAAGCGAGTAATTTGAAGTCTGTAAATGACTTTTCTAAATCCAGACAAAGAGGCAGGCTAGAGCTCACTGACAAGGCAAGACGTTAGTTGTCAGATTAAGGCACTAACCATTGAAAAGACAGCAAATTAGCATCCTTCACAATCACTTGCTCCACAGTTGCGGCACACAAAGGTTCAGAGACACATATCCTATCAGCCACGTCCAACAGCATCATGGACAACAAAGCAAGAAGGAAAACGAAGGGACGTTCCAGACAGGTCCAGGAGAAGGGGAACATGAAGCTGAAAGGGCATGGGGAGACTGGAGATGGGTTTGGGCAGGAACACACATGAGATGATGGGAAAAAGATCCTGTTTAGGAGGGAAGAAGACCTTATGTCTGAGTTTTTGGCACAGCGATACATTCCCATAGTTACCAGCTCTCCCGTGGCACCTGCTGAGCCGACGGTGGCATTGAGCCATGTCATTATTTCACTCGAGGTGCGAGGAACAGCACGGTCCGGTTGGCTCCATGCAAGCGCATCACAATGGTCCATTTGTTCACACCCTGGCAGGAGGTAGCGGTGCATTATTTAAAATGAAATGACGGCTGCGAAGAGCAAATCGCAACGGATGCCTACAATAAACAGGTTTCTGAAGCGTTAAATCCCAAGAGGATTTCTTTCCAAAGGAGAACAAGACTGCAATGACAGCTTGGTAAGGAGGGAATTCACACTTAACAGGCGGAAAGGACTTCATCTCCCTTCCAAACTGAAGTGCAGAAGGAAAGAAGGAATCGAGTCCCTATCCCATGCAGGGGGTTATGCAAGCCTACCCAGGGCATGCTCTTTGTTGGAGAGGATTACGTATCTCAGTCCTACAAGAACATCGCGGGAATACAAAAAACTCACGGATCCACGTATTCAAAAGGTGACTTGGTCAGTCAGCCTCAAGAGACCGTAAGACAAGGCACGCCTCTGGCAAACATTAACATAAACCAGGAGGGAAAACGCATAGATGACATACTTTGGTATCTTCTCCCCCTCCAAGCGTAGCCATGGATTTCTCTTTCAATTCGTGTTTGTTTTGTATTATCAGAAACTGGCATAGAAGCATGTCAGACAAGCAAAATATTACCCATCCTTCATGGTGTCAGGTTTAATCTCACAACGGAGAAGAGTAATGGGGATGGAGCTCCCTCCGGAAAGCAGAGCCATAAAAGTTGTCAGAGATGTGTTTACAAGGACAGGGTTTTCCTTTCAGCCTCCAAGACTGAGATATTCCAGTGGGGCTTGTCAAGCCAAGGCAGGGAGATGCTTCGTTGAAATCACTTCGATGTCTGCCCGCACCCCTCTGGGCACCGCTGTCGCACGACTGTATAGGAACAGCAGGGATGTCAGCTCTGGTTTTATACAAGTCTGCTGGTCTTAAATAAGAAGTTATCGAGGTCCTAGGTACTGCCCGAGGCTAAGATAGTCTTGTGCTGGTGTTAATGTTATTTCTTTTACAAACTAGCAGCGGCCAGCATCCCAGATGTAATAGTCTACCAGTGCCGACAAGCTGCTACATAACGCATAACGCTCCTGATACATCGATCTCTGCCGTCAAAACCAGTTTTTGCCACTGGACAGGACCAGCTCTCTTTCTAATTTGTTTATTTTATAGGATGGCATTAAACATTGCCTAGCGGATTACAATTCATACGCCTGCATTCTACCCTTCAAGAACAGTTAAACTCCAGCAGCATTAACGCAAAGGCATGACAGGCTAGCACATTTAATTCACTAAGAGATATTGCCATTTTCTTCCTATTTGTGCAATCAGCCACTCCCTGTAATGGCATATTGGTGCAAGCATTGGTTTGAATGGTGAGTACTTATGGAGGGTCCTTATAGCTGGCATAAATCACCTCCACAGCAATCACTGCAATTTAGCACTGGTTGAGTGGATATTTAAAAAGAAATATAGCACTAATATTCTGGCAGCAAATGAATAAACTATAGTGGTGAAGCTCCAAATATTTGAGAATTATGTTGGTCCATAAACTAAGGAAACTGCTACCCTCTCTCTGATCCCCATCAAGCCCTAATTACTTCCACACATAACAAACTGATGCAGAACGATGCGACAGGAGCTCTGTTCCACCAGACCGTAATTTATTAGTTTGTAGGAAACAGTATCTGCATGCTCCCACAATGGTTCCTCTCCCACATGAACAGAAATTAACCCATGAACATCTCTTAATTTCCCAGGACTTGGTTTGCAGAACACCATCCACTGGTCCTTCAGTAACCCGATGCAGAATGCAGTCCTCTGCTTTTTACTGGTTTGGGAGGGTTCTGGGGGGGAGAAGGTGGGTTTTTTTTAACAAAAAGTTTCTCATCTTATGAAGATCCATGCCCCAGCACAAGCGTGAGGCCCCTGAGCATGTACGAACTTGCATTGTACGTGGGTGAAATGAGGTCAACGGCCCGAGACACGCCAGGCTGGGACCGCGGTGCCACCAGGCTCGCGTTGAACGAGGTCAGACAAGACAAGCTGGACAATGCCCTCGGGAAGCAGCAGATGGTGTGGGAAGGGGAGAAAGGCGGGTAACGCTGTATTGCATTCCTCCTTCGTGGCCACCAAGGCTGTTCCTCCACCAGCAGCAACCCGTGGACGAGCTCTGCGCATCCCAGCAGTAGGAGCCCCGGAGTCCTTTAACAGGTGCCAGCATACGGCTTGAAGGCCAGGATTCATTTAGATAATAATTACAATCTGTCTTCCTAACCTCTCCCCACTGATTCATTTAATGAATTGTTCTTCATTACCCTTGCTGAACTCCCTACCGAGTAGCAGCGCAGTTCTGTCTCCAGCAGCTGCAGCTCTGGGACTGACTACGGCAATATTGCTGCGTGGCCCTGCCAAAAATACCTCGAGAGCATGCCACAGGAGCCCGCGGATCCCCCCGGCACCCATCCACGTGAAGATACTCATGCAGGTGCTACGGAGTCTTAGCAAAGAGGGTGGACAAAACATTTGAACTTGAAATGTCAGTGTCAAACCCAAACCCCTCCAGCTAAGGAAGGATAACATGTACTAAATGAGCTCTCCAAAAGATGCTGATTAACTCCCATGCACCTTAAAACCATCAAGCAGCACCCCAAAGCCAAAGGAGGGATGGGGAAGAGTTGGTCCGTCCTGGCCATCCAGGGCGAGATTGGCTGGAGACTCCGCAGCCATGGCCTTCAGCCCCTCCACAACCCTCCTGAGATACTAAGAACCTGCATGACGGTTCCTCCCCAGCCAACCCCAGAAGCATTTGCTTCGCACTATAAAATTATTCTCATGTCTGGAGTTTTTTAGGCCATTCCCTGCCTAGAAAGCCCAGCCTTTCCACGGAGCTGGCACAGGAGGGAGGCATCAGCCTCATGAAAAGGACAAACAGCTCCAAATACCCCCAGTGAGACAACTTCATCTCACGCCTTTTCTGAAGGAACAGCAGCAACCATTCCCTCGTCCTTACACAGAGGAGATAAGTACTAAACGTCGTACTGAAAACAGCATTTCTCTGTAGCCAGCGAAGCTTAAAACCCTGGGAGGCTTTTACTACTTACAGACCTGAGAGTTACAACTGCTGCCTAAAGTCAAATATTTAGGGCACAAGAAAAAGCAAAGCCTGTCCCCATCCAGCACAGGGCTTGGGGTGGAGCTCAGGACCAGCCCGGCCACCATGGCCAGTGCGAATGGCCATGGCCATAAGGTCAGGTGATGGTTTAATGCTCCTTGCACACCAAGGGATTTGCACTGCAGGTTTTCACCGGAATATAATCAAGCCATAATTCAGAGCACCACCATTTAGACTCTTAAGTTCTCTCTACAGTCAACTGTACTCCCAGGCACTTTAGTTAGAGATGCTCAAAAGTTAGCACAAAGCACTCTTTTTGACTTTCTTGTGATGGCTACATCATTTGGAAGAGTCAACATTGGGGTGGCTGTATGCATGGTGTCTTTCTTCTTGCACCCGTTGGCTGCACGTAGACCTCCCAGCAACACCCCAGTGCTCTCCGGTGTAGAAAATCCCAGCGAGCAAAGCTGTTCTCCATTGCTCATGCATGCAAAGCAATTCCCCATCACTCGTGCGTGCACAACCATGCCCCATCACTCGCGCGTGTGCCATCAGCGTGGTGTCGAGTCTCATCTCAAGGACTCCCTTTGGGTGCATGGAGCAGGGCAGGACAGGCAGCCACCACGTTTCTCACCTCCTGTGGGGAAAACACAGCCTGTGGATAGGCAAAATAGGGATATCGGCAGTGCCTGACTGCGCAGGAGCATGTGAGGACACCGGCATTCACGCCTGCGAGGTGCTTGGAAATCATGGCAATACGAGGAGCACAGACATCGTAGCCATATTTATATCACCCCGTGCTGAACGCAGACAGTGGGAGTTCGCCACAGATGGGAGTGAGCTGAATCAGGCCTCCAATTAGGTAAAACGCTGTCCCTTTCGACACACTATCGATGCAACCGCTACCTCGTAGAGCAAGACAACCTCCAAGCATCGGCTCGCAGGAGGTGGCTGCTGCGCTCGTGGGGCAACCGGTGGACCAGAGCCATCTCCGTGCTTGCTCCCGGGACTGAGCACATCTGATCCCATCGGACTTCACCTCTCTGCTCCCTACCACGCGGATGCATTATGGTAATGCATCGTCTGGAGATACGATGGACGAAGCAGCGTCACCTAGAGTAAGATGTCAGCAGGTTATCCCCAGCTGGAACTAAATTATTCCCAATGGCAGCTGCAAAACAAATGGTCCCCTTATGGCAGGGAAAATATGAAAATAACAGCTAAAGCACATTTTATCCCACCTAAATTCAGGCCTCTACAGTAAAACGTGGACCCAAACCCCACTACCAAGACTGCTGCAATCAGTGGAGAAAGGCAAAGCAGGAAGGGAAGTACATATGGATGTATGTATATAGGTACAGATAGATGTAAACTGAGATAAAGTTCGGTTTAAGCCTAAGGCTGATGATGGGCAGGATTCGTTGCACCCAAGCATCTACCTCCCCAGGATGGATCCATCCATTTAAACCACATGGGACGAGAGGCACAGCTGTACGCAGCCACTGATTTAGAGCAAGGTATAAAAAAATCCCGTGCTTGAAATTTAGGGCGAATTTATTGCAAAAAGAGAATTAGTAACCATAGCCCCTTCTTGCTCAGTCAAGTGTCTATAGGAAGTTGAATCTTTTTGTTCTTTTTCCCCACTTTCAGCTGGGCAGAGCCGGCACAGCTGGGGGAGTGGCAGCTCTGTTTTCTGGCCCGTGTTTCAGCCACAAACCCTCACCCAGGGATGCAACCACAGTTTTATATCATCCTCACTGCTGAGGACACGACAAACTTAACTTTCTGATCCCAGGGTAAATTGGTACCGACAAGCAGGGGAAAAAAAGTTTATGCTTGTAAATGGGGCAGATTTGATCTCAAAATCATTGAGTGGCAGTAAACCAGGCATGGTATGTTGGTATTTTTACAGTCACTTTTTAGAGCAGAGCAGCGCTGGAGGAGAACACGGGACGCGGGATCGCAGCCCAGCACAGGCTGCACCCCAGCATCGCGGTCCCCGCCGAAGGTCGCGCGCAGCGAGATCTCCAGCCACGACAGCAGCAGGGCAAAGACCATGCTCTTGGCAAATCCACTTGACTCCCACTGGGTTAACAGAAATCATTCCTGATAATTTTCTATGTGGGATTGAATCAGATTTGGACTACGGAGTATAAATGCTGATGTAATCAGGCAAGCAGCAACAGCCAGGCTCTGCTGTTCACAGCAAACATACACAGCACATTTTGTTGCATGACAGCTTTTCGGAGACAGCCCTATAAAGAGTGTACGAAAAGGACTGGAATATTTTCCAGGGGAAATTAAAAAAAAAAAAAGGCAACAAAATTATTTTGCATTCTGTATTCCCAAACTTCACACAAGTACCCGATGCACAGCCTCTGCAGCCAGACCAGCGCAGACACTCTGTAAGCATCCTTTCGCTAAGGGATTAACCTCCGTTAGCCTTTTAATTTAAATTACTGCTGAAGTAGCCGATTCAGCGAGAGATTTTATAGGCGCTATTTATTATTTGTACAGCCACAGCTCTAAGCAGCCCCTTGCCGTTCCGGAAAGGCGGTGGGACACAGAACCCCGTGGCGCAGAGCCAGCGCCTAGAGTTACACGGGGGATTTTAGGAACTACCTCCAAACGACTCGATCAAAGCCCCAGGACCAGACACATGCAGCGAAACCCCAGCTCCTGCCATGAGCTGGGGTGTGTTAAAGGATTTGCTGCGCACACCCCTCAGCCGAGCAGCAGCAACGTGGCATTGAGCGCAAGACACGAAGCACCACCGGCCAGGCACGAGCATCTCCTCCATGGCTGCATCCCTGCTCCAGGGCTGGGGCAACCTGCTCCATCACTGGTGATGGGTGAAAGCCCAATCAGTCCAAAGGCAAGATGCTTTTTATTACTTAACTCTTTATTCGACTCAAAACCTTCCCAAGAAAGCCCAATACACGTGGAATTTCAGGTTAATTATAATGACACCCGTGATCCCGCAGGGAGTGGAGTTGCCTGAGGATGTCCCCAAACGCAGGGACAGGGACAATTTGTAAATGCAAGTGTGAAACACAGCAAGGCAAGAGAGAGTAAGGGAGATCCCTTCATTACAGCAAATGCACGGTGTAACGGGACACAAGGGAGCTGGGCAGCTCATCTGCATCCCTCCTTGAAACCAACACTTAGATATTTTTGGCGGAGACCTCCAAAGAGTATTTATGGTCTACGACGATCTATTTATTCTCTACCAAAGGGTTTAGGTATCCACCAGCTCCTTTTTTACAGTTTTACAGCATGTTTCACACTCGAGGGGGACTCAGAGCTCTTTATGCCAAATGTAGTTTCCCAGATCACCCCAGATTTTTTTTTTTTCTTTAAAAAATACATAGATATATATTCCAACTATGCATCGCCTGCTACTTGGTGCAGATGAGACACAGACCTGGCAGCCTGAGCTAGAGACAGACCCCAAGCTGTAGGAGGTAAGAAAAACTGCAATTAAACTTTTGCTTGATACACACCACCCCTCAGCTCTCTGGAGCATCCTCGAGCCAGAGATCTGGTACCTGGAGCTGAGCACACGTGAAAACGAAGCCAGCGTGGCCCATTTCAGTGCTTTTAGTCGCTTCTAGCTCGTAATAACCTCAGAAGATATTCATAACCCAGGCAAGGAAATGAGTTTGTTCAGCGCGCACAGCATGGTTTTAAAGTAGAAAAATATCCTTTTAATTAGCTGGCCAAGTATATTTATGTATCTGTCTCCACCAGAACGTGCCAGCCCCTGATATGCGCTGCATCTTCCAGCTTCGAGGCTGAGATGAGTCTTCCTCACGCTGCAAAGACCCTTTCGGCACCGAGTGCCAAATCCTTGGTCCAACTACCCGTCCCCCATCCAAACTACACGGTTTGGTGTCCAAGCACCTATCAAGAGAATTCTCTCCCTAATACAAGGGCAGGAGCACGTTGCCTCTGGCCAACCCCATGCTGGGAGGGAGCAGCATTTGTCGGACAAAACCCACCGCCCTGCTGTAAAGGCCATCGGCTGCTGCTGCAGAAGCAGAAGATTGCAATTAGGCAAAATTTTGAGAACCTGCACTCGAAACAAATACATATTTTTAATTTTCAGGCACTCCCTGGGATGCCGCTTGACAGCATCGCTTTGCCCTTGCTCCCATTTACCGCAGTACAAGTTCACAGGGCAGCAACCAAAGCTGCTCCGAAGCAGCCCAGATGCCGCCAGTGGTGGGAACATCCTCTGATCCACATGTAAGTGACTCTAAAAGCACAGCACAAAGGCTTCCAAAAGCAACTACATAAAATGTCTTTATATCTGTCCTCTTTTTGCCTTTTATTTTAAATTTCATGCAAGCAGCATGCATTGGTTTCTGCCCTCCTAACTAATGAAAGCACCAGAAAAAACTTTCTCAAGGAGAAAATACGCGCTGTAAAAAAACCCAGGACCAAAATCCCTGAACCCTCAGCACGTGCACTCCAGTCAGGCCCTAGAATTAGATATCACGACTCCCTTAACAACTTTCCCCTGGTCTTATTTTATGGTTCGCTTCGCAGGAGTAAGCCTAGAGTAGTCAAGAACAAAATTCAACTCTAAAAATGTAAAACCCAGCTGCTCAGAAACGTAAAGGCTTTATTTTGTAATTAATTTGACACTAGCTCCTAAAAGGCTCGGCTCTTCAGCACTCCGTTTGAGCAGCTCACTGAATAAAGATTTTCCTTCTCTCTATTTCAAGGAATTTATTTGATGCAATTTCTATTCCCGATGATATCCTGCACATAAACCCACGCAGCTCTATTTGCTTAGCGGCACCAATAAGAAAGACTATTTCATAAATTCTTTCAAGTGGACTTTAGAGAGATTTTGACACCAAACCTACCTATAAAAAGGGGATTTTAGGTTGAGCCGTGCAACTCCTATGCAGAAAACCCAAGAGCCGGCGCACAGCAGCATGCTGCAGGCAGGAGGGGAAGGAGGCAGCGCTCCGCGGGCAGGCGAGGGGCTGGGAGCCGCCCGGAGCCGCGTTGCGCAGATGTGGCGTAGGGTCGGCGACGCTGCTGCGGGGCGGCACGCTGCAGGGACTGCGGTGGCCGGCACGCTGGGGGTGCAAAGCTGCCGCAGCAAGGGACCCACCTGCAGAAGGATGCAAACGGGGAGCGATGCTCGGCTGCAGCAGAAATGGGTTTTGCAGCCAAAACGGGCTGTGTTTGAAATGAGGGTTCCAAGGGATGTTGTACTTGGAAGTAAAGAGCTATTGCATGACCCAAACGCCAGACTGATTAATTAAACGACACTGATGGAGAATTACCTCTGGGTAAACAATAGGAAACTCTTAAAATGCAGCTTCAGGAGAAAAGCTGTTATGTACATCCTGCTATCGGCAAAGTGAATCCAAGCAAGTCTTTGGGGGCACGCGGTCTGTCCCAACAGGCCAGGAAAAACGAGGAAAGAACAAAAATGAGCAGCACCGAAGTGGCTAAACCCAGGAGCCCCCAGCCCCAAAACCTTCCCTTGGGTGCTCTGGCAGAGGAGGGATGGAGCATTCCTCACTGGAACAGATTCTAGCACAAACAGCTTTTCTTTTTTCCTTCCAAAACCATTATTTTTGGTAACTCCACGCATTCAGTTATCTGCAGAGCCTCCTCACACCCCATGGAAGTTTCAGACTCACCAGGGAAGTATGTGACAGCTTCTCCAGGGCTCTGCATTTTTAATACAGTCAGTTCTCCTTTTTTTTTCCCCCTGAATTTGCTACCTCGCAGCCGCCCTGAGCAGTCCCTCAGCCATGGGTGAGCAGACACAGTCTCGCCACCACCCCCTTCGCAATGAAAGAAGAAATACAGAAGAATTTCTGGAAGCCTTCTGCACTTTCATGTCTCCCTGGTGACTTCTTAAAAGCATCGCCAGATCCTGGAAAGCCTCACATGCTCTGTCAAGGGCTTTTGCAGCTACTCCTTCCCAACCAAGTCAGCTCTACAGAGTCAGCCTCGGAGATATTATTTGTCCAAACTAACTTAGCCTGCGCTAGCGCATTTTGGATCATGGCAGCTTTCCCAGCTGACCTGTCTGAGACACCAACTCAACACAGAAAGTAGTGAACAGAGTCAACGGATGAAAAATAACTAATAGGGGAGAGCAGGGAGGGTTTCTTCGCGTGGAGACGGTCCTGCATCAACGGAAAAGGTTTTTTTTCCTTTCTTCGCTTCGGCTGCCAGAAGGCAAAATGGCAGCTCATCCTGGAAGACCATTTTGTGATGTTTTCTCTGTGATCGCTTGCCCTGCTTCTGCCTTCACCCTTATAGAGGGTAATCCCTTTCTTCACGCTTAGATCTACACCAGTAAGAAATAAAGGCTCAAACTGACCCTGCTGTGAGACTGATGCTCCAACGTGAGCTGGATGCAAACTCCTGGGACAGGGACCGTCCCCACGCACCTACTGCTCCAGCACCATGGAGGCTGGGCTTGGAGCCACGGTTTCATGAAGCAAAAATCATCAAGTCCTGTAGCCCCAGGCCTGGCCGCCACTGCAGTTTCCATCAGGGATAAACCCCATTTCCCAGCTTTTTGGGTTTCAACAAGAAGAAGATGCCAAGCATCCTCCACGCTGTGTGGTGCAGCGTGGCATCGCAAACGGTCGAGCATGTTGGGGGAACACGTGCTCCTCACTCCCCTTGGTTTTCCTGGATCTCAACAGCTTAGCGGGTCCTGGCCAACCTGCCTCATAGCCGGTGAGAAGGGGCTTAGCTCCTACACCAGTTAGGGGCCTTCAGGAGAAAAGCTGCTCCATATACAATATAGGCGTACAGACATATACCTCAAACACACCACAGTAATGGGAACCATTTACCAAGAAGGTCTGAAATAACAATGAGGAGGGAAAGGATCAGCTCCAGGGACAGGAGAACAAGTGTTTCCCTAATCTACAGCAATATGAGCCAAAAGCAACTCAATAGAGATGGATTATGAGAAATGAAACCAAAATGGGAGCTGCCCTGACTATTCAACCAGCGAGGAAATGCCCCGTGTCCCTCCCAACAGCCATCGTCAGGGACTAGCAATTATTAGTCAATTAAAAGCAAAGTGGCATTAGGTTAGAGCAACCGTAGCCGTCTGAAATGCTAAAAGCTTCTGTAAAGCAACGTAATAACTCAGATCATTATTTCCTCCACACCTTATAATTTTGTTAGTCATTGCATTGGGTTATTTCCCTTTGCTCCTGGACTACTTGGCTGCCCTGCAAAGATGCGTTATTTGCAACGTATTTTATTATCAGCAAAGCAGGGGCTGACAGCTTGAAAGTTTACTGTTGTTAACGGAATAACAGACCTGGCATAGAAGCAAATTACAAATTGCAGAGGCAACCGGCCGACCCCACGCAAGCAAACCTGAGCTGGAAAATGAGCAGAACTGAACAAATCCCTCCAACCTTCTTCTGACATGTGCTGGGATGAGCCGTGGCCAAATCCACAAATTGCTGAAATGGCAATGGAAGCAGGGAAGTGAAGCACGGATTTCTCTCCTGAAGGTGAAGGCTCCACGTTGGGGTTATTCCACCATTATTTGCCAATCTGCAGGACCTGGCAGGGTGGAGATGGGTTTTGCTAAGGCTTCTCTGCCCGGCGAGATGTTAAGGCTGAGCCTAGAGATGATCCTGACGCAAGGTGCTGTGGCAGGCTGTGCCGTGGTGGGATGCTGTTGGGTTTCATCCCAGAAAGCCATGCAAGAAAAGAAGTTTGGGCACCTCAGGAGATGGGTGTGTTCAGGTGAGCATCCAGGGAAGAAAAAAAAAAACTGAAGACAGTGGGGACGCCTCAGGTTTTACTAGAACCCATGGAGGAAGAAAGTCTCAGGAAGCAAATACAAATTTATTTTCAGTTTCTACATCACCAAAAGCAACAGGGTCAGCAATACGACCGTGGGCAAGGCCATACTTTAGGAATGTGATGCACATCAACTTCAAACCCATCTCAATTAAGCAGCCGAACTGACCTATGCTTGGCGATTACATATGCAATTTAACTTAACACAGGACACACCACAGACCTGGCTCAAACAAAGTTTGCTTCTCCACAATTTCTTTTGCATTTTTTTTTTAAAAACAAAACACCTGCTTTTTACTAAAAAAAGAGAGAATAAAATGAAGGAGAACTCCAGTCTACAATATAGAGACCTTAGCTCCAAAGGACTCAGAGTGCCAGTTTCTGCCACAATGCAATAAAGTAAAAGCAAAACACAAGCAGAGAACAACCGCCTGGAGTGGAACTTGGAGTGAATAAATCAGACAACAACCAGGAGCGTTTGCAGAGCAGAAGGCGATGTCAGAGGGGACATCAGACGCTGGCCTCTGCAGTGCAGACATGGAGAAGGGTGGCAGTTTGCAGAGCAGCGAGTTGGTAGCATGAGATCAGGCATGCAGAAAATTGCAATATGCCATAAAAGCAATGTGTTTTCTGAAGCTTTTTATTTTAGTAGCCTGTAGGGTTGTGTGTTTTGGTGCCCAGGAATGGTTTTGAGCTGTATTTGACGCCTCTGCCTTGTCAGCTGCGGGATCAGGGATGGTTTGGGGGCTCTATAAAATGCTCCCGTCCCGATTGCTGGAGTTATTGCTGGGCCATGAGGGTTCATCGGTGCTCTGTGACCGTCTGCTGCCGAGGAGATCCCAGGATGAAGCATGGCCCCGGCCGAGCTGCACCGCCCAAGACCGGCACGTCCCTGCGCAGCCTCTCAGATGCTGGGGACAGAGGCACTTTGAAAAGCTCCTTTGCCCACGAACTCCGCAAGCCACACACAATCCCCCGGCACAAACCCACTCCACACTTGGAGATTTAAAAAAAAAACGTTATTACATTGAAGACTTTCTGTCTGGAAAGTTTTATTTTTCATTTTAATAGCTCAAGCTCTCAGCGCCAGGCAGCGCTCGCTGCCGAAGGGCTGCAGTGGTGGCACCCCCGCCTCGCTGGCCGGGATGCCTTCCCTGCTGTCCTGGTTTCGGCTGGGATAGAGTTAATTTTCTTCCTAGTAGCAGGCACAGTGCTGTGTTTTGGATTTAGTAGGAGAAGAATGTTGATAACATGCTGATGTTTTTAGTTGTTGCTGAGTACTGCTTATGCCAGTCAAGGACTTTTCAGCTTCCCATGCTCTGCCAGGTGCACAAGAAGCTGGGAGGGGGCACAGCCAGAACAGTTGATCCAAACTGCCCCAAGGGCTATTCCATACCATACGGCGTCATGGGCAGTATAGAAACTGGGGGGGTTGGCTGGGGAGCAGCGATCGCTGCTCGGGAACTGTCTGGGCATCGGTCGGTGGGTGGTGAGCAATTGCATTGGGCATCACTTGCTTTGGATATTATTATTATTATTATTAGTAGTAGTAGTATTACTATTTTACTTTATTTCAATTATTAAACTGTTCTTATCTCACCCCAGGAGTGTTTCTCACTCTCACTCCTCCAATTCTCTCCCCCATCCCAGCGGGGCAGGGGCAGCAAGCGATGGCTGCGTGGTGCTGAGCTGCTGCCTGGGGCTGAGCCACGACACCTGCGCCGCGCTCTCTTGTCGCTATTACATTACCCATCATTTCATGACGTTTATGAGCTCGGATGCATCCCATTAGCTAATCGGTGTTAACGGCTACCTGGTCTATCTTACCCAGGTCAATGGACTTTCAGGAAAGCAGACTGATGTTTAAAGACCTGCAGGTCTAATAAGTCTTTTAATAATCCTCGGCTGCACGTAGCGGCTCTGCGCGCGCTGGAGCAGACAGTAACGCACGGAGCTGCCTCTGGGGTCCATCTCCCCGAGTCTCCACTTGGCCCCACGGGTTCCCCACGGCCACCGCGCTCCCCTGCGTACGGTGGCCATATGAAATGACTCTTTTTGCCCAGAAACAAGGACTAGAAGCAAGAAAAACATGGTAAGCCCCCCCTGGGTAAGGTTTCTATGTGCTTTATACATCTTGAAGAGCGATGGGGGTTAGACAGCAAGAACACAATTAATCTCACTTACTGTTATCTATCAGTAACGTGCCACGTACAACACCAGCTGCTGCAAGGACACAAGGCACCCATTCCCTTCCATGCGCAGGGTAAGCTGAATTATGCCCGCGTGGTTCTAACGACGAGGGAAACCTGTGGCTCAGACATTCTCTCCCTGTGGGCTGCTAACACCCCAGAAGCACCGCTTTGCTTTTATCAGATTTTATACAAAAAAATGAAAATCAAAAATCCCTTGCAGATGTTAAAACCTTCCCCGAGGAAGCAGCAGGCATATGGGGCTCCCGCTGTGATGATGCCTTTGGTGCACAGCGATGCTCCACACCCCTTTCCACTGCCCTGCGCCTAAATCAACCCCCCGGCGCTGTGCCGTGGGTGGGTACGACGGAGCCAGATCCTCTGCCTATCTCTTCTCCGCCAACTTGTTTGCGGCGAGCACCAGGAATGAGTCACCTGCTTCGTAACTTGTTGCTCAAATTTCAACTCCTGCGCTAACCCCAACCACCCGCTGCCCACGCATTAAACACAAGCAAGTTAATTCAGAAAGATAATGTCCCCAGCTCCCCAGCCTCCCAGATGCATTGATCGTTATTTACTTAGGAAGTGATTTTTGCAAATCATGATCATGAAACAACTGCAGCAGCAATATCGAGGCATGGAAAAAATGCCCAGGTTGCTTTTGCTTCAGAGCACAGGGAATTAATTTATTGTCTGTGCAAGCTGGGATGCAACCGTGCTCCTAAAGGGGTATCTGAGATGCAGAACAGCCTTGCTTGCACCCTAACAAACCGCATATTGTAGCTCTACTGTATCTATATTATAGCTCATAAAAAAATATATATGAAGCAGTATCTTAAATAGCAATCGCTTCTGCGCTGTGCCCATCCTCTCGCCTCCCACAGGCTCCTGGTGGGGCTGCTCCATGCCCCGTCCCACATCACCGCTGCTCTGCCGGGAGCCGCAGCTCTCCCCAAAGGGCTCTGAAGCCCGTTTCCCCCCAGGTTTCGAGAGCGACTCCGAGTTAAAGCTCTCGTGTTCTCCATGGCAAGCTGCCACCCCACAGGTGAGCTCATGAGCCCTCTGGCCCTGCGCTGGTGCTCAGCCAAGGGATAAATGGATCCTTCTGCTACAGCTGTGATTAACGCTCGAGATGACCACTTTTCTTCCTTTTTGCCACTTCTCATCTGAGATTTTTCTAACCAAGGTGACAGGCAACAACGCTGGTGTTTAATACACCTGCTTGCTGCAAAACACTTCCAAAATGAAGTCTTAAACTCAGGAACAGAGCGGCCGCCTCGCTGTCTCCACCGTCCCCACACAAGCAGGCGCTTTGCAAGGGCTTTCCGGTCCAAACCTTTGAAGGCAGGTCTGCTCAGGGATATCTCCTTTGCCAAATCTCGGGGCACTCATTTAAGCACTTCAAAACCAGACTCCAGTCCCGTGCGTCTTTCCTACTAGGCAAAAAGTAAAAGTTGTTTTGCTTCTTTTTAACTTTTTCCCCTCCTTCAACAGCCCATGGCCAGCTCCCACCTGGGGCAGTAGCCAAGAAGAGACTTTCAGCCCATGAAAGGAAACCTTGGAAGTTGAATCCAACTGACACAAAGAGCCTTTACGGCACCCCACGTATCTGAGCATGAGCCTAAAAGCCAGGAAACTGCCATCGATCTCCACGCTCTGCCACAGAGTCCCCACGGGACCGCGGTCACGTCACTCGTCTTACACGGTCCCACCACACCAGTGAACCAAGAGCACCCGCGCACCTGCTGCTCTCACGCTGTAACTCAGCGCATCCCATCCCCATCTGCTATCGCCTGGATGTCCGCAGAACAAAGCTCTAATCCCAAATCCCTTTTGAATGTATGCCAAAAATAAATCAGCTACGAGCACTGACCAAATCGGAGCGTTTGCGGTGGCGCGAGCGATGCTCTCTGCGGTACAGCTGCTACCGAGCCTTTTGTGTCACGCCTTACCAGAAGCTGGGGAGGCAAGCTTCATAGATAATAAATCCCTCCTTCTCCTCCACAAAGGAAAGGGACTGTGTGGCACTGGGTGAAAAAAAATTGGATGGGACCAAAGGCAGCTTGCAAGGACGCAGGGCTCATGGCTGCACTCCAGCAAGGTCCTTTTGCAAGTGTTTAAAAGGAAACAGGGTCTTGGCTCAAGACCGGGGTTCGTAGGAGCTACATGAACAACAAGGAAAAACTCCGACTCCCTAAAGCCAAAATAGAGCTGGAAATAACCGGAAAATTAGAAGTGACAACGTTATCTGGGGACAGGACAGGGGAGTTAGGCTTTAAAGAGATTGCAGGATGGACTCAGGTACAGGGTGGCTAAGCTCCCCCAACCAACTTTTAATCCTGCCCCAGGATTAGCAGCTGGTGACAGCGTCAGATGTGGGAAAAAACCCACTTATTACGCTCAACTCTTTGCCAAAACGTACCAAAAGCTGCATTAGCCACCCTGGCCCACGGCGGCTTTCAGAAGGAGCGCGCTTGCTTTATCCCGAGACTCAGCAGACTTGCCTGGATAAGCATGCTGCATCAGCCAGCGAAACAGCGAAGGGAATTTAAAGTGGATTGATAAAGTGCATTAACCTCGGAGTGAACCATCCCTTCCAGTCCTGCCATGGCCAGAATTGGCTTTGAATTTTAACTAAACAAGGTTAAAGCCTCTAATTCCAGAGAACCGTCTCACAGAGAGCTTTAATGTGCTCTAATGAGCTTCTCTGAATCCTAACATAATTTTCCACTTGCGGCATAAACTAAAACATTGAAATCATAATAAAGCATGAAATTGGCCTGTGGATGGGGAGAGAATATGGTGCAAAAATGAAGCTTATTATTATTATCTTGAGTTGAAAACGGTCCCTGCAAAATACCCGCTACAAGCAGCCGATGCACGCGCCCAGCTCTGGGCATGCGTCCCAGGTCTCCTCCTCTAACCAGGTCAGGGCAACGTACGGGCTCTGCAACATCTCTGTATTTAATCTCCAGTTTAAAAACAGTAACAGGAAAAGCGCACAGAAATGTAGTTACCCAGCCAAGAGACGTGAACCCAGGAAGGCAGCGAGGAGAAATGTCCTGGGCCAGCATCCCCCAGCCTCGGCGCAGAGCAGCTCTACTCTGCTTGGGAGATGGACGGGGAAACCGCTGCTGGGGAAAGAGGATGCTCTAATAGCTTTTCCAGCAAGAAAACAAGCTGGCCAAGCATCCAGGGCTATAAAGGCAGATATAATGTTTAATCAAGCCCAACTACTACAGAGGTTTCAGTGTGAGGCTTTCTGCACACCCTTCTTCATGCACCATATGGACAGAGTCACGTTGCAAGCCGACCCGCAGGTAAATCCAGCCAAATGCGATCCCAATTAAACACAGCTCAAAAAAGAGCTTGCACAAACGAAATGCAGGCAGAGGGCTGTTTACCAGGGGGTAGCAGGATTTTCATTACCCGCTCGCGGCGGGGAAGTCTGTAACCGGAGCTGGAAGGAGATGTATTAACAAGGAGGACGACGGTGTGACAGGCACACGTGCTTTGCTCTTAGTCACCCCGAACCAAGGACGCAGGCTATAAATTGGGTAACAAATTGGCTAACGGGATGGAGGTGGGAGGTCACCCCGAGCAGACGTGGGTCAGCGAGGCCCCGTTAGCCGCTGGCTTTGCTTATTAATGACCGGGCTAAGTCTGTCAAGTGGAAATATTAATAACACCAGTACCACACATTGTCTTCGGGATGATTGAAAGCCACATGATGAGCAGGCGTGGAAAAAAAAAAAAGGTGACAGATTTTTGCATGAGTAAGTCAAGAAAGATGCATTGGGGGGGGGAATAAAAACAACACCACAACACACCAAGCAAGGAACAGCCTCCCCCGCGAGCGGGTAGCGAGTGGAGGAGAGAGGACTGGGGGCACCTGGGGATAAGTGATTTTCCTCCTCAGGATCGCAGCTATCATGGCAAGCTGGAGGAGAAAACCACTGGACCCACATCAGGTCACCTCCAGCTAAAGGAAAGGACTGGTTTTCCTCCTATTTTCTCATTCTACAAAAAAACCTGGACCCTACAAGCCCTTACAGGACAGGGAGGTTGCCCAGGTCCCCACTTCAGAGCCGCCTCTGGCAAGAAGGCTAAGAAGCGGCACTGAACATCAGTGATTTTCCATGGTGGTTTGCTCTCCTTTGAGGAGAGGAACAGGGAGGGACCTTCAGAGCACCCCTGCTAGCCATCACCGTAACACATCCTTCATCCCCCCAGCAGCTGGCACCGCTGTTTGCATTGGGCCACAGAGGCTGCTCCCCGCTCAGTCCGCAGGATGCAAAGAGCTCCCGAATTCCTCCTTGAAGCCAAACCCACCTCCCAAGGCAAGGATGGGCCAAGGAACATCACATCAACCCAAGGCCTCCCGCTCCCATCCACGGACAGACAGGAATCACCTGCGCCTGGTCGGCAGAGGACGCAGCTTTATTTAAGGACCGACGCCAGTGACAGCTCAAGCCTTCCGAATTCTCACCGATTCTGCTGACTTCGATAAAATCAGCCAAGACTGACTATGGGCAGATGCAGCACCACTCCGGCTGCAATGCTGCTGTCTAGGCAGAGCCTAGAGCGGTGGCCGTCCCCTTCTCGTCACTAATGTGTCTAGATAGCCATGGAAACACGCATGCACTGCATTTGATCCGCAGGTCTCGGACTCCAGCTCCCTTTCCTAGTTCCTTTGCAATTTCATTTACCTTCTGGAAGTTTGGTTTTAAAGAGCAGTG
Source organism: Pelecanus crispus (assembly GCF_030463565.1). Lineage (NCBI taxonomy): Eukaryota > Metazoa > Chordata > Aves > Pelecaniformes > Pelecanidae > Pelecanus > Pelecanus crispus. Next base: position 5,466,656 of record NC_134660.1, on the reverse strand, counting down.
CAAGCAGATACCTAAAAATGTTTATTTAGAGACAGTACACTTCCATTTCCTTTGGACTGAAGAACTAAAGCAAGCAGAAGCCAGGGAGAAGCCAGTCCCACTCAGAAGCAAAGATCAGGGTGCCTTAAAAGAAAAGCAACTCTAAGACTCCAGTAAGGATTTTGCGTGAGAACAGAAAAAAAAGAAAAACAAAGATGTACAAGAGTTATTTTGCTTTGCTCTACGATTGCTATAAAGCACCAAGAACCATGCAACCTGCCACTGAAATAACATTTTGTAAAGAGGTGAAGAACATCCAAACGAAGGTGAACTTCTCCCTCATCCACCCTGGAGTCGTGTTTATTGGATCCACGCTCTAGCTCCAAACCCGCACACGCCTCGGGAGAGCTGTCCTGCCTGGCAACGCACTTCAGCAATGGAAAAGAACGGAAACCATTTCTCACCTCCACAAGCCCTGGCAGACGGCTCAGTCTTCCCCTGCAGAACAGCATCTCCAGCTGCACAGCAAAGATTGCATCGTATGGCAACCTGGGGAGCATCCTCTGAATCCTTGATTTGAAATTAAAGTCTCCAAACAGGGTTCTTCTCAAAGAAGAGATTTTGTTTGGGCAAAATTCAAAGAGGTGGTGACTCAAGAAGCAAGGAGTGGGTGTTCTTTTGTCGTACCACTCCATGCAAGCGAGAACTCCCTTGGGCAACGACGGTGGCTGAGGTGAAAACCCAACCAGACCATGTGGGCAGGCAAAGAGCTCAGCAAGAGCTGCTCGGCTGGGGACCGTCACCGTGCACAAGGGTTGAGCACGGGCAGGCGTGACACACCGGCCGGACGCAGTGATGGGGGACCTGCGTTCTGCCGAGGCAACGCGCCAGGTGGGGCAGCCCGCGGGGGATAAGAGGCTGGAAACTGGGAGCACTGCGAGCAGAACGGCCAGCCATCGTGAGTTATTCAGACTCACAGTGAGAGAAATGGGATGCTGAGCGCGTGTCTTAGAGCCTCAAGCAAAGCAGGGCATCCCAGGCTTTGGCTGTGCTGGATTCTTGCAGGGGTAAGTGTAAATCCAGATGTCCTCAGGACCAATGCTCTCCAGAGGCAGCATTACACTACCTGGAGGTGGTTCAGGGCTGCAGGAGGGTCTAAGGCAGCTGGACTACAAAATCTGAGGCCAAAGAACAAGCTGTCACATCACATTCGAAATTAAAACTGAACCCCAACAGGGCTCGCACCTTGCCTTAGCACAGACACCTGGTATGGAGGCATCCACCCCTCCAAGGCTTTCTCTGCCTTCCTCATGGAAACCCCAGGTACCCAGCAACATCTCAAATAATGAAGTTTAAATACAAAAATCTTGTTGTCATTGCCATGTCCAAGGAGCTGCTGGGACACACAGCTAGGCAAACTGAGACCGGTAGGACAGATGTCCCCTCCGGAGCTTGCTGGCAGCATAATGTGCCATCTGAAACAGCTTATTCAGTGTCTCTTTTAATGAATATATGCTGGTGCTCGGTGCCGGCCGGCTGTTCACATGGCTCTGCAAGGGTCTTTCTCATTTCAGAGACCGTATCTGCCTTGTACATTTTGCATTTTATTCAAAAAACATACATCTTGCCAGGGACATTTATGGATAAACTACAGCTCCTGTAACGAGAGCACAGTAAAATCCTTGAGACTGATGCACGTCTCTCTGCTTTCCAAGCTAAGCTAGGAATCCTGGTACAGCTAAAGGTAAATAACATGCTTTGATGGGTTTTGTGGGCAAACAAACAAATCATCTGATGAAACATCGCTTCTATTTCTGGGCTCCAGTCCTGGGGAAATGTTTTGCTCCTTGCACACTCCAAGAGGTGAGCATCTCCAGTGCTCTCATTAATCAACTTTTAATTGAAAGCAGACAAAAAACCCCTCACACCTAATGAGGAGGTGAGGGAGCCTGGCAGAGATGCATGCTTCCGACTATCCCTTGGCAATAGGAAGGGTGGATTTCATTTTGAGAAGCAAGCAGAATGCCCTATTAGCTCAATGTTATGGATATACTCTGCTGCTGCCATTGGCACGGAGTGAATCACAGATGCCCTTGGGGTTTGCATCGCAAAATATTCGCCTTGGTAGCATTAATACTTTGCTTTGGTGACCACCCCTACTCAGAAGACATCGGGCACATCATGGAGCGACCACGGGCAGCAAGCCAAGCAGACAACCATATATACCCGCAATATTTTCAGGCCACGCAACGGAAGGCATAGAGAGAAAAAGTTTTCCTGCAGCTCCATAAAGCTTTATATTGCCTTGGGCTGAATACGTATGTGACAACACAGAGCCCCTTGGAGTCCCTGGTGCTGGCGATACCCCAAGGGATTTGCTCTACAGACCCTTTACGTATCTGCAAAGCCATTGCAGGCAGGCAGATGACTTTAGGTGCGCTGCCTTTAAATGCTGCTGGTGTTTTGGATGGAGCCAGGCGTGCCCCTGTGCCATACAGGACAGCATCTCCTTACTGTGGAGCATTATGGTAATTTCTGCAGCAAAACCTCATATAACTCACGCACGCACAACCAACACCTCTGCCCAAGCCGCTCGAGTTCCCACTTTTTCACTGTAGTAATGTCTCTGTTTTTGACAAGTCTCCCATACTTTGAAGCAGAGCCCCTTTTTCTGCCACAAACCCCTGTTTTTCTGGAATAAGGGGCAGGGGGGAAACCCCAAAGTGAGCTGCAGAAGAAGGAAGAAGAGCAATCGGGCACCGACTTCACCCTCCTTCCCAAAACTTGCTGCTGTACACATTTAAAAACAGCCCAGACACACAGACATATACAGACATGTTACCCAGGTTAATTAATTAAAAAGCATATGGAAGTTTGGGTGAGAGCCCAAGCATCAGTGCGAAACCCTTGTGCAGTCTTTGGGGTGTATCAGAGCCTGCATTTGCTAGGAAAGTGCATATTTCTTTTTTAGGAAAAAAAAAAAAAAGGAAGAAAACAACAATTTGCACATCACTTGTCTCTAATGGCAGCATCTTTAATTAAAACATCCTTGGAGCTGGCAACACTGATTGTAGCTCTGAAGGTTTCAAATGCTATTACAGCACAAAGCCCTCTAAGATGGGGATGGCTTTCGGCAAAATGCTTAATATTCTCAATTTCCCCTCTGGTCCGTGCAAGTCTGTGTGGATGCCGGGTATTTAATCTGATTGGTCTCACCATCAAATAATAAAGTAAAATAATAAAACCTGGCAGCGAAAGGAAGCTCCTTCTCTTTGGCTTGGAGAATAAAACCTGAATGTTTCGGCACCATGAGGGTTTTTTGGGGGAAGGCTGGGATTTTTCTTTCTCTCTTCTTTTTCTCTTTGCAAAAGAATTTTAAAAGACATAATCACGATGCTAATTTCCGGCTCCTCTGCTCCCCAAATCATCAGGCTCCAGTGCCAAGAGCTGCAGCAGGTGGGAGGAAATGCACAAAACTGCTCGTACAGCAGGAGCGGTTTCGGGTCGGGTATTTTAGCAATGGCCCAGCTCCAGAAGAGACAAATTGCAGCTTTCCAGAGGATAGAAAACCATCCTGAAAGTTTAAGTCCAGCATTCAACAAGTGTAAAACATCAAGCCCTTACATTCCAGATGAGCCACTGGAATCGTCTCAAATTAAAGTGTGTGGCTGCAAAGGGAGAGGAGACGCATCCTGCGGCGCACAAACGCGTCGGGAGGTCACCCAGAGACATCCCCACACTGTTCAAAACGTAACTTTGGGATAAAAGCCTGAAAGTGTTCAAAAAACCCAGCAACTCTTTACAAAGAGGTATTTATTTTAACTCCTGGTTGCCCACGCGCAGCATCTCCCCTGGGCTGGGACCGCGAGCGAAGTCTCCTCTCCTTCAATGCAAAACCACTTAGCAGTTAATCCCAAACCTTCCAGTGACCCCAAAATGCAACCCTTACATTTGCCATGAAGGTTTTCACCCTGAAGAAAGTTTTGCTTTTTGTTTTCATTTAAGCCAGATGCAAAGGATAAACAGACTTGAACAGCTCTTGCAATGCAAACAGCAAATGATGTCTGCAGCTCCAAACCCGAGCAGTCCCCTTCTCCGTGCCCGAGTGGCTTGAGTTTTAACTCCAAGCAGGCACCCTCTCCACACTGCTCTGAAAAACTCAATAATATGAGAGTATCCTTTTTTTAGCCCTGAGGTAGGAAGAAAACACATCTCTTGTGAGCACTGTGGGTTTCCCGTGCTGGTTGGGATTCCATGGAGGTGTTCGGCCAAGGACGAGCCTCATGGTGCCGTTCCCAACCTGCTCAGCTTAAGCATCTCCCACCTCCGGGTCCGTAGGTGACACCAGCTTAGGACACGTCCAAAGGAAATTGCGGCAGGGGTTCAAAACCTGGCTCCGTGTGACAGCGCCCGAGTGAGGCGATGCTGGATCCATGACCCCCTTCCCTCCCTCCTGAGCCGGGAGCATCCCTGGATGTGAGCGACACACGGTACCCGTCACCTCCTCACCCAAGAGGAGCCCAGCGAAACGCATCAAGAGCAGATGCTGGACCAGATCTGTGCTGCAAATCAACTCCCCATAATAACTCATAACCCGCCAAGTACCAAAAAACTGACGTGTGAAGGTATCAATGCCAGCTCTTGCACCGCACCATCAAGCTGTCTTCTGTGGCAAAGTAACTGCCTAGCATTTCTAAGGTGTAGTGACGCTAAATGACGCACGTGAGACAGAACGCAGGGTGGTGCTGGGATGGTTAATGAAGCCTTGGTTGCGACCTCCACCGCTGAAAACGCTTCAGAGCGTTATTTTTGTTTAGGGAGCACTCTAATGCTCTATCTTCTGAACAGCACTTCTCAGCTTTAACTGTAACTTAATTATCACTGGTAGTAATATGAAGCTGATATCATGAAGGCTAGCAAGTCATATTAGTGTAGTTATTATGCAATCCAGCCCAATCATCTTATTCAAAAAGTCTCCACCTGAAAATTGCCTCTAAATATATATACTGTTTAACGTAGGAAGGTGAAGAAAGCCTTGTTGGTAAACCACAGCTAGAGAGGCTGGCCTGGAAACCCGTGATTAATTGAACCGCTTAGCCATGTCCGCGCTTTCGTTTTCTCTTCTAAGTGCTCATGATTATATGATACACAAGGAAATGAAAAGTAATAAGTACATCCTAACCCACACAAACACTCTGGAAAAAAGATGTGCTGCAACACACCCTGTCTGCTGTGACAAAGTTCCTTAAATATAAAATGCAGAGCTGTTTTTTTAATGTTGCTGAACGTGATTAAGTAGGAAATTACATTCTCTGAGCAAATGCAGCTCAACACACCGATGCTGGCACGTGGTGCTTGCTGTCCCCCGACCCAGCACCCATCCGCTCCGAGCCGGCACCTGCTCCCATCAGCGCCGCTCCCCATTGCTCCACGCTCCCAAAACCCCAACCCGTTCATTCAGGAGGTTACTGCAGCTGAGCATGGCTGGAAGCCTGCGGCAGCCCACAGCCCCGAGCCGCGGGGAGGCACCGTGGGATTCCCAAAATCGCCTCGCATTTTGGATACCGTACTGAGGGAGCCGACCCCAGCCCAGCAGGGAGCTTTGCCTTCCCTGCTCCGATGGAGCCCAAGGTTTTACCAGCCAGCTTCTGGGCTGCGTGAGGACAAGTCCATGGCATCCATCTGCCTACGCCCCCAGCAGCACCTCAACTCTGCTACTGAAATAAAAAGGCTCCTATGTTCCCCTCTGCACCTGTAACCCCAACGCGACATTAATCCCTGCAGCACAATAGAATCATAGAATCATAGAATCGTTTAGGTTGGAAAAGCCCTTTAAGATCATCCAGTCCAACCATTAACCTACACTACCAAGTCCACACTAAACCAGTCAAGGGTAGACTAGACTAAACCATGTCCCCAAGTGCCACCTCTGCCCGTTTTTTGAACACTTCCAGGGATGGGGACTCCACCACCTCTCTGGGCAGCCTGTTTCAATGCTTGACCACCCTTTCCGTGAAGAAATTTTTCCTAATATCCAACCTAAACCTCCCCTCGCGCAGCTTGAACCCATTTCCTCTCGTCCTAATCCCTCCCCTGCCATGCCCAGACCCTCCCAAGAGCCCCAAATTTCCCATCTGTGCCCCACCGATGCCTTTAACAGTCCACAATTAAAGAAACCCTGCCTATGCTTACACCGCAATTTTTCTCTGCTTCACTTTTTTTTTTTGTTGTTTTTTTTTGCACAAATGCAAAATCCCCTCCACGTTCACCCCGGGGGATTTACAGCCCTCTTCTCCTGGGCTTAATGCACCAGCCCGAAAACCGAGCGCTCCATTGCTCTTGTTCCAGGTGCCGAGAGCATCTTAGCATCCCTACAACAATGCCTGAAAATGGAAATGACTTTCTAGAAGAGCCAGAAATGACAGGAATTAATTTGCTTCTAATCTTCCAGCATGCTTTTTATTTTGTACAGCGATGCCGATTTACAGTCTCCTCAGGCACCCACCTGGTGGGTTTAAATTAACTCGCTAAACAGGCGGAAAAGAAACACAACGAAAACCGTTCAGCCTTTCCGAAAGGCAGCTAAGACCTTCTGAACCAAAGCACAATGGCAGGCGGAGGAGATGAAACCGGGACTCGCTCAAAGAAGAGAAAAAAACCACCAAATAACGGGAGGAATTTCTTCCTTTATCACTGTGGCCCATCATCAAACAGCAGGCTTGCGCCCTGGCTGCCTACGGCGCAGCCATGACTTATTGGAGATTTTTAGGCATCTGTGGGGACTGATAAAGAGTGGAGGGTTGTTATGGCTGTTTTTACTCTAATAGTGGCCAAAATAATTTAAGGGCAGGATGCAGGGCCCGTTCAAGCGCTGGGGTGGCAGGGAAACCCTTCTGTCCACGCATACTTCACCTGAAGCTCCTCGCAAACCAAAGCTCGCGGCACGTCGGTGCCAGCAACGGGCACCGGTAGCGCCCAGACCCAGCCACGGGCTTTCCTCTCCCATTCGAAAAATACGGATTTTTTCCTTTCTCAAATATTTTTCTCAAATATTTCTCTCTGTTTTATCATACAATAAATAGTAAAGTTTGGATCTTGTCTAGCCACTGCCTTCAGTCCTCCCAGCCTGACTCCTCACCCCCCCAGCTCCTGCACTGAGTGTGCAAGTGCTCAGCCCCACGCTGCAGCTGTTGGGAGCTTAAAACAAATCCCCAACCTCAGCTGCATCCAAAAAGCTGCTTTGCCTGACCTTCAGGGAACAAATGGCTCTGACCCGTCCCCAGCACATGCCTGCAAATCCCATCAGTGTGAGCTGGTCTCAGCCATGGCGCCGCAAGGAGAAGGGTCCCGATGGCTTCGTGCTGCAGGAGAGCTCGTGTCGGCCAGCGCGTGTATCAATGAGAAGAGATCTTCCGCCACGCAGCGAGGTTATTAACTACAGCCCCAGGGCTCACGCGGAGCCGCCCTCAGCGAAATAACCTGCTTTAAACTCGGCGCCTGCTGCTGCACACGGGCAGCAGCTGGATCTTACACCTACAGATGCCAACCAGGCATTTGCAGCCCCACGGGTTGGTGGTGTCAGGAGGACTCACAGAGTTATCTCCAGCTGGGAGACATCAGGGTGAGAGCTAAGGGTGGACTTTTTCCACTTTGACGGCGAGGAAGCAACGATCTCAACCTTCCCGTCAGGCAGGGGCAAGCCACGAGCTCCTTGCCGTGATGCTGCGTTTCCCTGCCCACTTAGCAGGGCTTCGAAGCTGGCAGCACGGACAAACGGCTGCCCGGGCAGAGCTGCACGAAAGCCTGGTATAAAGCAGCTGCTCAGGCTGGTATTTCTATGACTCAGAAATCCACTTGCTGCTGTGCTTTTTAATCAGCCAAATAAATTGCAGCGAGACCTTAAAGTACATGGCAGTAGGAAATGAGAAATTCTGCTGCAGGTGTCAGGAGAGGTTGGCGGGCGATGCTTTATTTGTCCCTTCCCTGCATCCTTGCGCTGCCCGTTCAACCAGCCCCTTTTCTGTCCATCAGCCCAGAGCTGCGGCTTCCCTCTCGCTCCCGGGCACATCCAGGAGGGCAGCTGGCAAAGCAGCTTGTCACTGCCATAAATTCACACGGAGGTGCGCGCAAGCAAGGCAGCTCCGTCCCATCAGCAAGGGCAAGGAAAGGCTTTCATCAGAGACCCGAAGCAGCATTTCAACTCGCCGTGTTCTATTAAACAGGTACAACTCCCCAGCCTCCCTCCTCCTGCTGCACACACCACAGGCTGAACTCACCAGGGCGTAAAGTAACTGCACAGGTGAGCTATTAGCAAACATCTCAAAACCTCCCTTCCAAAATCTATTACTCTGGTAACTCATAAAAAAAGTGCCATTACGTATGCGGCTTATCACAAACACGCACCAAAAAAACCATAGGTCAAAAGAAAACGTGCCTGAACAGCATAAAGAGGGAGTGGAAGTTGGAAGGGCTGCAGCAAAACTCGGTCCGTTGTAGGTCAATGCCTTGCACCCTCGCTCTGCAAAAGACTGAAATAATGCCACTATTTATAAACGGCCCTTTAAAAATAGAAACGTCACTCTTCCTTGCTAGGAAATTGCCTGATTTTTTTTTTTTTCTTTCCCCTCAAATACAGGTGAGAGGGAAGCGGGGAAAAGTTATGCGTTATATATGGCACGGTTCGTTTTTTATTAGACTTCTTGCAGCTATGCCACCGCCGCATCGTTGCGGAGTAACGGCGCGACGCCTCGAGCGAGCAGCCTCCTGCGGACGCCGCAGCCGGGGGTCCCTCCCGCCCCGCAGCCCCGCGTGCAGGGGACGCAGAGACGGAGCCATCGCCCCCAGCATCGACCGCAGCCGCCGCCGAGCGCCGACCTGCACGTCACCAGCTCGACACGGGCACTCGCCGCCAAGTTGCCACAATGTCTTTACGGCCTTGCGCCGCTAGTCTCAGCCTCCGCTCGCAGCCGACAGCTGGTTTATAGCCGCCAGCCCCGGGGCTGGGAGCGATCCGCTCCCGGCACAGCGTAAGCACCCGAGCGGCGGGCAGGGCTGCAGCGGGGCTGCCACCGCCTTGCCCTCCGCTTCCAAGCCAGGCAAAACCCCGGCAGCGCGGCCTACAGCACGCCATGGCCGCCGCAGGCAGCGCGGCACCGTGTCTAACGCCCGCGGCCGCTCCCGCCCTCCATCTGAGCGTGCTAAGGGTCTACCGCAGCCGCGCGAGAGCGGCCCTGAGGAGCCAGACAGGGGCTCTGGCACTTGGCATCGGTAATCGCCGACGTGCGAGATGACGAGCGCGGGGGTGTGGTCTGAAACACAAAAAGTCGTGTAAGCTTTGTGTTAACAGGGAAATAGCGACCGACCTCGCTGCAACTGGGGAACAGACACAGAAGGTACGAGGGGTTGTTTGATCACCCCTCTGCTCCGCGCCGGGGAGGCCTCACCTGCAGCCCCGCGCCCAGCTCTGGGCCCTCGGCACAAGGACATGGAGCTGCTGGAGCGGGGCCAGGGGAGGCCACAGAAATGCCCCGAGGGCCGGAGCCCCTCTGCTGCGGGGCCAGGCTGGGGGGGCTGGGGGTGCTCAGCCTGGAGAGGAGGGGGCTGCGGGGAGGCCTGAGTGCGGCCTGGCAGCGCTGAGAGGGGCCTACAGGAAAGATGGGGGCAAGCTTTTAGCAAGGCCTGTTGGGACAGGACAAGGAATAGTGGATTTAAACTAAAGAAGAATAGACTTAGACTGGATATAAGGAAGAAATGTTTTACAGTGAGGGTGGTGAGGCACTGGCACAGGTTGCCCAGAGAGGCGGTGGAGGCCCCATCCCTGGGAACATCCCAGGCCAGGCTGGACGGGGCTGTGAGCACCCTGGGCTGGTTAAAGCTGTCCCTGGCACTGCAGGGGCTGGGCTGGGTGGGCTCTGAAGGGCCCTTCCAACCCAAAGCATTCCATGATTCTATGATTCTAGACTAAATCCCACATCCCTTCAGTACGAGGCAGTCGGAGGAGACGTCTGCCAGGCCAGGCTATAACACCACCCTGACAGAGCAGAAGAGTAAATATGCAAACCAGAGGGCTAATATAAGGGATTGAAGGAAATGAATGTGTAAAGTAGAGGAATAAGCAGATAAAACAACACATGTAACCGGAAGAGCCTGGAGCTCTTTTCCCAGAGATGGCATTTTCTGCTCCCGTTAGTCATCGGGTACAGAAGGGGCAGCAGCCAACCACTGGTTTTTCCGCTGCAGGGCTTCGCTTTGATCGTAGCGGCCCAGAGAAATCACTCACATCTTGTTTGGGGTAAGCACACACATTCCTATTCTAAGAACGCCTCTGCAACTGTAAATAAAGAAAGCAGCAACCCTGCCTTTGCTTAACAAACAGGTTTTTGGCTAAAAGAAGAGAAGTTTTCATCAGCCACGCATCTCCATCCCCCCGTGTGCACGGACACAGGGACACACGCACAGCACCGGCGCTCCCCGGTGCACGGCTGCAGGCAAACTTTGACTCTCGTTAACCCCCAGCTGCAGCTCACGAAGGGCAGAGCCCCCAGGACCACTTCTCTGGCCCAAACGCACAACCTGGGCTATGCGTGTCACAAGCAAATCTCAGTGGGTTCCTTTATTTATTGCTAAATAAACAGAGTAAGTCCTCCTTTGCATGCAGACTTGGTTGTCAACACAAGCCTTCAGCTTTATTTAATGCTTATTAACGTCCTATGTCTGATGGCCACGCGAGTCAGGAAAGAAAACGGCAATTCCTCGCTGCAAATGGTGCTGATGGCGAAGAAGCCGGCCACGCGCGTGCCTGGCATCCGCAAAGCCTCAGCGAACTCTGCCAGTCCCCTCACAGACGCATCTGTGGAGCGGGAGGGCCAGAGTCATTAAGGTTAAATTAAAGCAACTTGCAAAAATAAGCTTCATTTATTTCTTGATTTGTTCTTTCTGCAGGACATTCCCAAAAGCCAAATTTTTTAAATTCCCCCACCCCCATCCACTTGTGAACCTTTCCAAGGATTAATTTGCTTGGAGTATTTGAGTCATTACGGTTTGGTGATTTTTGGAAAGGAAGACAAATGAAACACAAGAGGAGACAGCAACAGAAACTCTGTGCAAAAGCAACACTCCCATCTCCATCTCCATTTTCCTTTTCGTTTTTAATAAAGGGACCCTTTTTAGAAAGGAACCCGGGGCAGAACAGCTCAGCTTTGAAACGTGCAGTTTGGTCCAGCAAGAGGTTATTTAAACCCAGATGCCCAACTTTGCTCGGGAAGAACCTGGGTCTGCCTGCACCAAGTTGTGGAGGTTCAATCTTGGAGCAATCTGCAGCAGAGCTCATCGCTCAGGGCGCTGCGAGGCACAGCTGAGTCCCGTGCCAACACGGGGAAGAGCCAAATGAAGCGAGCCCTAAACCAGCCCCGGGGCAGCCCGAGTGTGTGGACTCAGGTGCAGCGATTTCCCCTCCGCCGCTCGCCACCCAGCCGCCCCAAAGCCAGGGGAGGGCACACACGGGGCTTGCAGCCATCGGATCTGCTCCGCGTGGGCTTGTTCTCCCCTGCCAGCCCCTGGCAATGAGAGAATCTGTGCCCGATAACAAGCCAGTCCTGCCCAGCCACACGCAGGGGAGCAAATCCCACCAGGAATGGTTGGTAGGACTGTGAGCAACTCCCACAACAGCATCTGTTTTAACACTTTCATAACCAAGCCTCACAGACAGATATCCCTCAAGCTATCCTCCAAACGCCCAAGTCCAAGGTTTGTCCAAGTCCTGGCCCCACTCAGGTTTCTTAATCCAGCAAGAAAAAAAAACGGGCAGGAACCCACAGCTCTGGGATGCTGCCTGGGGCCAGCACCCAGCTGCAAGGCAAAGCTCAATCTCCCCTGCGCCATGCCTTCAAAAATATAAACAAAAGTGCACAGCAAATATTCTGCAAGTTTGAAAATCGGATGCACGAACTCCAATATCCGAGGTCAGCCCTTCAACGTGTCTGCAATTCAGGGGCTTAGACCCTATCCCGGATTCATTTCCACCCGGTGAGGCTGGCAAAAACCCAGGCTCTGAACAACTGGGACAAGCCCCATGCTGTAAAAGCCTGCCTTTTGCCCCAGAAAGCATCCTCACCTCTGGCAGTCCAAACCGGCACCTAAAGTCCCTGCACATCCCATTCTCCCCAGGATGTGCTGTGCCACCCATGTTTCCTTGCAGATGTGGGTAGGGCTGGGTTAGAAAAAGACTTTAGAGAGGCTTAGGTTCTCCCATGAATTCCCCAGCCTGCCTATTGAGAGAGGGGAAAATTTCCAGGCTTGAAGTGTTAAAAAAAAAAAATCCCCAAATTATATATATATAAATCCCCAAATTATATCTATAAACTATAACCCCAAACTCAGCCAAACTCCCCACAAAAGAACAAGGAAATAGAGCCACTTGCACTGATGCATCCTGCCCATCAGTCTTGAAACCATTTATTCCAACCCCTCTCCACCCAGTTCCCATTTAAAAAAAAAAAAAAAAAAGTCAACTTTTCAGATGCTGAGCTCATTGCGTTACTGCTCCACACCACGGCAGCCTGTTCCAATAGCAACTAATTGCTAACAAGCTCATTACAAGACAAAAGCAGCAGGAGTGTAACGCTTGAATTTTTTTTTGCCTATCTGCAAAGTGAACAGCTGGCCACCAAACCTAGAGGACTATCTAATTAAACAGTAACAAAAATACCTACATCAATGGCAAAAACAAACCCTTTCACTCCGACATAAATGTTCCCTCCTCAAAGTTCATCAGAACTTTGTCAATTCTGAGACCATTTCCACCCATCGCACTCACGGGGAGACCGAAGATTCATGATCTGAGCCCAGCTGGGTGCTGGGGAAAAAAAAGAAAAAAAAAAAAGAAATAACATGAGGAGGAAAAGCAGATGTTGGCAAGGTAACCTTGCTGTAAGAACAAGGAGTCACGGGGGCTGGTGCAAGGCTGCTGCTTTGGAGCCACGCTGTTCGACTTTGAGCCCACGCTCACATGCGGGATGCACATAGCACGAGGTGGAGCCCAAGACCAGCTCCTCCATCTCAAGGTGTAACAGAAAATCAGGGCAGAGGTAATGAAAGAAAATTATGAGCAACTCTACAACTGATCACCCCAAGCCTGGGCTGAAGCCTCTGTGCCGACGCCTGCAATCCCACCGCCTGCTCCATCACTAGACTCCGAAGCTCTTGCTGATCCATCGTTAAAGGTCACGAGCAGCTAAATCTTCACCTGCTTTAACACATCATGAGCAATTTGTTTTGCAAAGTTTGAGTCTTCCCTCAAGGGCCCGGGTTTTACAGCATTTGTTTAACCAGGATTTTGCAGGCCTGCCACAGCACCAGCTTGCTGTATGGTCTGAGCTGGGTTTTGCTCAGCTTCTGAACCAAGTTCTCCAACCATCAGCGCCTCAACGCCCTGCCAGTCCATGCAACAAGGACAGCAAAACATCCTCCTTCAAGGCTTTCCACGCTAGCGTTGGTACAACACTAAATAAAGCAATTTTTAAAGCACTAAAGATGCACCAATTCCTGCATCATGGACATCCAGAGCTTCCAAACAACTTACTCAAGAGGCAGCAGGAACTAACCCATGGCGTATCCCAGCCTGCTGCTGATCTTCTTCCAAAGCAGCAGCATGTCTTCATCATGATGAGCTTCAGCCTTATTATACAACCAGCTTTTCTTCCACCCATTATTTAGCTGCCGCTGCATTTTATATTTAAAAGATAAGGAAGTATGGATTAGTAAGTGAGCTCTGCGCGTAATGTAATCTTTGCTACAGGCGGGCTGTATCCCCCCGCTCCGGCTGGGATCCCCACATCAGCAGACAGGAGCCTGTTTTCTTGATGTCTAACATCAAAAGGGCACTGCCTTTCCGAACCCAGAGGAGAGCAAGATGAAAACTGAGCAAGTGTCAGACTAATGCTAACAAGCGCTGATGTCTCAGGAACAACTTCTAAAACAAACAGGTTGCCAGATATCAAGTATTTTGTCTGGGTTTTTCTCCCTCCTGTTTAGTTGCTGGGAAACCACCTCTTTTGAGGCAGAAGTGCAAAAGGGTCTGAGATGCCTTGTTCCCAGACAGAAGGCGAGAAGGGTGTGTGATCCTTCAGATGGGAAAATTAGAGGTGAAGAGCCGACCACAGCATTGCCGCCCCTCTCAGCGCTGGGCTTTTTAAGACCAAAAAGTCGGCAGTCCCACTAATGACCTGTCTTAACACAGCAGAAGGGTTCACACAGCTGGCACCGATGGCTCGGTCTTCCCTTCATCTCTGCTGGAGCTCATCTTTAATAGGACAGGCAGGAAACAGAGGCCAAAGCAGCAAAACCGCTTCAAAGGAGTGAAGTGGAACCAAAACAAAATGCAGTATTTTCCACGGGAAGTTGCTTGGGCTTGTGTGCCCGGCTGTATGGAAGGAGATCACACCGTCTTGGTGCTGCTCGAGAAGGCTGGCTTCTCCCGAGTCACCCAGTGAGGATATCTATTATTAATTTTTTTCTGTTTATTCATTTAGCCCATCTGGTAGCTCCAGCCACGCTCCTGGAGAGCATCCCCATTCACACCTTGCTGCGGAGCATCCCTCACGGTAGCGCTGCAGCCACGCTTGCTGCCCTTAACAACACATTTGAAAGAAGAGCTCTTCTGGCACTTCTGTTTCACCTTCTTAAGATTCTCCTCTTAGAAATGAGGCATCTAAGCATTTTGGGTTAGTAGGCCACAGAAACCTCTGAGCATTGCGATGACCATACAGACGAAAGCCCTCTCGGGCGACTTTCCTCTCCCCTTGCACAAGCCACCCAGAGTCACTCGGGGCACCCCGACTTGCTCCCATGCTTTCCTTCTCTCGTTCTTCCCCTTACATACCCTTTTTCCCAAATCCATCCTCCTTTCACATCATCCTGGGAGAGACAGCTCGGGGCTGAGACCTCCATCAGCCACAGGAGGTGAACATGGACTAGATGAGGTGAACACTGGACTATGATCGTTGTAGGTCCCTTCCAACTGAACTATTCTATTCTAACACCTAAAAGCAGCCAACGGTGCCCTCAATTCTGACCTTCTCCCTACTGAGCACGGTCATTACTGAATCAAACATTTCCATCAACCCTACGCAACCACCAGCTCCACACCCAGCTCCAGAAGCCCATATAAATACCCACGGCCCCGCAGCGCGTATTCCGGGTTGCGGCACGAACCACCTATGTCAACCTGGAGTTTTAAGCAATGAGCTGAAACAGGGAGGGGAAGGGGGAAAGAGACAAAAGGTGACAAATGGGGAAAGGATGGGGGCTCATGAGAGCTCAGCCAAAACGCAATTGCCATCGCAGAGAGGCGGGCAAGGAGGAGCCCCAGGCCCCTTTCGAAGGTTAGAGGGGACCCCCAGCTCCCCTCGTCCTAGCATGTATTTTAGGATGAGATGATAGCCCTTCTGTAGGGATCCCTCTCTGGTTTTTTCCCCTTATGGCACAAAGTTTAATTGTCTCTTTGCAGCCGAGGGCTGTTCTCCATTTCCCTTACATATATATTAACAGTTATGATTGTGTAGGGTGCTGGAAAGGAAAATCCTCCCCCTTTTCCGAGTCTCCACTCCATCACTCGCTCCGGGAGCACGCTCAGCGGCACGGGGACTCGGGCACATCCCACCAGCACCTTCCTCGAGAGGCAATCACCACCCAAGACAGGATGACAAGCCAACAAGGAAGATCCCCAAAACAGCAACACCCACAATGCTAATAAAAAGGTAGACCGATGACTCAGCCAGGCTAAGAAATGCAGAGGAGTGCATCATGCGCTATTTTTAATGTTTAGATAGCACAAATCCCACCACCCACCTACCACAAAATCAAAGCTCTTCCCCAGCACTTAGCATCTTTCTGCCCATCTCGTCTGACCGTCTGCAAACCTCTCCAGATGCTTCCAGCACCAGGAGAGTTGTTGTACAGATCGGAGCAGCTTATCAAATGCACGCTGCTTCTCTGTGTGCGAGGCAAAAAATAAATCACCTTGGCAGATCCTATTGGGATGTTAAAAAGGATCAAATACTTCCTACTAAATCCCACATTTCTCATCTCCAGCCCTGAAGCCGGTAACTTTTTTTAGGTGACCATACCATTAACAACATGCACAGACATCACAAAATTACCCCGGGCTTTTGTTGCACCCAGCCAAACCCCTGGACTGTGTAATCCCACGGCACTTGATGTTTAAAGGCCAGCACTAAGAACACCCATGAAAACCTCTATTTTGGGGTGGATGTTTTTTAAGTTTAAGTGCCTAATCCTTACAATTGTAAAGGAAAGCTTGGAAATCTCATCTCTAGCAACGCCCAAGCCAGAAGGCAAAACACAAATACCTAAGAAAATCTTTAACCCTCTTAAAATGGTATTTTTATTAACCTTCAGCTAACTATCAGGAATTGTTCCTCCTAAACCATTTGGTGCATCTTCCCATGTAACAACATCCTCTCCTGTGCTGATACACAGAGACTGCAACGGAGTTGCTTCCACCCAGCATACCAGCCTGTGGGAAGCTACAAAACCTGCAGCTTACGTTGATGGATCTCATTCCCACATGCGTATTATCTTTCCCAAGAAGTGGCAGATCTCAAATCCAGGAGTCACTCTAAATGTAACCTCCCCAACCTTGGGAAGGATGAGATGTGGTAGGGAAAAAGGACCTGTAATTTCACCATATTGCCAATGCTACAACCAATTACTTGATAATGATGGTTTAATTCAATGGGAGTAGCAGGGCGCTGGATCAAATTCTGTTGGAAAGAAATACCCTCTTGTGCAAAGTCAAAGTCAGCAAAAGACTTTGTCAGCAAAAGGTCTTTTGAAAGGGAGGGGATATTTGTGCAAATACAAAACCACGTGGGTTACAAAACACTTGCACATCCCGCAGCTATAAATTCCCAGTAGCCAATACAAAGAAACACCAGGACTTGAGATGAAGCTGGTCCAAGCAGCAAGTCAGAGGACATTAATGAATTTATTGCACTTCCCTACCCAGCCAAGAACGTTATTTATACCTGCCACCTCCAATGGCTTTGCTATGCAAGTGCCTTGGACACACTGGCATGTGCAATTAATTTAGCACAATTAATTTAGGACAAAAAAGTTATGCCAGGAGAATTGACACAAGCAGTAGTAAAGTGATGGTGAATTGTCCATCGCTTGGAAAAAAATCAAAGGCGGAAGACTTTCTAGAGCATGGTAGCACTCAGTCAAAATGTTCGTGTTCAGTATTATGCGCAGAATACTGCTCAACCAACACAGCAACGTGGCTTGGACTCAGGCAACCAAGCAGCAGCACAGCTCAAGAGTCAACCGGCAGCCAAAAACTGGGGATGGCAACAGGAACAGGGTGACAGGAAACCCAGCAAGAGCAGCAGGAAGGTGATGGAAAGGAGAGGAAGGACCAGGGAAAGTCACCCGGAGTGATGCAGAGCACCAAGGAAGACGCCTTCTCCAAAGGCTGTGCCAACTCAGGGGCATGCACGGGGCTCGGGAGCGGCTGGGAGCTTGCAAGCGGGAGGGGAAAAAAAAAAACCAAACCAAACAAAACCACACACACCAAACAGCCAACACAGGAGCATCCATCTGTCCCGTCTCTCTCCTCACTCCGCTTGCTTGGCAATAAAGCCACGACAAAGCCTCTGCCCTCCAGCATCATGACAACATATGATCAGAGTCAGGAGGATCATACTTTTAATGCCTGGAAACTGCATTTTAATTATTTAATGAGAGCAGTGAGCAGAAACCGTGACACTGAAATAGCCTCCTACAACCACAAACCCACCCCTGTAAAGCAAGGGGCTATTATCTCATCAAAAGGTTGGGGACTTCTGTGTCCCCAACCCCAGCACGGAGGCGGAAAGCAGGGGTGTGAGAGCAGAGAGGGCAGGAAGGACACTTTACGCTTCCGACCACACTGGGAGACTGATAAACCTGGATGGAGGGAAAGGATGAGGGAAATCGGAGCTATGTTAAACGCAGGGACAGAGAAGAGGCGGCAAAGTTTGTAAAGATGAAAAGCAAATGCACTTTTCAGAAGAAAACCATCAGCCAGCTTTGCATGCATCCTTGGCTGGTTGCTCAATTGAAATATGTTGGTGGATGCATGACAGCGAGTGTTGATAACCGCTAATAAAACGCACAGCGCAGAATCCAGCTGCAGCCCTAGGTGCAATAAGTCATCCAAGACTTGTAGGAGGTTTCTACAGAGAGACTATATGGATGCAGACATTATTAGAAACAGAATGATTGATGTGTTTGATATTACGGAACGTGTTGATTTTACGATGGTGTAGGTAGCTGGGATTACGTGCATGCAACGTCTGGATTTGTCACCTTATGCAGTAAATATTTTAAGTATTGTTTCACAGCGAATAACTCAAGGCAGGATGATACCTTATGTTGAAAATACACTCTGTGGAAGGAATGCATTTTTGCATGCAGCTGAGCATAAACTGCTTTAGAGACCAGGAGATGCTTAATTATCATCCAACGCAGGGAATTAGCTGGTTATCTTAACTGGTACGCTGCAACCTGCTGCTCCAGCCGCGAAGAGGCAGTCCCAACCTCAACGCTCCCACACCCCACCGTGAGCAGCACAGGCATTTCCACGCGTTATGTCAGGAGGTGACAGCACAGGGGGAAGTAAATAGAGGGTAAAGACTATTAATCCCTCAGAGAACCCATTGCTATTGCAAAATATTTGTTGTAAGTTATATGCACCTGGGGGAACCGTATGATACATATTGGTGTGTTTTAAGGAACCTTTCAGGCTGCTTTCCTGCTGTAGGACAGCAAAAAACTTGCCTGTTTTCCACCACTTTTCAAGGCATTCGGTAGTTTCTACCAAATTTAGCAAGGAAAGAAGGTCTGAGAGGGATGAAGCCCCACAACACAAGCCCCAGGGGAGCAGGCTGGTGACACGGTAGCGGGTGCCCCCATGCTCTCCTATGGGGTTGTGCAGGGAGAAGCAGCCTCAAGGGCTCGTTCCCGTTCTCCGTGGTGCCACGGAGGCGTGCGAGCACATCCGCAGCTTGCTTTGGGACCTAGCACCAGCCTCAGCATCCATCCCTCCTCACCTCCCCATGTGCAAAAAGGGGAAACCCGCTCCCCTAGCTCTTGAAGGTGATGGGAGGGCAATTCCCAAGACAAGGTGCATGCCAAGGCACAGGGCAGAAGAGCAGGCAGGGAGGAGAAAGCAGCAAGGAGGGAAAGGCATTCCTTCTAATGCTCTGCAAGGCCCCAGCTTCAAAAGAACAAAATACAACAGTCAAAACACGCTCCCAAGCCACACTGCTTTCTAGACTGCAACAGGAAAGGACCATTGGACCTCCTCAGCAGCCATCCCTGTGACACAGCCCATTAAATCTCTGCACAAGCGGTTACTTCCCTCCCAGAACCTTGAGAAAGAGCTGGTGAGAAAGTCCACTTAAATTTCACTTGCAGTTTTGTTTCAGACCTGTTTTCCTGGGTATTTTGGCCACTGTGTTTCCCGTGGGCAGAGCCGCAGAGAGCTACATCTCTTCCCACCGCCTGGTTGAAGACACCAAGGAAAGAGAGGGGTTTTCCTCTCTCACAAGCACACGCAGAAGGAAGCTTTCAAACATCCCATTCAAAACCAAGAGGCACAAATCACCTAGGACCTACACGAAATATCTCTCATTGACGTTGCCACCTGGATGGAGAAAAGCTGAAGGCTCCTGGTTGGAATTACAAGGCTTTAAGGAGCACAAGCCCAGGTCAGAGCCCAAAGGACCTCACGCACCAACTCCATCCGATTTCGGATGAACCCTGAAGCACCCTCCCACAAGAAACACTGTTCGGGGTTCACAGCCCCAAGCAGCAAGTCCTGTAAGAGACCACAAAAATCAAACACAGCCTCGAGCAGACCAACAGCACCGCACACAGAGGTTTCCAGCAAGCCCTCAAGCCAGAGGGAAATGCTACTCAGCTTCACCATTTCTCCAACTGCTTGCAAAAACACCTGACATCTCCAAAATCTACGCTGTTTTTCAAGTGGTTTGCAGCTAAAGGAATACAGCTCTAAGGTCAAGATGCCGATGCTTTTGCTCCTGCCCACTGCTCAGACAGATTGGGGTCCTTCTGCAAGGGTGAGCTGGGAAGCACTGGTGCATTAAGTCTAATAAAGCTACAGGATGAGGTTATTTATTTTTGTCAGTAACATATGTTGGGAGCCTATAAAGATTTACATGCCCACAATGAGACACTTTCAATCATTATATAAGTTTATTACAAATATGGAGTGAATTCCCTATCACAGGTTTTCCTTGGTTCCAGCTGTTGAAGTGTTTTTAAAAGGCAAAAAGGAAAGGGAAAAAAAAAAGCCTCAAGCCACAAGGGTTTCAGTCTTTTCCAATCATATTATGCAACTTTTCCCCCGCACTGGTGACAGTAATTCCTGCTTGTGAATCACAGCTAATTGTATTATAATAGGCCATTCTTCTTGATTTAATATACCATATGAAAATCAGTATGTGAGCGAGTGTGGTCATAAGATTAGTAACAGCTCCAGCTCTTAATTTATGTTCACACTTTATTATTGAAAAATTTAAAGCTCAAGGATGTTGAGGAGGATGTTTTGCTGGAGTTTGTTTTATTCCAGAAGTAAATTATAAAACTGGGGGAGAGGGGAGTGGAATGATCAAAACCAAATTATAAATACCTGCTCCCACTGCATGAAATTACAGCACTCAGGGTGAGGGGGGGGAAAGGAAAAAAAAACAAAACAAAACAAAGAAGAATTATTCCCAGAACTGCCTGAGAGCAAAATGAATCAGCTGCATTATCACGGAGGTTTGCAACAAGAGGGTTCCCCATTTTTGGAAAGAGAGAAGAAAAAGTGTAGAGAAGACCATACTCCAAAACGGATCGAGATTCATGGGTGACTTTCGGCTGGGCTACGGAGAGGCAGAGAGAGGGGCCTGGGAAAAGGAAAGGAAATTAGGGAAGGGTGAAAGAAGTGGTGAAAAATGTAAATAAGGCGAGACAGAGTAGAAATGCAGGAAAAAGAATTCTAATCAAGCACAAGGGCAGAGGAAAGCACGGGAAGAAGAAATAGCCCCGCTGCTGAACCCTGGCCAAGCCTGCCTACGTGCTTTTAAGCCTTTCAGGGCCAACCTGTACCTTTTGAGTTTGATTTTTATTTTTTAAAGCACGGGCAATCCATTAGAGGCAGGATTTCCCCAGCCAGTGCTACGCGCCGGTCGGTGCCGGCTCCAGGCTGGCCTCTGCCTGCACGGTCAGGGAATGGGAAACGGGACCTTGGATGGCATCAAGGCGCAAAACTTCGGGACAAGCAACAGCCCTGTGCGCAGGCTTAGCCCTAACCGGAGGTAAATGCATTTGCAGCAATACCCCGCAATCCGACTGCAGCGGTTCTCCCGCATCCCGGCTCAGGAGGTGGCAAGCCCACAGCCAGGATGGAAAAAGCAAGCCCAAAAGGAAAAAGCTCATCCCCGCACCAATTTCAGCCTTCCCGCTGGGAAAAGCAACTGTTACTGGAGCCGGCCCGGGATGCTGCAAAGTCCTTACGGCACCATGTAACGCTCCGGCTGGGAACAAGCTCCAGCAGCCCGGGGATTTCAGGATAAACGAGATTACTCTGACCGACACCCAGAGCAAAGGGCAAACGCCAGCAGCCTCCGGGGGCTACCGGGCTCCCCACGGCCATTTTCATTAAAAAAACTCTCAGCAGCGTCTCACAAGTGCGTGCGGGCAGCAGGGAGCCCAAGTCTGACTTATTCCCATCCCGCAGAAGACGTGGAATTCTGCTGCGCCTATTTAACCTCCCCACACCAGTCTCCTTTGGTACCTGCACAACAATACGAGAATTATTATTCTTTGCATTCAGTACGTATTAGTAGATGGTCAGCAGATCCTGAAGCAATTTGCAAATATTAATTAAGCCTTAGCAGAATCCCTGAGTGGTAGGTAGGTAACTCTAATTACATCCCTAATTATATTAATTCTGCTCTAGGGCAGCAAGTAATTATTTGGAATATATTATATAACTAAAACAAAGCTATGTTGATGATTACATGTTTAGCATACGACTAACTGGTATTTTGTTTCCTGACTGATGGCTTCAGCCTAAATGGGAAAAAAAAAACCAAACCAAAAAACCCAAAGCAAACACACACCCGCACGTAGAAAAAAAACGCACAGGAAAGTCCTGCTAAAAATCCCTCCTCTGTTTCTGCAGCCCGATTCCCTCTCCCAAACACACTCATCCCTCCTCTCGATAAACAGCATGCCTGCGCATCCCTACGCAAGCTGAGGTCCTGTGCTCCAACCCAGGGACAAAACAGGACCAGAAACTGGGAGCAGCTCAGAACTTTCTTGGTGTTAGCTGGGAAACCTTAGCTGAGCCAGTCCCCCATCGAACAGATCTTTTTCTTTCCTGCCTGAAATAACAGTCCCCATAGTTTTCACCCCAAATACTTGCCCAGATTTTGTTAAAACCTACAATCATGCAAAGTTTAATCGTGCAGCTGCTTGCATCCAGACCCAGGTCAAGCAGGTTGCAAAGGACTCAGGAGCACGCATCAGCACGAGCACAACCCAGCCCCGTTCTTCCCAAATTCAGTGAGCCAAGAAGTTGCAACCCCAGCTCCCTTTGCAGCCACACAATCCCCAGCACATCTGCTCTCCACCGGCCCAGCAAGGAGCCCTAACGCAAAGGTCTCCTCCCGCTGCAGACCAGTTTCTGGCCAACCCTAGAGGAAAAGCAACCCAAGTGCAGCCTCCCACACCAGAAAGGCATTTGGTCTTCAAAGTTATCCTCCACACCACGCGCTTGCAGTGCAGCGCTACCCAGAAATAAAGACCAAGGGGCTGCAAAGCCATAAAATATAAAGAACCTTCCATTTTTCTTTCCTAAATTAGCAAGGCAGAGCAGGTCTCCCTGCACACCCTCATCCTACACAGCCTGAAGAGTTTCATGGCAAGAACCCAGGCAGCACATCTCCGCGTCAGCTTGAAAAATTTCACCGTGGCCTTCCCGGCGTGGCGTATTGATGGAGCTGGGAGACGTCAGTGCTGACCCAGCAGCGAGGCACATTCCTCAGATCAGTTTTATGCCAGCCTTTAAAACCCAATGTCATTTTTCAAATTAAAAAGAAAAAAAAAAAAAAAGGAGGCAAAAGTCAGAGCAGCTTTGCTGGACCAAATTGATTATCCACAAGACAGTAAAGGATTGTTCCCCACAGCCTGTTCTTGATAGCCTGTCTCTGGTAGAAGACCAATTAGGCAAGTTTCTATCCACCCTCACCCTTGAAACCTCCTGGTCTGTACTTCTCTGCTCCATCCCAAACACACCCTCATTAGACACGACCTCCTCAAAGACGCACATCCAGCTCTCACCGCCACCACTGGCTTGGGCAACCTCCACGGCTCCTTTGGTCCTGCCTCATAAACCGATCCCCACCATCGTACCTCTTTTGTTGCCATTATCCGGCAAACACACCTCAGTTGGTCGGTTTTTTGGGGTTTTTTTTCAAGCAGATGCTCTAAAGATAGAGGGCGGAAAAATAACAGTTTTGTGGCAATTGCGTATTACCTTTCTCATGTCTGGAAGGATACTGGTTTGCACTGTGTTAAAAGGTACCAGTAATGCCTCTGTCTAAAATACGTTCAGGTAAGAACTGGCTAAAAGTGTTCCATCAGAGGAGTGTTCAAAGCATCTCCACTTTCCAATGGAAAATTATCAAAGGGTGCTGCTTTGACTATACGGTCTACAGTTAAGGAGAAGATGAAAAGTCAAGATGACACCAAACCAAAACGTTTTCAGAGTTTTACATCATGAAAAATTCTAATATCATACCCGTTAAAAAAATTAATGCAAACCATGTCCCCCAGGAGATGAGAGGTCTGAATTGCAACCAGACCTCATCCACCTCCTGAAAGAGAGAACTGGGAAGGAGGACCGGCCCTTTCCGAAACAAAACGTACACTTTCTCCACGCCAGATGCCAAGAAGTGCAAAGCGCTTTGGCAGACGACCACGCTGATGGAGATGAGCACACCAACGGGCTAATTCCAACTCCAAGGAACCATAAATAGCGATGAAAATGGCAACCCCTTCACACCAATTTGTGTCACTGTCAAGCCAAGCTCCCTGCACCGATGGGTTGATCATTTTAATTCCCTTGCAGTCCCTGGCTGTCCTGCTGCTCCCAGCACCATACCCACCTCCTCTCTCAGCTAACCCCTTGCCACCCTGCCACTCAAGCGTCACAGCAAACAGCCCGTACAAATTCAGCGTCAGCACCAAGGCGACATTTGTCCACCAGTGCTCTGCTGATGTGGGCTATCAATCCCACGAGACAAGACAAATTAGGCTATCTGCTGAAAAAAAAAAAAAAAGGACTTAGGTACCTACATTCCAGCCGCATCCCATTTCAGACTCCTAAATCAAGAAGACGCGGTAATAAAGAGCCCTGCAGAGCTGCTGGCTGCTGCTAAAGGAGCCTGTTCTCCAGAAGCATTACGCTCCCACATTAAACGAGAGGAGAAGCCCACGACCCCAGATCATGCACGCTGCCAAGCTTTTCTTGCTCCATGGGTTTATTTGGGATCTCAAACCCTCCAGAGCAGACACGCTCTGGAAGGGCCAGTGCAGCACCAGGCAGGCGATGCCCCTTGGTCCCCACCCCTCCTCAGCAGCTCGACGCCCACCTCGCGCCCAGCCAGGACCCAGAACTTCGGTGCCATTCTCATCTCAAGTTTTATTCCCCAGCCTAACTGCAGTCACAATCACCTCAACAGCCAAGTCTGCAGGAAAACAAGAATACCTAACTTCAGTGCAGGGATGAACTGACCCAAACACACACTAAATCACCCCAAAGCCCTCTCTGGAGCCAGCCCATCTTTCACAGCGAGCGTCATCAATCGCTGTGCTTGGGCAGCACTTCGCACAGTTCAGTCCTCATTTCTCCTTGGATTCTTTGACGCTAACTAACACAAAATTAGCAATATTACTTAATGCCGTTGCAGTCTGGTGAAGAGAGCACGGACTTGGCACTGCTGCTTTAATGAGCGCGACTGAATCCAACTGGCTCCACTCGTAGCTCCCTTAAATGGCAGTTGTACAAATCGGGAGCATATTTAAAGCTTCAGCCCCACATCAGCATAATTAAACGCAACCCGTTTCCCTTCCAAAAGCAACAGTAACAGCAAGCCAGGTTTAAGTTATGTTTGGAACTGGTGCTAAAAAAAAAAAAAAAATTAAAATAAAAATATAACAGAATAGGGGTCTAAAAAGGAATTGCGTAAACCAGTTGGTAGTAGAGTGAGCAAAATCCCCACACAAACAAAACCACACATGTATGCTGAAATTACTGTGCAATTAGTTATGGTGGGGCTAAATACGGTGCTCGCAGCTACTCCGAGCCTCGGTCCATCCAAGCTGGCGGCACAGCGCTTACTGCCTGTGCAGTCACAACGAAAGCCGATGCGAACCCAGCGCTGGAAACGTCTCATTAATTTAGCCTGATGAGTGTCAGCTTCGCATTGGACACGGCTTATTATCTGGTGGGGAAAGAGCAAAATAACACCCCTCCTCGGCATTCAGGAATGTTTTTAAAAATGCATTTTCCTGCAGCAAAGCAGCACCGAGGTCTCTATGCAACTGCTACCCCTTAAGGTCCCTGTTCTGGGAATAAATAAAGATGTTTTAAAAAAAAAAACAGAAACGGTGAGCAAATAAAACCACTAACAGGTATTGACTGCAGAGCCTTTGAAGCAGCCCCATAAATCACAGCTTTCACCAGGGCTTGTTTCACGGAGGGGCAACCAGGATGGGGACCGAAGCCCACAGCCCTGCCTGCAAAGCCCGTCTCCTCCCCTCGCAACGGGCACGGCGCGAGCCGCAGTTGCCCAGGCAGAGCCACAGGTGACAAGTTTTATTTGGGAAGTTATTAAATCAGGATGAGGTAATTAGCCCATAAATCCCAACCCGTGGGATGTATTAATAACTTTCTCAGGGGAAAAAAAAAAAAAAAAAAAAAAGAAATCAATAAGCACAGGACAGGACAACCAAGATAAATATTTTGGAAACAGAGCTCAGCAGAATAAATCAACACCCAAATTCAAGCGATGCAGAGCAAAGCAATTGTCCACTTAATCCTGATACTCGGTTACAGATAGATGGGACCATTCCTGCAAGGGAAAGCAAATACCATCTTTAATCATTAAACTGCCCAGTTCTGGCAGTTTTATGTCAGAAATTGGAAGAAGTTTCTGAAGGACACCAACTGCTGAACAGTTGCTTCCCTTAAAGCCTGCGAGTCAAGGTGACAGGCGAGCACGCGCACCACCGCTGCCTCCCGCAACGGCCGAGCTTTCAGGTCCAGCCTATGGAAACACGTAAACCCACGCGTACCGACTGACGGCTGCGAGGCTCCATCGCGCCCACGCACAACCATCCTCATCCGGCTGGAAAACGCTGCGCGCAGCCGACAAAACCCACCTCGCACGGGCAAGAGAATAATTCAAAATTGAGCGCTCATGAATAAGCTAAAATTGCCCAACTGAATCCTTTCAGTCCTGCAGCACCGCGTTCCACAAATCAGTGCAAGCCCGCTGTATTTGCATACACCGGGGGATACAAAAGCAACGCTACCGACGCACGCTGGTGTGGCTGCGCGTGTTCTCAAGAAGCCCTTTGCTTTTTCACGTTACAGAAGTGCAATTGCCGCCGTACCCTAATGGTATAAACGAAGCGAGGTTGAACGGAGAGGCAATCTCTTGCACGAGATGCACTAGCAGAGTTGGAAAGAATAAAAGGAGACCAGCCCTCTCACCCAGAGCCTTTTCTTCTCTTCACACCTAAGGATGGACTTGTTTGCTCAAAACCAAGTCTGGTTTGGTCTTTTTTTTTTTTTTTTTCCCCACCCAGTGATAGATATAACCCTGCAAGCATTGCTTCACTCTTGCCTTTTGAGACAGAAAATGCTCTCTGAGCATCCGAGCAGGTATAAAAACTGCCAAATACTCTTTACGCTATCATTCATTAAGTTTGCATTTGATCTTTTTCACCCGCTTTGCCTCCTGTCTGTGCCCGGTTCAAGCCACACAATTTTCTTGCCCCTCCCTGGTCCTATTTCCTCCCAACTCAGAAGCAAAGCAGAAGCTTCACGTAATCCAGCCCCAAAGGGATGCCTGGGACTGCCCAACTTTCAACCCTCAGAGCAAACCCCAAGCCCCGAGTTCGGCACCTCGGTCCCAGAGCACGGGCCCCGGGGAGCGCGGACCCCCGGCAAGCTCTCCGGGCACACGCCAGACCCCCGAGAAGTTGTTCCGAGCGTCTCCCCAAGAAACATCTCTCTTTGCTAGGGATTCACAGGTGGAAAAGCTCCTCAGCCTTTACTCAAGGACAACGCAGAGGTCATTCTCCTTTGCTTTAAAACAGAGAGGAGGAAGGACGTGCCGTGAGGGAGGGAGCTGGCACTGGCCCCCCGCTTCACGCAGCGGCTTGGTGCAGGGACGGCAGATCCAGCCGCTTCCCTGGCACAGAGGGCTCCCATCTCCCTCCATCCCAGGGCCACGCGCCCTTTGGGATGGGAAGAAGGGAGAAAAATTCCCCTGTATTTTCCCTATTCCCCCCGCTGAGCGATCCCACGTGACGGCAGAGGTCTGGCAGGAGGGATGGGCAGCGCTCCCCTGCACCCCGGGCCAGGGTCCCGCACCCTGCGAGCTCCCACCCGGGGCTGACACGCACCCATCTCCCTCCCTCCCACCCTGGAGGGGCAGCTTTTCGGATCTGTGCCGGATGGCTGGAGAAGACCACGTTCGTTAGCCCTCCTCAGTGGTCTAAAACAGCCGCTGCAGAGAATTTAGCAACCGGTGACATCAAACCGTCTGCCCCGAACTCCCGCACCACTCCCCACAGCATCCTTTGCCCGTGTCGAGGCCGAACAGCACGCCAGGCTTTGTGTCTCTTGGGACAGCGCGAATCATGCTGCCTCGCTCACCGCGCCTTGGAACAAGAGTTCATTAAAACCTGCAGCCAGGCCCTACGGACAACGAGCAAACATCATCACACCTGTACACTGGGGAGCGGGAAGAGGGAGGCAGCGTTTCACAGCCCAGAGCTGAGCGCCTGTTTCTGCCTATTCCCAAACCGCCTGATGCCACTGCACTCGTTTGCAGACTTGTCCTGCTAGAAAGGGCCTGTCTCAATAGGATATATATATTTTTTTTTTTTTTTAAGTGTGCCATTTCTGCTCATCTTCGCAGCAGC
The DNA here is from genome assembly GCF_030463565.1 of Pelecanus crispus. Taxonomy (NCBI): domain Eukaryota; kingdom Metazoa; phylum Chordata; class Aves; order Pelecaniformes; family Pelecanidae; genus Pelecanus; species Pelecanus crispus. The sequence goes on along the minus strand of NC_134660.1, from coordinate 5,438,387 downwards.
ATATGCTAACTCAACAGTCCTGGGCGGCTCGCTTCAGCCCACAGGGATTTTCTTTCTCCTCCCCTTTACAATTTAGCAGCCAGCCAGGCTGATGTGACAAGTCCAAAGTGACAATTTCTTCTGATTTTAGGTATGCATCTCAGGCAGCGCTTACAGAACCGGGAATTCAACTCCTCTCCTGCGTGCGGAGCAGCAACAGCTCAAACTAGTTATCTCTCCCTACAGACACCAGCACCACTAACAGCAGCAAGAGTATTTAATCGCAGCGTACACCTCTCTCCCCTGGGTATCTGCAGAGATTAGAAGAGCAGAATATTCCAGCACAATAAACACCCAACTGCTATCAATGAAGTACGAAAGGGTCATTCAAGAGTCCAGTTTCAGCCCTCATTTAGAGCCACTGCGACTCAGTGTCTCCTCTTACTGCACCGTAGCTTGCAAACGGTCCCACGGGAATTTTTTCAAGCAGAGATCCTCCCGGTGGTTTGCAAACCAGGGCCCGAAGTTCAGGGGTTTGAACCCATCGCAGAGCCCGCAGGCAGACCCCCGCCTGGCGCGCCAGCGCTCCCACCAAGGGGGCCAGGAGCCTTCTAGAAGGTAAGGGCGGCAGCTGCAATTAGCAGAGCTCATCCTTTCCCAACCAAATCACAGCTGTGCGGGGCGCAGCTCGCCTAACCCACGAGGAATTCCCTGGGCAGCCCCAGGAGCCGGCAGCAAACCCAGCGCCCCGCACCGACCCCCGGGGGGCCCGCTGCCAGGACCCCTGCCCAGGGGCAGTCCGGGGAGCCCGGCTGCCAGGACCCCCCCCTGCCCAGGGGGGGAGCAAAGCAGCCCGGGGGGCCCTGCTGCCAGCACCCCCTTCCCAGGAGCAGCCTGGGGGGCCCTGCTGCCAGCACCCCCTCCCCAGGGGCAGCCCGGGGGTCCCGCTGCCAGCACCCCCTCCCCAGGGGCAGAGCAAAGCAGCCCGGGGGGCTCCGCTGCCAGCACCCCCTCCCCAGCCCCGGGGCAGAGTGGAGCAGCCCGGGGGGCCCCGCTGCCAGTGCCCCCTCCCCAGGGGCAGAGCGAAGCAGCCTGGGGGTCCGGCTGCCGGCACGCCCTGCCCAGAGGCAGAGCAAAGCAGCCCGGGGGTCCGGCTGCCAGCACCCCCTCCCCAGCCCCAGGGGCAGAGTGGAGCAGCCTGGGGGTCCCGCTGCCAGCACCCCCTCCCCAGGGGCAGAGCAAAGCAGCCCGGGGGCTCCGCTGCCAGCGCCCCCTCCCCAGCCCCAGGGGCAGAGCGGAGCAGCCCGGGGGTCCCGCTGCCAGCGCCCCCTCCCCAGCCCCAGGGGCAGCCCGGGGGTCCCGCTGCCAGCGCCCCCTCCCCAGCCCCAGGGGCAGAGCGGAGCAGCCCGGGGGCCCCGCTGCCAGAGCCCCCTCCCCAGCCCCAGGGGCAGCCCGGGGGTCCCGCTGCCAGCGCCCCCTCCCCAGCCCCAGGGGCAGCCCGGGGGTCCCGCTGCCAGCGCCCCCTCCCCAGCCCCAGGGGCAGCCCGGGGGCCCCGCTGCCAGCGCCCCCTCCCCAGCCCCAGGGGCAGAGCGGGGGCCCCGCTGCCAGCGCCCCCTCCCCAGCCCCGGGGCAGAGCGGGGGTCCCGCTGCCAGCGCCCCCTCCCCAGCCCCAGGGGCAGAGCGGAGCAGCCCAGGGGTCCCGCTGCCAGCGCCCCCTCCCCAGCCCCAGGGGCAGCCCGGGGGCCCCGCTGCCAGCGCCCCCTCCCCAGCCCCAGGGGCAGCCCGGGGGTCCCGCTGCCAGCGCCCCCTCCCCAGCCCCAGGGGCAGCCCGGGGGTCCCGCTGCCAGCGCCCCCTCCCCAGCCCCAGGGGCAGCCCGGGGGCCCCGCTGCCAGCGCCCCCTCCCCAGCCCCAGGGGCAGAGCGGAGCAGCCCAGGGGTCCCGCTGCCAGCGCCCCCTCCCCAGCCCCAGGGGCAGCCCGGGGGCCCCGCTGCCAGCGCCCCCTCCCCAGCCCCAGGGGCAGAGCGGAGCCTGCGCCTGCAGCCAGGGTCCCCTGAGGCAACTTGTGCCTCCCAGCCGGGGACGCAAAAAGTCGAGACGCAACTGTGCCGAGAGCAGCGGGGGGAGCGCGGCAGAAGCAGCGGGCAGGGCGGCGGCGTTATTTTCTTTTTCATGAAAAGCCAAGGGGGCAGCGAGCCCCTCGCCAGCAGAGGCCAGGGCACCCTTCGAGCACGGAGCAGCGGCTTCGCTCCGCAGGGGCAGGGAGCGCTCGGGCTCCGTGCAGCGAGGGGGCTGCGGGGCGGCCCCCACCGGCGGGGGGGGGGGGGGCCGGGCCGGGCGAAGCGGGGCAAGCTCGGGCGGCCCCCCCGGGCGCACTCACCGCCGAGAAGTTGTGCGGGCCGCAGAGCTCGCCGCGGTACTTGCAGGAGAGCAGCATGTCCTCCAGCTGGTGGCCCAGGCGGTCCATGAAGTCGGCGCTGATGCCCTCGTAGTGCCGGGGAGGCAGGAAGAGGCGGAAGTCGGCCAGCTTGGCGAACCAGCGCAGCCGCGCCTCGTCGGCGCGCAGCAGCTCGGTGAGCAGCGGGCGGGCGGTGCGGTTGGGCAGCAGCAGCCCCAGCCAGTGCCCCGCGTAGTAGAGGTCGCCCTTGGAGAGGCGCGGGAAGCGGAGCGGGTTGTTGTTGCAGAGGGTGACGGCGGGGAAGCGCAGCTGGCGGCTCCACTCGGCGCGCACCTGGGTGTGCGAGGGGAAGGCGAGCCAGTGCAGCAGGCGGTCGCAGGACCAGGCGAGCAGCAAGCCCAGCGCGGCGCAGAAGGCCAGCACCCAGAGCGCGCGCCGCGGCAGCGCCGCCCGCCGCGAGCACATGTGCCGCAGCCCGTGCAGCCGCGCGCGCGGCGCCCGCGCCCCGCGCCCCCGCGCCATGGGCGCTCCCCGCCGGGCTCAGTGCGGGCAGCGCCGCGCCATGCCCGCCCCCCCCCGCGCCGCCCCCCCCCGCGCCGGCCCCCAGCGCCGGGGGCAGCGGCCGCGGGCAGCGCTCTGCGCCGGGCAGCGGCTCCGGCGGCGCGGCATGCCGGGCCCCGCCGCCTCCTCCGCGGGGGGCAGCGGGGCGGCCCTGCCCGAGCGCCGCCGCCCCCCCCGCGCCGCGCCGCGCCCCGCCGGCCGCCCCGGGACCCCCCCCCGCCGGGCCCCGGCTGCCCGAGCCCCCCGCTCCCCCGGGGAAAGCCCCCGCCGGGCGCGCCCCGCCCGCCGCCGAGGAGGAGGAGGAGGAGGAAGGAGGAGCGGGGCGAAGCTTTCCCCAGGCGCAAGTCCCGGCTGCCGCGGCGAGCCCCGCCGCGCTCGGGAGGCGGAGGGAGGGGATGCTCGGCCCCGATCGCGCCGCTGCTTGCCGGGAGCCCCCCGCCCCCCCCCGCTATTTATCCCCGTGCGGAGCGGGGAGCCGAGCCCCGGCCAAGCTGCGCGGAGCCCTCGCCCCCCCCCGCCGCCAGCCGGAGTTTGGTGTTTCTGCTTTTCAGCATCCCCGGGGGGAAAGCGCGGTACCACAGCCACCCGCACCGCCGCTGGGAACCCGGGCAGCGGCTGTTTCCAGGGAAAAGTGGCTGATTGCGGGGCGGGGGGAGGGAATTTGCTTTTTTTGCTTTTTTGGCTTTTTTGCTTTTTTTGCCTTTTTTGCTTTTTTTGCTTTCTTTCCTCTTTTTTGCTTTCTTTCCTCTTTTTTGCTTTCTTTCCTCTTTTTTGCTTTCTTTCCTCTTTTTTGCTTTCTTTCCTCTTTTTTGCTTTCTTTCCTCTTTTTTGCTTTCTTTCCTCTTTTTTGCTTTCTTTCCTCTTTTTTGCTTTCTTTGCTTCTTTTTGCTTTCTTTGCTTCTTTTTGCTTTCTTTGCTTCTTTTTGCTTTCTTTCCTCTTTTTTGCTTTCTTTCCTCTTTTTTGCTCTCCTTCCCTCTCTCCTTCCCTCTCTCCTTCCCTCTCTCCTTCCCTCTCCATAGCAAAGCTGCCCTACGGGCCTCCGCCTCCACGAACGCGAGCGGGAGCTCGGAGAAAGGGGCCCCCTGGGCTCCCCACGGGCCCAGCGGGCTGGCTTCACCCCGCCCGTGACACGGCAGCGACACGGTAACCTGCGATACACGCTGGCATCTCCGCCAGTTTGCTTCGCTCGGGTGTCTGAGAAGCGGCTCACTGTTACCGTCGTTTTCATTTCGGATAGTACCAAGAAGCATTCCTACAATTACGCCCAATTAAGCTGTGAGCGGCGATAACCGCTTTGAATCCCCTCTGATTTTTTTTTTTTTTTTTTACCTCCGAATTCATTTTCCATGTGCATTTTGAGCCGCCGTGTATTTTTACCCAATAGATGGAGCCGTTACAGCCTGGTTATCTCCAGCCTCTTTCGGAGAGTTTCTTTTTTACTCTGGCAAAGCTGCAAACGTGCGGCAAACCCCAGCAACCCCCAAAATCCCACTCCTGGCCCTGGCCATGGGGAAAAATGCGTTTGAGGGGCTCCGAGCTTGTGCCTGCGCTCCCCGTGCTGGCGCGGGTGGTGGCAGCGATTTGCACGAACCCGTCGATGCGGCGGCTTTAGTCCCTCAAATAACTTGGATGCTTTGCAGCGCCCCTGCTCGCGGCGTGCTCGTGTCTGCACTCTGCAGGAGTTTTGCCATTTTTTAGCGCTGCTCGGAAGCGTCAAATCCCTTTCAAACCCAGAAAGATGGCCGTGACCTTCCTTAAACTGAATAGGAAAAGGCCAGAAGTTACTGTATTCGTTACAACGTGGTATCTAGCAGCTCCCACTGAGCCTCTCAGCCTGGTTCCCAAGCAGATCTCAGCTTTTTTCCTGCCGCCTGTTGCAATCAGCAGGCGTTTTTCCCCTTGGCTCGCTCACAGGATAATAAACATCCAAACTGCTTCACCACGAGGCAGTCTGAGATTGTTATATCCATGATATATTGACACAAACCCGAGGAAATAAAAGGTGCCTGACTATAAACATCCCCAAATATTCCCTCCCCCAGAAACCTCGTTGCTACCTTGCAGCAAAGAGTCTTGGACGGTGCCAGGGTCTCTGGCAGCGCCTGGGCTATGGGTTGTGCCTGGCTGGAGAAACGCAGCGCAGCCCTGGACTTTGTCCATTTGCTTATTTTCAGCTTCTTCTCAAGGGTTCTTCACATGTTGTTTCGGGTGGGGGTAGCTTGGCAAAAGGGGACTGCAAAGGAAAGTTTGCGCGGAAAGCTGCTTTTCTCCCTTAAATGCGCCCGCTCCAAATTACCTGCTCAAATCTCCAGCCTGATTTAACATAGGGAAGTAACTTTTCTTAATTAAAAAAAAAAAAAAAAAAAAAGCTGATGGTAAATAGGACCAACTTCATCCTGAGCTGAAATTCAAATCTTCCCCGTGAAAACTTTACAAAGACAGACCAGACAAAACCTGACCGTAAAATTCAAAGCCTGCATCAGCAGGTGTGACGTCTCGCCCTGCCAGGCCACCCACCCTTTGCAAACCCATTTCCATTTTTCCAATTATTTGAGAAAGCAGCTCCCGTTACCCACTCACCCTGTGCTCTTGCTTAAGCAGAGTCCTGCTTAATTCTTTACGCAGCCAGAGCAGCTTAAAAGCTTATTGGGCTTAATGCATGGAAGGAATAATAGAGCTGGAATCAACAAATATTGCTTATGAGTCAACAAGTCACTTTTAAAATTATCCCTTGGGGTGGGTGAGTTTGCTGCTTCTGTTGGAGAACGGAGTTTGGATGGAAAGGAAACTACACGGGAGAAATTCAGTGAATCATTTCGGGTGAATCCCACCATTCTCCCCCCCAAGATGTAACCTGCGTGCTCCCGAAAGGTAGAGAAAAGACAAATATTCTGAAGTTTTTCTAAACCAAAAGCATTGCCTTCTTTTGAAACTTCATTTTCACTTCAAACATTGACTCAGGTTAAGACAAAAAGGATTAAATAAAAGCTTTAAAACCCCTGGAAAGTAAATCATAATACTTTGTTCCAGCTGGACCCTTTTATTATTATTATTTAGTTCATCACATAAGGGAGCAAAACGAGTGAAAGCTCAACCCCAAATGCTTTTCCCTCCGCACCCGCGGTGCGACCGGCAAGCTGAAAAACCCACACAGCCCGGTTCGCCAGAGCCCTGCAGCCCCCCGGGAGGGCGAGATGCTGAGTTAAAAGCTCGGGTCTGTAAATGGGAATTTGGCCAAAGAGTTGCCGAGGCGTCCGGGCCCGGCTCGCAGGGCTGCAGCGCTGCTCCGCCCCTGGGAGCGGGAGTTGGTGCATCCCGCGGGATTTATGGGACTGATTCCCTCGCTCAGTTCTGCAGCGTAACTCCTGGTGCGTGAGTGGGCAGCAGATTTATCCCGGGTTCGGCACCACGATGAGTTACGGGTCGGCAGTAACAGCGTGATTGTACCCATGACCTGGATCAGCCTCGCGAAAGAATCATAGAATCATGGAATCGTTTAGGTTGGAAAAGACCTTGAAGATCATCCAGTCCAACCATTAACCCACACTACCAAGTCCACACTAAACCAATCAAGGGCAGACCAGACTGAACCATGTCCCCAGGTGCCACCTCTGCCCGTTTTTTGAACACTTCCAGGGATGGGGACTCCCCCACCTCTCTGGGCAGCCTGTTCCAGTGCTTGGCCACCCTTTCTGTGAAGAAATTTTTCCTAATTTCCAACCTAAACCTCCCCTGGCGCAGCTTGAGCCCATTTCCTCTCGTCCTATCGCTAACTACTTGGGAGAAGAGCCTAACACCCCCCTCCCTGCCCCCTCCCTGCCCCCTCCTGTCAGGCAGCTGTAGAGAGCGATGAGGTCTCCCCTCAGCCTCCTCTTCTCCAGGCTGAACACCCCCAGCTCCCTCAGCCGCTCCCCACCAGCCCTGTGCTCCAGACCCTTCCCCAGCTCCGTTGCCCTTCTCTGGACACGCTCCAGCACCCCAATGTCCTTCTTGTGCTGAGGGGCCCAAAACTGGACACAGCATTCCAGGTGCGGCCTCACCAGTGCCGAGCACAGGGGCACAATCACCTCCCTGCTCCTGCTGGCCACACTATTCCTGACACAAGCCAGGATGCTGTTGGCCACCTTGGCCACCTGGGCACACTGCTGGCTCATGTTCAGCCGCTGTCGACCAACACCCCCAGGTCCTTTTCGGCCAGGCAGCTTTCCAGCCCCCCTTCCCCAAGCCTGCAGCGCTGCATGGGGTTGTTGTGCCCCAAGTGCAGGACCCGGCACTTGGCCCTGTTGAACCTCACACAGCTGGCCTCGGCCCATGGGTCCAGCCTGGCCAGGTCCCTCTGCAGGGCCATCCCACCCTCCAGCAGATCGACACTCCCACCCAGCTTGGTGTCATCTGCAAACTTCATAGAATCATAGAATCATAGAATGCTTTGGGTTGGAAGGGACCTTGAGAGATCATCGAGCCCAACCCCCCTGCAGTAAGCAGGGATTGAACCTGTGAACTTGGTGTTATTAGCACCATGTTCCCCTTGTCCAGATCATCGATAAAGATATTAAACAAGGCTGGCCCCAAAACAGAGCCCTGGGGAACACCGCTCGTGACCGCCCACCAACTGCACTTAACTCCATTCACCACAACTCTCTGGGCTCGGCCACCCAACGGGCTTTTTACCCAGCGAAGACTACGCCCGTCCAAGCCATGAGCTGCCAGCTTCCCAAGGAGAATATTGTGGGAGACGGTGTCAAAAGCTTTGCTAAAGTCCAGGTAAGCTGCGATATCGTCTGGTTTATAGCGGTTTTAGTCCCTAAAAGCAGGAGGCGAGGTTACAGGGGTGGGATCAAAGGGCGCAGGACTCCGATCAGCACCTTGCGGCGTTGCTTTTTGTGCTCTCAAAGCCCCTGTAAAAGGAAGGGTTTGATTTTAGCTCTCAGGAGTTCAAGGCAAGGAGAACAGGCGTCAGATACCAGCCTTTCAGGCCGGTTGGCCCCAGGCAGGAGGTTCAGGTCACCCTTGGCCAGGAAAGGGACCAACCTGGAGATGCCGGCGCAGAAAGCCCAGGCTGAGCTGGGCGCCGCTGGCTGGCAGGGCAGCTGCAAAGCTGCCGGCTTTGCTGGGATACGATTCAGGCACGGGCACCCAACGAGCCGCCCCTGCGCGGCAGATCTAACCTTGCAGCCTGGCAGGTTGGCGTATCTTAGGGAAAAACGCGCGCGCTCCTCTGTTGCGTTCTGCAAAGACCAATCTTTCCAGAATCGTTCTCTGCTTTGCCTAACTGCTGCAAAACCAATTCCTGCTGAAGACACCACGTTATGAGAAAGTCATAAAATAACTTGGAAATAGGGGTTTCCATGGAAGCTACCATCTCAGCCTTAATTCTGTTACTGCTGCCTCAAATCCCATAGCACGCCACAAACCTGCCCCAGCGCGCTCCGAGCCCGGCGCCGCTCCGGGGAACCTGCAGGGTGCCGCCACCGCGCAAACAATGCCTGCATTCCAAAGGGCGTCTGCTTTCTTTGGTTTTGTTTCATTTTCCTTGGAAGTAAATTATTGAGCTTCCAGCTGTGAAATCCTCCGAATTAATTGAGGATTCTCAGAGCAGACCCCTCCTAGGTGCAGCCCTGCACTACATGTGTTATAGGGCTTTTTCTGGGTCTGCGGTGTTTCGGGGCTGTGTTTTTAATGTAGGGAGGTGAAATGATTCATAATAAAATATTGAAGGCACATAAATAGTATGTCAGTAGCCTATTTCTTAATCTGCTGCACGCATTCTGGCATCAGTAGAGTAGTAAAACAGTTTGCATTTTACAACTCTGCTTTCAGATCCTGAAATAGGGAAACTTTTGATACCTCGTTTTCCGTGCCTCGTGTGTGTATAGAAAAAAAAAACCCACCCAAACCTGAGAGAGCTCAAACAAATGCCCAAGTGAGTAAAGATGATGCTGCTTTTCCGGGGATTACTCTGGGACTCGCAGTGTGTGAAAAGCAAATAAAAGTGGCGTTTTCTAGGGTTATGCAGGAGGCTGCTGCGGATTAATTAGAAAGACTTTAGGAGGAGCCACGTCTCAGCTGGGGTTGGGGACCCGGCTGCGACTCCCCTGGAGAGGTGTCACGTTTGCCTTCCCATCGGCTGGGATGCACACGCGGGGAGTCCCCCATCCCCGCACATCTGAAAGGCTTGACTCCTCCTTCATCCTGTTTTTTTGGAGGGGACACCGAGACACGTGGCTGGAAAGGGCTGGTCCCTGGGCTTAAAATACATTTAAAAAACAACCGTAGATTTTCAAAGGTCCTGTGCAATGCCACACATGACAGGGCTGTCCCATGTCCTCTAGCAGAGTCTAGTTAAATTGGCATTTGCTGACATAACCCTTATTCACTAACTTTCCTTAAAGGAATAAAATGGTAATATCTATACATACGTGTGTATATATATGCCTGTGTATATATATATGTATATATATTTTTCTTCTGCAGGTAGAAAAGAGGAATGATTTTAATCTATTTTAAACTTCTCAGCTGGCATCCTCCCAATTATCTCCCTTTTTTTTCCTGCTTTCCATTTCGCCACTGAAGCAAAGAGGAGCGGGAGCGAAACAAATGAAAATACCTTTGGATTTCTTAAGAACTAATATTAACATGAATTCTGAGCAAATTAAAAAGCAAAGTTCTTGCAGCCTCCTAATATCAGCAAGCTCCCTTTCTGTTGCACTCAATAAAGCTGTCATCAAGCATGGGGCATCTTGTACCTACCGGTACCGTGGTCACAAGGGAAGATGGGGACAACCCACCTCCTGCAGTGCTCTCCACGCATTTTGGTGGCCCCGTGGCCACCATCCTGCTGGCCAGGGCTGGCAGGGCTGACCGGGAGCCTCCCCGCCATCGCTGGGTAGCCCCAGTGCTTGGCCAGCTGCGAAGTATTGGCTCAGCCACGGTGAAACATCGCGCGGTCGTGCCGGGCGGGAGAGGGCCAGGCAGCACCCTGCGAGCCGGAGCAAATCACTGCTGCTCTCTCTGGGTGACCGTAAGAAAATGGAGAGAGACAGAAAAGGGGGCTGGGACCCAGTACCCGAGCTTTTGGTACGCTTCTCCCACGTTAACTGGCCCTGCCGGAGTTTTCCTGGATCCATCCAGCCCAACAGGAAGCAGAGATATGGGAAAAGAGAAAGCAACACCTTTAAAAAGGAGCCCTGCAAGACTGCAGGAAAGGGGAGGATGCATGAGACAGGGCCAGAGGCTGGAAAAATTATTGCATCTTCAGGAGGACGAAAAAGAAAATTGAATATTATCTCCCTGTTGGAGAGAGAGCCTGCGTCTCTGAACTTCAAAGCCCTGCGGCAGCTCTTCGCAGAGCGCTGCTGCAGCCGTTTTTTGTGTGGTAATTTATTTTTCTCTCCCCGCCCTGTATATGAAGGGCTGAAGTTTGCTTGGAGTCACCTGGCATTTTGCTGGGTGAGCTCCTGCTATTTCAGCTCACGTCTTTATTTCCGATGGGCTGTGCAGCGCGGGAGCAGGAGCGATGTTGTCGCTGCTTCACTTGGGTGTTTAATCACGCTCCAAAGCTTTTTACCACTTTGTGTACACCGCCACAGGAGACGTTCTGGCTTAATTAAAAAAGAATCTAGGGAAAGAAAAAACCCTCTAAGCTCGCTTTACTATTCAAATCTGTGTAATTCAGTGCTTTGGTCCTGGGCTGTGTAGCCATGAGCTGATCCGTATGGAGATTAGACGTCACCTACACCTGCATATGTGGTAGTGGGACGCAACAGTGGGAAGTGTGGGAGGGAGATCCTGGCTCCCCTGTCTTGGGAGGATAATTCTGGATACTATGTGGGCATAAGCCTGGAGCATGAAAGCGGGTCTCGAGGCTCTTCTGGACCTCACCTGGCCTCAAATGTCGCATCCCAAGGAGCAACAGCACCCGGAAAATGGGAACCTGCAGCTTCCCTGTAGACATCTGGGGCTGAGCGTGGCACCAGCATACCAGCCCCTGCAGTCGTGTCAGGGTCCGGAGGAGTCCTGGTGAATATTTCATGTCACCTTCGCTGTCTGGAGAGAAAATTTGCCTGCCGTCTTAATTCCCCCCCTTCCTGCCTCTGCTGAACCCTTTTTTAAAGGTTAAATTTACTGGACCTAGCAAATACAGAGGAAAGCTGCTCTGTATTTAGATGGTGAAGGGGACTGAAAATTATATCTCTCCCAGGGAATTTTGCTTCTAAATCAAGTTATGGGAGCAATTTCTTAAGCTAATATTTATTCTTTGTCTTTCCTAGGTATTTGAAGACTCTTCTGGGAGCCAGGTGGGAAATAGCCCTTTCTCCTCTTAAACCTGTTGCTATTATTTCAAATATAAGCGAAGGCAAAGAGGCTGCCACAGCCCCGTTCTTTAGAGCAGCAGGGAGGGAAGCAGGAGAAGTCACGCTTCAAATACTGAAATATGAGCAGAGCTCGGTCAGGATAAGAGGACAGTCACCTCTTGCATGAAGCAACATCAGACTCCCATCCCGCAGCACTGGGGCCGCGTTTGGAGGCTGCTTTATTTGCTGCACGAGGGTCGTCTGCTGGAAAGCAAGTATTTGATTCTCTGGGCCAGTTTGGGGTCTCCCCACAGAAGCTTTGCCTGGAGTTTTAAGGATTAAGCAGCCTCGGAGCGGTCCCACAGTCAGGATCTGACCCAAAAGCTGCCAATGAAACCTTCCCATCCCCAAAACTCTTCGCTCCTGGGAATGATTTGTGGCACAACGAATTGCACAATGCTTTGCTGCTGCAGAAATTCTAGTTTTGGGTTTTCTTTCTTCGTTTGCGAGCAATTGGCTCCGCATGGAGAGCAGGCATCAGAGGTCCACAGCACGGAGGGTCAGCTGGGGGACAGATGTCTGGAGGGCCGGCGGAGAGGCACGTGCATGGGGTGGTGTTTGCGAAGGCTGCGTCTCCCCTGCGCGTGCACACCCTCACGCTTGCTCGCAGACCCGCGTGCTCTAGCTGAGCGCAGAGGTCACATTGGAAGAAATCAATAAATGCAATCATTATAAAAATTGCCGGTGTACCTGAGGGATGCGGCTGGAAGCATACGAGGGCAAGTCTCCAGCAGATTCAGCTTTGACCTAACTCTGCTCCGGGCGCGTTCGCCCTGCAGCGCGGCAGAGCGAAGGCGCGCGGAGACTCCCAGGGCGACAGCGGCCGCTTGCAGATACCAGGGGATTTCCAGTGATATTTCCCAAGGGAAACAAGCCCTTTCTGCTCAAGGAAAAGACTCCCCCCTCTCCATCAAAAAAACCTGAATTCCCATCAAAAACTATTTCAAAGGGAAAATTTTGACAGCCCCAAAGTTGCTCCAATTCCTTTCAAATTCAATGGGAATATTGCCGGGTATTTCAGCGCAGGTTCATTGAGGCGACTCCCATCCGTGGAAATTCCAGGCCACTGAAACTCTCCCGACACCAGCGGTTGCCGCAGAAGGAGAATTTGGGGGCTCTTACCTTCTTCCTGTGCTTTGGCCAGGACTAGAGGACACCGGGTCAGTGTTAAAGGACTGTCCCCACTAATATTCCCGCTGTCCTTGGCACGGGTAAAGCGTGTCCGCAGGGATGCTGGGCAGGCTGCAAGCGGGGCTGGCTGGCGGGGCAGGTAAGTGCTACCTGCTGAGCTGCCAAACCGAACGCATCCGTCTAACATTTCTTTGGCAGGCTAATGGGTGACAGCAGTTGTGTGGGAAGACTAATGGAGAAAAGGTTTGATAAAATAGAAGCACCATCCCTAAGTTTTTCTGATGCTTTCTGCAGTTATATAATTTTAAAATGACATTGATTTTTAAAAAAAACCACAACACTGGGAAACTTTGAACAGTTAGGGCTGGATTCTGCTCTCGCTGTCAGCGCAGAAAGTTTGGGTCCCTCCCTATGAACTTCAGGGGAGGCTCAGCACATTTTCCCAGGAAGGGGAATGGGAAACAGGATTTGGCCCCGCACCCTTACTAGCCTCTAAATGCCAGCGGTGCTGTGCAGGGAGGAGAAAAGGGGCTGAGCTGTCACACTCGGGGAAGTGCTGGCAGTTTGCATCCAGCCAATATTCCCGCTGCGTGTTGTTACTATGCCGACCAGCACCATCACGGACTGGGCTGCGCGAGGGGTTTGCACCTCGCGGGGCTGCGGCACCGTCGTCCCCGCGGTGGGGTCTGCTTGTTGACGCTGTCCCGGCCTCGCACAGAGCCTTGCAGGTGCCCCTTGCTGCGCTGTGCGAAGCCGCCTCTGCAGTTCCTGAGGAGCTTTTGAGGATGCCTGGGGGAATTTCGGCTCCCATCCCGACTGGATCTGGCCTTGGGGCTTGTTTGTAAGGGAGCATTTGCAAGGCAGAGGTTAAAAATAAGGATGCTGGCGCGTGAAGGAGCAGCGTAGGCATACGGTGGGATGGCCAGCGGAGCTGTGAGCTGGATGTGAGACCCTCATCCCTGGTTCACCATGGCCGGGGTGTGCTCAAGGCTGGGGGCCCGCCGGGGGAGAGCACCCCAAAACCCCGCTGGGCTCACAGGGCTCTGCTGCAACCCTTCGTTGGGTGTGAGCTGCCCCCGGGGCAAGGACGCTGGGGGTGTCACGCTGCTGTGAGAGGTGAAGCTGCACGCCTTGCTCCGGGCCTCAGTTTCCCTGCCCAGCTCTCCTGCGGCGACCAGCAGGTTTCCAGGCGGAGGCTGGCGCAGCGTGAAGGACAGTGGGACCGGACTCAGCTCAAGCCCGGCCGCTCTCCTGGGCAGGATCCAGCCCCTGGCAAGCCGTTCCCTCTCCCATCCTAGCTGGTCGGGACTTTTCTGTTAATGCTTCCCTGTAGGCTTCAGCATTTGGCTCATCTGATGGCTGATGACTTTTTTTTTAATTAAAAATACCTGCTTGCTTCTTTAATATAATCCCATGGGAAGCCAAAATGAAGGGAGCTCTTAGATGGAAAACGCTCCAAAGAAATGAAGCTGCAGCAGACAGAAGGTTCCTCCAGGAGGGACGGATGGACTGACTCTGCCTTGACACAAAGAAAGATGTTGTCAGAATTAGCTTCCCTGAAGAAATGTCCTCAGTGCTTTTGGAGAAGGTTTGAATTGACTCTCTTACCCCTCCAAGAGAATTGGTTTTGCTCCAGGTATAGAGTAAGGCACAAAGGTGAAATTTCCTGGTCTTTTTTATTTTCCTCTACGGCAGTCCCCATAAATATTGCGTACATTTATATTCATAATTCCTCTCTCCCACTTCCTCCTACTCTTAAAGTCGTTGGATGTGGCTGGGTGAGCGCGAGGCGGGTGCACACGGAGCTTTGGTGTTTCTCTGAGCGACGGTTAATGGACTGGATGATTCTCCGAGATGGCATGTCCATGTTTTTTTCTTCTCGAGGCGTTCTTGTCTCTGAGTTGGTATTTTAAAACAATACACCCGAAGGTGTAAAACCTCCATGGACAATTGAGAAAGGTTGATTGGAAATGTACCTGCCAAACACTTTCTGATCTCCTCTGCGCCCTCCTTTTGAGCAGTCCCATCCACTTTCTCCTTTATATCTGCAAGAATAAGAGTTGTTTTAACATCACATGAGTTTTTCTAATTTTGCCATTAATCCTGTAAACAAGATGCTCCAAGGAAGCAATTGCTCTTCTGCCAATGTACCAGGCTTTCAAATCTGGGGAACGAACATGTCCCCGTCTTCTTTCCCCGCTTTGCCAGGATCAATTCCCTGGTGCCATGAAAGGTGATGGCAGTCGTGGGTCTTCAGCTAAGGGGGAATCAGCAGCTGGAGATCTGCCAGTTTGCTTACCGCACTCCAAAAAGCCTCCTCAAGCCTTCCATGAAACAGAGGAAAAGCAGGGCTGTTCCTTTTCCTCCCAGCTCCTCCTAAATATTAGCGCAGCGTGCTCCCACATACCCCGTTTAGCCCCTGGAGATAGTGACACATTAGGTTGATCACATCTCTGAGATGGACAGAAGGGGACTGAGATGAGACATTTCCATGTGGACACTGAAAACCTTTGAGTATGTTCCTCACAGTGGGTGTTTTTCATGACAATAGGTTTTTTTTCTCACGTCCATTGACATCACATTCTGCAGTAAGTCCCCAGGGAGCTGTTTCCAGAATAATTGCGCAAGACAAATAATCAGTATTTCCAATTTATTTTCTACCTCTCTTCCGGATGAAGTAATGTGGCACTTCTTTGTGATAATTGGAAACACCTGATGCTGACCTTAGAAAAAGAAGGAAGAATTCAAAATATTGATCTTAGAGCCAACTTAAAGGGAAAACTGGCACCTTGTGCTTGGAAAGATTAGCCTGGGACAGCCTGCATCGTTCTCCACCAGCTCTCGTGCAGAGACCCAGATTTGGGCAGCAAATCAGTGCTGCGGTGCAATCCATTTCTTGGCCATCAGACTGGCCACCACCTTGGCTGCCATTCTGGGGGCGACAAGTCTGCCTGTCAGTCCTGCTTAGGCAATCCCCACCTTTGCTTCTCCAGGGAAGTTTGTTGTGATACTGAGTTGTTGCTTCTCGGTGCTCAGCAAAAGGTTGGTTTGGATACCAGTACCACCAGTGCTAGGATCAGGGCAGGCATCATCCTCTCTGGCCGATACAAACTAGCATCCCTTCTGAGTGCACCCAGAGTCTGGAACGCTCCCAGAAATGTCAGATAAAACTAGCAGAAGCGTGTACTGCTCCACATCATGCATGGTGAAAAATCAGTTGAGGGCTGCTAATGCCAAGATGCACCTCTGGCTTCGCCAGACTGACCGCAGGCTGCTAGACATTAGCAGAGCATTTTGGGGGAACTGTGTTACACGCTGTCCTTATTCTTATCCTCTTCTCTAGGTATATGTTTTTATCAGAGACAGGATATTGGAGAAGACGGACTCTCAATCTGATTTAATACAGCCACTCGCATAGTCTTTGTGTTACGCTCCCGACAATCTCCAGACTTTGCAAAGTGGGACATGCCTGAATCCAACAGCTTCCCATTAGGCTGCTGGAAAGCAAGTGGATTTCAGCTCAATGACAACTCGGTTAAAACAAAATGAACCGGCGTTTCTCTGCCCTGCAAACTACGTGCCCGGGGACCTTCTCTGAGCCTCTAAAACCAAGACCCACGGCGTCTGCCAACGGCTGCTGTTCAGCTTGCAGCAGAGCACAGAGGAACTTGCATTGCTCCGTCACCTCTTGGGAAGGAGCAGGGGGTGAGCGCAGCTCCTGACGTGCCTGCGACACCGCTTGCGGCAACAACTCTCCTGCATTTTACGCAGACTGGAAAGGGATTCATGGGCGCAGTTGTGGATGGAGAGTTTATGAATAACCCAGTATCAATCACACTATTTAAGCACTACAAAAATTTGTGTACTTTTCAACTGATATCATATAAAGATATAAAATAATGAATTTTTTTGAAAAATGCCAAGAATCAGCTGCTTGTTTCCTGCTTATAACTCAGCCAGTACCCAGAGCAATCACCCACCACAGCCCAGTGAAAGCTTTCTGCTTTACTGGATTTACTGGACTATGGAGGAAGGACGCTGCTCTGAACAGCGTGCACCAGGCAGAGCGCAGAGCTTGTGCAACACAGGGAACACCACGGCAAGGAGTCAGACATTGCTATTCTGAGCAAAAGCTGCGCTCACCCAAACTTCCCAGCACGATCGGTGCCGGGGGCAGTCGGGATCACAGCTGCAGCACTGACAGGGAGCCTGTCCTGGGGCTCCTCGAGGGTTTGCATCCACTCAACCTTCAGGATGCAGCAGCTCATAAATGAATCACGGATGCTATGCTCTGCCTAGTCTGATATGGCCGGATCTCCTCACATAGGTCCCTTATGACTTCTCCGGCAGTATAGAAGAGCCTTTAAAGGCAATATGTGCCTGAAGCTATGTGAAGTGGCCTCAGTGCGACCCAGCATCATCTCATCTCCAATAGGTTTCTCTAGATGTGGACCAGATTCTCTTCTTGCTGGTGTAAACCTAATGCACCCACACGAGCTTGGTGGTGGAACTCAGATGAGCACATGGCCCGGAGCTACTATCATGAGTAACAGCTTCATGCATCTTAAAAGGGACTGAATCAGCTACCAGAATAACTCTGGGCTTCCATATCCAGGCAGCGGCATATCCGCCCCAGATTCATCCACGCTTCCTGAGAGTTAGGTTTGTGTACACACGCTGTGCTTGCTTTTATAATTATAATCTCTCAGTTGTCTTACAAACAGTAGTCGCCTTAAGGGCAATAGTCTGAGCAAATTCCCCAGTTTGTTAAGAAAACAATACGGGCCTGATTACGAGCTGAGACCTACCTATTGCTAAGCCGGATAAATGCGTGGAATGCAGGAGTGTTATACACGTGCTCAGCTGGCGGGGAGAGCACCCAGAAGAAAGGTTGGTCAGTGAAGATTTACCTTTAAACATAACCTTTCAAAAAGGAGACGTGGTTTCTGGAGAGCTACTTGTTGCTTCCCATTGCGTTGCACTGGAGGGCTGGGGAAGTCCATGCAGTGTTGCAAAAACCTCGACAATGCAGATGGGCTGAGCAAAGCAGGGCAGAAATGGTGATTTCCCCACCTGCAGTGGGTACAGCCTGGGCCTGCTCTCCCAGAGAACCAAAGCCCTGAAACATGAAGGGACGACTCCAGTGAACCACGGGGCAGTGTTTAAATAATTCAAAATTAACCCTCTTTTCTTTGGTTGCACGGTGCTGGGAGGATTGCCAGATCACTCCTTTGGAGCAGCGTCGTGGTTTAACCCCAGCCGGCACCAGAGCACCACAGCTGCTCGCTCACACCTCCTCCCCCCCGCTGGGATCCGGGAGAGGATCGGAAGATGTAAAAGTGAGAAAACTGGTGGGTTGAGATAAAGGCAGTTTAATAGGACAGCAAAGGAAGAGAAAACAGTACTACTAATAATGATAAAAGAATATACAAAGCAAGTGATGCGCAATGCAATTGCTCCCCACCTGCCGACCAATGCCCAGCCCGTCCCCCAGCAGCGATCGCAGCCCCCGGCCAACCCCCCCAGTTTCTATACTGCCCACGACGCCGTATGGTATGGAATGGCCCTTTGGCCAGGCTGGGTCAGCTGGCCTGGCCGTGCCGCCTCCCGGCTTCTTGTGCACCTGGCAGAGCAGGGGGAGCTGAAAAGTCCTTGACCAGTGTCAGCACTGCTCAGCAACAACTAAACCAGCTGGGACAGAGTTAATTTTCTTCCTAGCAGCAGGCACAGTGCTGTGTTTTGGATTTAGTTTCAGAATAGTGCTGGTAACACACGGATGGTTTAGTTGTTGCTCAGTACTGCTTATGCCAGTCAAGGACTTTTCAGCTCCCCCTGCTCTGCCGGGTGCACAAGAAGCCGGGAGGGGGCACGGCCAGGCCAGCTGACCCAACCTGACCAAAGGGCCATTCCATACCATACGGCGTCGTGGGCAGTATAGAAACTGGGGGGAGTTGGCTGGGGGCTGCAATCGCTGCTGGGGGACGGGCTGGGCATCGACAGCGGGTGGGGAGTGGTTGCATCACTTGTTTTTCCTGGGTTTTGTTCCTCTTCTTGTTTTCCTTTTCACCATTTTTTTATTATTACTATTACTATTTTTTTTTATTATTATTATTATTTCAATTATTAAACCGTTCTTAACCCACAAGTTGTCTTACTTTTACCCTTCTGGTCCTCTCCCCCATCCCGCGGCGGGGGGAGGGTGAGCGAGTGGCTGCGTGGTGCTCAGTTGCCGGCTGGAGTTAAACCACAAGAGCCCTGCACGGGAAGGGCTCTCCATCACTGATTTCTTGATTGCTCAAGAGAGCAGGTCTTAATTACACCTTGCCTTGCATTGCACAAGCATCCATACGTAGCGGTTGGGGGAAACCTGTGGCTTTTTCCCAGCCCATCCACAGAGAAGAACCAAGAGCGCCGGGGAAGGAGGCGGCGGTGGGGCTGGCGCTCAGGATCAGTCCCTCTGGCAGGGCTCCGGGGCGCGGGGCATCTCCCCGAGCCACTTCCCGCACCGACAGCCGTGTGCCGTCAGCGTAGGGGCTTTCAGGAGCAGTTTGCTGCTTAGCCCCGGGAGGCTGGAGGTGGAAATGAGATGGATCGAAATCAAAGATTTCCTTTGCTTTTGGACTCTTTGTCATTTTCTTGTTTGGCTGATGTTTTCTGTGTTTGGTTAAAGCCCCTCAGCACTTGAAGAGGGTGTGACACGTGGTCATAAATAATCATTAACTCCGCAACTACTTTCTAGTTTAAACATTTTAAATGTAAGTCTCCTGATACGCAAACTTTTATATAACTGTATTACATTTGCATGCATGCTGCTTTCAACGAGAAACCCCTGCTGAGAAACAAGACTGGCATGGGCTAGATTGATATTTCCTGATCCACAATGGGAAGAGAGACTGCTCTGTCACTGGGAAATAAAACGGCAAGATCAAATTCCAGAATATTTCATCTTGCTTGAAAGTGAGCTGCTTCACACCATACGCTGATTTTTCAGCTAATAGAACTGGCTGCAGACTCGCAGAACGTTAGACAAGGTGGTGCTGTCAAAGAAATGCGAACAGGTTTTGGCAGTGGGATTGAATGGGGAGTGGGGTGCAGAGATGAGGCCTCTCTGAAATGCTCGGCGGGATGCCCTGCCCTGCCCTGCCTGGGAGCAGACAGAGCTGCCTGGAAAAGGGGGATGCGCCAGAGAGGGTAAAACTGGTAGTTAATTTTAAAAGTCCACCTGGGAGCTGGTTGTGGTACGAGCAGCCAGCTCTAGTGATCTCGACTGAAACACCCCCAGCAATGCCCTGATTTTAGAGGCATGCCAGCTGATGGGAGTTTTCTCTGGGATTTGACTTGCTGAGTCACTTCCGTAGCATCATTTCTCTCCTCTTGTGACAAGCATTTTTAACCTGCCTCCTTATCATGAGGAAGTCTATGTGCCATCGATAGCACCAACACTGGCATTCACTGAGGTCAAGTTTTCGAGACTGGGGCACTGAAGGAAAGCCAGTGGTGAGAGGTGGCTTTTGCTTTGGGCATGGCCCAAGCAGGACCAGCTTGCAGCTTTGCTGGTTTGGCAAAGTGGGAGCTGAGTTGAAGTTGTAGCTGGGGAAGCTGAGTTTCCTGGGCTTGACAGCGGGGACTGGCCAAGAGAGAGCACGGGCCACTGACGCCTTTGCAAAAGGCAGGGAGCACGCTGCTAACCCAATTACATCAGCGTGAGAAGCTCGGGGATGCCGAGGCCAAATTGTTCACGCTACGCGCAGCGAAGTGCCGCAGCCGCCTTCCTCTGCAGCGCAGCCTAGCAGGAGCTCGGCATTACGTCAGAGCAGATGCAATTAGAAGCGGGTGCGATTAGCAGGGCGCTGCTGCGTCATTCTGGTTGAGCTGTTTAACAACCGCAGCAAAGCCTTTTGTCAAGATAGCAAGGTTAAGCCCAGTGAGAAAAGCATGCTCACCTGGCGCATAGGAAAAGGCACAACAAACCAGAAAATGCTGATGAAGAAAACTGGGTAGCGGTGATGCTGGGCTACATCGCACCAGCGATGGGCAAAAGCAGGGCTGTGGAAAGGAGGCAGAGCCCAGACTGTGCGTGCTGGGCTCGCGGATGCCGCCCATGTCGCTGAACCTCTTCTCTGCTATCAGCTTCTCCAGGCACCGGCAAAGAGCAGGAGCCAGGGGGATGCAGAACATCAGCCCTCGGCACGCGTGTCCAAGGCCACCACACATCTTAGGAGCTGGAGCGGGTGGGGTCCAGCTGAGGGTAGCAGATCAGTGTCTGTTTGCACTTGGTAAAGTATAACTAGGGAACTCTAGCACGAAAAAGAGCAGTTGCAATAAAACATGAAGCTAAGAGCTGCCCTGCAATGGTGTGCCCATAGCTGGCCTCTGCCCTACATGGCAAAACCCAGTTTGGCCGCAACGTGAGCCGGGTGCCACTGAAAGAAGTGAGGGAGGCTCAGAAAGAGGGGTTTCTCTACGAACCCCACGTTTTATCAGCATGACCGGGGCTTTTAGAGTAGCTCAGAGAAACAGCTCTTTATTTCAGCCACCGTCACTGCAGGACTCGATGGAGTCCCGGAGCGAAGTGGTGGAGATGGCACCAGCAAAGTCCGCATCGGCACAATAAAAACGTCGGTGGCCTAAAGCTAGTGACAAGGCAGTCTCTGCAGGAGACAGAGCTGCGTCTCTCAGCCACTTGGGTAAAGGCTTGTTTAATTTACTGCACGGTGGTTGAATTAAATATTTCTTGGCCTTATTAAAATAAGGATTTACTCCCCATTCTATTATTCATGGGGTTGTACAATAAGTACCAGCCAGTCGGAGTGTAATTAGCAAGGAATTATTTACAGAGATGAGAAACTGTTACTAAAAGCAAGCAAACAGTGTCTCCGTGCTCTCCCGGAGCGGCCTGGCAGCGGGACGGCTGCACAACGCGACCCATCGGGGCAGCACCTCTGCAGGCAAGAGTAATGATGCCTTCAGAGGCAGGCATGGGAGTAACTCATAGAAACAGCAAACATGCAAACTGTCAGCATGATTCACTGAGTAATTATAGAATAATATAGTGTAAACTATTAGGAGATAATAACAATAAGTCAGGATTGACTCGTCTCCTTTAAAACTTCAGGCTGCCTCCTAGTTATTTGTTATCTTGCCAAGCCCGCTGCACGCATGAGGGGAGAGCTGAAGGGTGCTGCTGCGCGGGAGCCTGCGCAGGCGACACCTTCTGTAGGCTTTGACAGCAGCAAAATTCTGGAGGTGGAGCCCATAAATCACCTGGGCTGATGCCTTTGCCAAAGGTAGATGCCTGCTGGAGGCATCTGGAGAAGCAGTTGGGGAAAGGACGGCACTGGGGCACAGCTGGTAGGACAGGGAGCGATAGGGGTTATCAGTTCTCATGTTTTGGGACAGATTAAGCTGGGGGTCAGGCGGGAGTTTCACCAGACCTCTTTTAGAAAGCCACCTGTAATGTTCCCTGGGTGCTGGTATTTGCTAAAGTTTGCGCAGGCTGAACTGTTTTTAATAAAACTGAACCCAGAAACCAGCTAAGGAGGCAGCTGAACTCAGCTCCCGTCAATCCCAACACCACATTTTGATAACATTGACGTGTTAGGTTTCAATTTTGAAATTCAACCTTTCTTCCTTCCCAAGTAGTCACTGGGATCATTTAAATAAAATTTAAGAAAAAAAAAAAAAAAGCACTTCAGAGTGCAACTTTCCACTCTGAAAATGGCAAAGGGAGCATTGAAATAACTGTGAGCTCCATTGCTGCCTCTCGTCTCTCTGCACCAGCTGTCTTCGGGGTGGGATAGCTGTCAGCTCCAGCCCTTCACTACAAGCCACTTTAGTTAGATGAATGACATTTTTAGTGAAAAAACTTAATCCAAATAGCCTCAGTTGGCAGGTCTTGGGATTGCATTGCCAAATCTCGCTTACTATGGAAAATCCTGTGTTCCAGAAACATTTTTACAATGGGCAATGCCTAAACAGCCTGTTGCCTTTAAAGTGTGGGTGCCACGTGAGGCTTCTGGGGAGCAGTCATTCTGCTCATAAGCAGGGTTTGAGGATTAGACATGAATGTGGGGTGCAGATTTGCATGCGTGTGCAGACACACATGCATGTGCACACATGTGTGCAGAGCCACGTGCTTCTGCAGGGTGTAAGGCCAGGCAGCCCGGCGGCCCTGAGGGTCCAGCAGCTTCTTCTGCCTGCCCAGCACCAGCAGAAACGCTCGCGCATGGTGTATGGTGACAGGTCTCTGGAACCGGACGGTCTAAGTTTAATTCTGTTGCAAGGAATGACCAAAATGTTACATTTTTTGGTAAATCAGGCCATAAAAAGCCACTTGTTTGGGTCTGCCAAGCAAAAAATTAGCAGGCAGCTTAGGGAGATAACCCGAAACGTGTCTGCAAAGACATGCCAGCAGGGCAAGGGTGGTGACCAAGACCAACATTTTGTTGGCTAATAGCCACAGATGATGCTTGGCAGGTGGTGCATGGACATTTTGGGTACTGTACATCCCCTCTGAGACAGGCTCAGCTGGCAAAAGACTGGTCACAAGAAGGCTCCCCCCCCCGGCAGCGCGGTATTGCTGTGCTGGAGAGCCCCGTGTCAACACTCGATCCATCACTCGCGGTTCTTTATTAGGGCAGGAGAGCAAGCGGCAGGCGTAACCACGCTTCGCCATTGATCAGAAGACAACACAGCAGGAGCAGCTGTCCATCAGCTTGAAACTCAATTATCCAAGCTACAGCTCTCCTCTGTATAGGTGTAATCAGCTCCTTATACATTATATCATGCATTCACCTACTGCATATCACCCTTTGTCATGCACTTTCTAGACAGTTCATGATTTATGCACACACTAAGCAGATGCCCTTCCCCTTGGTGGGACCTGCATTGCTCCTGATCGATGCCAAACCCTTTTCCCACACTGAAGGGCATCCAACGGACAGGGAAGCAGCTGGCGGTGCTGCTTGCAAGGACCTGGGAAGAAGGTGGCAACATGGACCTAGGAGAAACCTTGCAACCCTTGCAACCTTTGCTTATAAAAGCCTGTGGGGGTCTGTGATCAAGGCCCGGAGGCTCCGCTCTGCACTTAACAGCGGTTCCAAACCAGGGAAAAAGTAGGCATGGCCCGTTCATTTTTTTCACTCCGTCGTGGTATTTCCAGGAATATGTCTCCAGGCAAGTTTGCAGCTTGTATTCACAGTTGAATTCTTTGGTGGCAAAAGCAATGAGCAATGATTTTTGTTCTCTGGGCTTCAATACTCATAACATTTCCATTTTTATGTCATTTGATTATGTATTAGCCATTTAAGATGCATTTATAATATTAACCTCTCAAAAGAGGCCACTCCTAAACCAACTCTGTTTGCCTAGTTAAAATACGACTCTTGCTGTTGTCTGTACCTCAAGTGGTCTGAGTTGATGAATCAAAGATCTGAAATGCTAAAACAAAATAAATATATAAAAAACCTCACGGGGGGGAAAAGCCTTCTTTCCTAACAAATGACCTGTGCTGTAACACCAGCCACTTACTCATTTGTCAAGGCGGCGTGGTTCTGCTCAGCTGCACCGAAAGTTGTAATTTGCAAATCTGAATCCAATTTGACGCTCTGTCATCCTGTGACACCGCGGGGCGGGGGGAGGTGGCTCAGTGCCACTCCGGGCGCACGGCTGGCGGGAGCTGCGCTGCCCTTCCCCGGTGTCCCGCAGACAGCACGGGGCCACGCAGGGGAGAGGCGCCCAGCGCCGTTTTGTGGGGCTGTTTTGAGATCTGGCATAGAATCATAGAATCATAGAGTCGTCTAGGTTGGAAAAGCCCTTTAAGATCATCCAGTCCAACCATTAACCCACACTACCAAGTCTACTCTAAGCCAATCAAGGGTAGACCAGACTGAACCATGTCCCCAAGTGCCACCTCTGCCCGTTTTTTGAACACTTCCAGGGATGGGGACTCCCCCACCTCTCTGGGCAGCCTGTTCCAATGCTTGACCACCCTTTCCATGAATAAATTTTTCCTAATATGCAACTTAAACCTCCCCTGGCGCAGCTTGAGCCCATTCCCTCTCATCCTATCGCTGTTCCTTGGGAGCAGAGCCCGACCCCCCCTCCCTTCCCCCTCCTGCCAGGAGCTGCAGAGCGATGAGGTCTCCCCTCAGCCTCCTCTTCTCCAGGCTGAACACCCCCAGCTCCCTCAGCCGCTCCCCACCAGCCCTGTGCTCCAGACCCTTCCCCAGCTCCGTTGCCCTTCTCTGGACACGCTCCAGCACCCCAATGTCCTTCTTGTGCTGAGGGGCCCAAAACTGGACACAGCATTCCAGGTGCGGCCTCGCCAGCACCGAGCACAGGGGCACAATCACCTCCCTAAGGTGGAGGAAAGCACCAAGCAGGCTGTTCCGCAACGGGGGAGAGCCAAAAGAGGTGAAGGGGTTTGCTCAGGACCCCGCTGTGAGTCCAGCTCAGAGCTGGGGCAGCACCAGTTTCCTCGTCCCCAGCCGGTGGATCAGCCATTTGATCACGCTGACCCTCCCGGCCCTCCAAGCTGGTCTGGACCTTCATTAATTGCTCAGTCTCTGTCCGTAAGTTATTATTTTGTTTGTGTTACAGAAGCAGCTCAAGATCCTGCCAGAGGATGCGGACCTCTCGGTGTTGGGTGCTGCCCTCGCATCTAACCAGAAAAGAGTTGTGACAGCGCAAGGATATAAACAGAGACTGCAGAAGTCAGGTGGCTGTGACAAACACCGGGAGAGTGAACATCCATCACACAACATTACACAAAACTGTCCCACAGTCAAGAGTTAAGAATCTCAGATCGCTCTGAACTGCTCCCTGCCTCCTCCTCTCGTCTCCCGTTATCCATTTCAGGGATAAGGATGCCATCTCTTTACACAGTATTTCCTCCTGTCTGTGAAATGCTTGACACAACCACGGTGAGAACTGTAGAAAAAACTCAGGAGAGAACAATAACTGTCTTTTTTCCCCCTAATAAGCACATAAGGCCTGAGAACCAACACGGAGCATAATGACAGAGCCAAGGCAGTAAATCCGCTCTCTTTAAACGAGCTCTGTCCATCCTTGCCTGGTACAGGCAGGAGTCCTCCTGAAAGCAGAGTGCAATCATGAAAATAAAGACAGTATCATAACCCACAGGAGAGGTGAAGAGTGGCAATGATGAATGAAGAGTGCAAAGCCTATCTTCTATTCCACGTATCGGAAGCATTTCACTTTGCAGCTTTAATGAAATTCTTTCTTTTTTTTTTTTTTTCCCCTTCAGCTTTGTACTACGTATGTGTACCACACTCAGGTTTATATCTAACAGTACAAACAGTAACCGCGATCAGATGCACAAGCCGTACGACTCCAGCAGCGATGCTAGAGGAACTCCAGGTTGTTCATGCCCCGCTGTTTGTGCTGTTACACATGGGCGGAAGGCAGTGTAGTTATCACAATACATGTGTGTTATTTTGCTAGGCAGTGTGGGATCTTAATGTATGTACACTATAATTACTTTTAGTTGCTCCCTTCTCTTTTATTGTAATTTGCTAGCTAATTATCATTACAGAATCTTAACTCAGTTGCTCCCATTAATCTTAAATTAATTATAAGGTAGTCCATACTAATTTAACACCAGGGTTGTTTTTTTTTTTCTTTTAATCACATGTTTTTAGGCTTGTTGCTGATGGGCTGGAAACAGTCATATTGGAAGAGGAGCTCTGTCTTGAAAAGTGATGTTGCAGGAAACACAACTGCAACCCAAGGGTGTCCTCTTCTGTTTGAAGGATTTGGGACGACGCAGGCTTGACCTGACGTGAGGAGAGAGCTGCTTTCCCATCTGCTCCCCAGTCCGTGCAGAGACCACATTAATTTCTTTAATTTGCAGATGCCCTAAGTGTTTTGACACAAGCCTTTCGGATGACCGGCCGCAGGAGGTAAGGACTAAACCCCACAAGAGCTGGGCTCCCACCTCCCAGAGGTTCCCTGCAAATCTCCATCTCACTTAAGCATCGCATTAACGGTGCAGGACCTTAAGAGGACTCAGCCTGCTGGCCTCGAGGCACTAACGGGAGAAAAAAGCCATCCTCTAAGGGCTCTGCACCCCGCGGCACAGAATATTTACCAAGCCTCCCGTGAGAAGCATTTCTATTCCTGGTTAGCTGTTAGGGGACCAATATTTCTGGATGAAGGATTTATAGGAATGCCTGTTTTCGATAACACTGAAGGTTTAAAGCTGTGTTATTGCACCTATTGTATCCCAGCTGGGTAACAAGCTTTGGCTGAGACTTTCTTTGGTACCGATGGTGACTCGGTGACACCAAGGTTTTTACTGAATTCATGTCAGCCAGTAGTTTTTCTCCAAAAACCCCCAAAATATCCTCAGACCTTCCCCTCAGGTAAGGCGCTTTCCTTGAGATATCGTCAGAGTGGGTGACTCCATGTGCCCCCCTGCTCGCCTCCCAGCCAGACTCAATGGCTCGGTGGGCTTTAGGGCAGGACACGCATCCTCCCTTACAGGCACTGCAGCTCCAGCCCTCGCTCCAGGGGAGATCAGGAAGCCGCCGTGACTTACCCACATGCAATTGCGTACCCCGAGTGACATGTCTAAATTTTTATGATGAAGTATTTTGGCCTTTTCAAAATGTCATGAAAAGACATGCTCAAATGTGGAGGGAACTGTTTTCTTTAAGTCCAAATGGGATGCTACAGCCATCGTAAAATCATTTCCTCTAAATTTTTTTTCAGAATTATTTATGAGTTGGACAAAATACTGTATTTTTCCAGAGCTCCAGTCCTGCTTTGTGTCACCCCCAGGTGTTTCACCACATTTGGAATAAAACGCTGCATAAAGTTTGCTGAAAATGCTGATGAAACCAGTAAGGTCCTGCAAACCACTGCTATTTCATAGCACCTACGTTTGTCTTTGCAATACAGTTGTGTCAGATAAATTGTAACAAATTCTGCTGTCCCTCACGTCATGGCTAGTTTTTATGTACCTGGCCTCTGCCCCAGGCGTTTGCTGGGTACCGCTGAGATGCCAAATGACAGACAGCGCTGGAGCTGAGAGCCCACACGTCCTGCAAGGACACAGGAACGGGACAGTCCTCTGCCCGGTGGTGTACAGTGACCATCAGGCAGAAAATAACAGCCACCCATAGCCAGCTACAGAGAGAGGCTGCTAAAGAAAGTGAAGCAGCTCTGGTCTATAATTGTCGTGGTTCAGCCCCAACCCCAGCTCAGCACCACGCAGCCATCGCTCACTGCCCCTGCCCCGCTGGGATGGGGGAGAGAATTGGAGGAGTGAGAGTGAGAAACACTCCTGGGGTGAGATAAGAACAGTTTAATAATTGAAATAAAGTAAAATAGTAATGATAATAATAACTATATAATAATGATAATAACAATAATAATATACAAAGCAAGTGATGCCCAATGCAGTTGCTCACCACCCGCTGACCGATGCCCAGACAGTTCCCGAGCAGCGATCGCTGCTCCCCGGCCAACCCCCCCAGTTTCTATACTGCCCATGACGCCGTATGGTATGGAATAGCCCTTGGGGCAGTTGGGATCAACTCTTCTGGCTGTGCCCCCTCCCAGCTTCTTGTGCACCTGGCAGAGCATGGGAAGCTGAAAAGTCCTTGACTGGCATAAGCAGTGCTGAGCAACAACTAAACCATCAGCGTGTGATCAGCATTCTTCTCCTACTAAATCCAAAACACAGCACTGTGCCTGCTACTAGGAAGAAAATTAACTCTATCCCAGCTGAAACCAGGACAATAATCTATATAAAACTGGGATGCCGAAGGCTTCAATAATACTTATTTATAGACTAAGCAGGAACATGAAAGGATTGGGAGGAGGATGAAGCTTTGGCAATGGGATTAAATTAGATGTTTTCTAATGCAATTATGAATTTTGGTTTGTTTTTTCTCCTAATTTTGGAGAGCTGCTACTCTCACATGACCCTTGGCTAGGGTAAGCCAGGATCAGGACGGCGGCGTGCTCAGGAGTTCTGTGCCCCAGGAACACCTCTTATCCGGGAGCTGACACTTCAATTGCAGCCACATATTGCAGTTTTGGGCCTGATGGAAGAAAGATCACTGTGGTTTTTGGAGGGGAATGCCAGGACTGCCTGCCCGGCAATGTCCCTGACCCCAAAACCGGGCGCGTGGCACGCCAGCACCGCCGGCGGCTCGCAGCAGCACAGAGGCAGCGAGCAGCCGGGTGGTACTTGGAGGAGCCGGCTTTGCTGACAGCTGAGGAACTGAGCCGTGGCACCTCGACTGCAGCACATTATGAAGTCTGAGTACTTCCCTCTTTAAATCTCTTCTGCCTTCAGTGAAATGTTTTATTATGAAGACGCCCCAGTAACAAATTCAGAGGGCAATTGTGTTTCCTCTGGAGTTTTTGAGGCATAAATATATCAGAGGAAGCACCATATATATAAAATCTACAATATTTTTCTCCTTTTCCCTGAAGTCCTCAGTGTGCCTCTGTACCTTTGGGGCCATGGAGGACTTGCTGTTGCCAATAATTTCTCAGCATCCTCCTCTGAAGGTTGCAACGGGATGCGAGAGTTAGACACAAAGATCATCTAGACTCTACTGGGGAATGGCCTTGCTCTGTGTAAATGTTTGGTTACAAGCACAGGGATGGTCGCCCCTCTCCTTAGCAGAGCCAGCTGGGATCTACCTAGCACTTCATTTGGAAGAAATGGGGGGTTGTGGCCACCGCTTGCAAGGTGTGCACAGGACAATGAGCCCCGGCGAAGGCAGACTGCGGTGTTGCCGGGGCTGGAGGGTTAATAAACACTACGAGCAGCCCATAAAATCACCCTTGCTTTCCCCGGCTGCCAGTGCACAGAGTGCAAATCAACCCACCTGTTAATGTTGCAGCATAAATAGAAGCTGAAGGATATTCACGCCGCTTACTGCTCGCTAAAATGTCCCTCAGGAAGCTCTCAATTAGCCTCCTGTCTCGGAGCCTTCGCTTGATACCGTCCTTGTTAAAAGATACTGCCAGAGCATTGTAATTTTGAATGCTTAGAAAGAGATAAAGGGTAAATAAAAAAATAGGCCTGCTTGCTGAACTGCGCTGATGGAGGGAAGGAGAGGCTGAGCAGGCAGGGGAGCGGGCTGGGCTCCTGTTTGACACGTTCTTCTCACTCCGGCATCCCCAGGACGTTGCCACCTTTGTGTTTCTTTCCAGAAATTCTCCCCTGGGCTACAAGTTCATTTCAGAGCGGATCAATACAGCAGATGACATGTCACCGGGGAGCCCGTCCCTGCCTGCCGGGGGCATGCCCGCTGGGGGTGGCACCCAGTGGCAAGGACGTTTCTTTGGCCAAGCCGGGGCTGGAGAAACCCTCCATGAACAGCAGCATCTGGATGAGCGGATCCAGGTGAGGCAATTCCAGTGCACGTAGGAAAAAACAGACTTTGTCCCCCTTCTGTTTGCTGCATCACTTTTTCAAGCGCCTACTCTCCTCAGCCTGCCTTGCTTGGGGTCCCCACCAGGCAGCAATGTAGGTCCCACGACCTCTGCATTAACACCCGGGTCAGGTTAGGTGGCAAATGAGCACAGGCTTTCAGGGTCACGGTTTTGAGCTCAGGTTCCTACCACCCCCCAAACACCCATTTCAAAGCCTGTTTTAGTACTTTTTCTTCATTTCCACTATTACCTGCGTTTATTTTTTAGCCACTAAAAGCGCCCTGCATGTGTTTGCATCTCTGTGTTGTGCTGTGGTGTGTGGGGGTGTATTTGTCTCAGGCAGTGTCTCTGGATACTATTCTAAAGCAAGCAATAATAAATAAGTCTACATCACGCTGTGCTAATTAGGGAGCATGGCTGACAGCATATTGGACGTCCTCAATTCAAGACAGCCTGAGATGAGGGCCTTCTACAGCTCATGTCTATAATGGGAATCCACCAGGCCATGAGTCTGGGCTAAAAATAGCCATCATAATTAAAAACAGAATTCAAGGCACAAGAAGAGGTATCACAGGCAGATGTATCTCCTTGTAAATACAATATTTAAACACCTAATAAGCATTCAGCATATCACCCAGAAAGAAGAAGTTAGGAGAAGGTCAGTCTTCCTAATATTAGTCATGCAGAGAAACAGAATGCATTTGATTTGTTCAATAGACGTCAGATCTTTAATGGGACTTTCTTTTACCTGTAATATTTGTCATAAACTGCTTTGCAAGAGAAGGGCTGGCTGGAGAGCCCTAGCAATATATCTGCAGCAGAAATGTCTTTGTGCCCTCTTTGCTCAGGTTTTTCTCTTTGAGGTGTTCCTTGGAGGAGCTCTGCCCAGAGGACAGCAATGAGGTTTGAGGCCAATCACGCCCTGACCAAGAGAAGGGACTAAGGTCTCTCTAGAAGGGGATGTGAATGCTCAAGCCGGCAGGGAAGCGCCACTATTTGCAGCTGTGTGCTGTCGAGTAGAGATGTACGCTGAGGCCTCAGTCCTGCCCAGGCTGTGCTAAATAAGAAGCCACTTTTACTGAGCATTTCTCCGAGACTGAAGTTCTAGCTGCTGCACAAAGCCCTCCCTGTAGGGACATGCCACAAGGCTTTTGGGGACAGAAATCACCTTTTTCTCCTGTTGGTCTCTTGTCTTTGAGGAATCTGAAGTGCCTGGATCTAAGTCAGTGCTTCTCTCACCCTCAGGCACACAGACATTAGAGAATTTGCCTCTGTGTGCAGTTAGCAATCCCCCCGCAGCTAAACCTCTCCGCTGTCATTGTCCAGACAGTGCTAAGGACCACAGGCTACCTCCAGCCCAGGGTGACCGATTCGGCACCATGCACCTGGAGATTGCTTTGCGCCATGTTGGACTTTCTAGCCAGGAAATCCATTGGGACAGGACCCTGCACTCTTTTTAGTGGCTTCTCTCTGTCCCAGCATTGCATGAACCTGGGCTGCAGGCAGCAAAGCAGCACTGCTGCTTTATAGCCATGACCCCAGGAACAAGAGAAACATTTTGAGGTTCTCCTATGAGCTCATCTAGGGCAGGACAACCTGCTAAAAAGCCAACGTGTTGGGTTTTTTTTCCTTACTGCATCCCTGCTGCGTCAGGGTCACTCTCTACTTCTTTAATCGGGGGCTAGCAAAAAGTGAAGACTCCAGATCCAAAACGTACATCCTCCTCGCTGCCTGCCCAGAGCCCTGCAGATATGAAGCCAGCTTGTTTGCAGGGCAGCCTGGTGCATAGTGATTAGACCACAGCACAAACAAGTCTGGAAATGATGAGTATTGACTTGGGAGAAGGCCAGGAGTGGAGAGACTTCTAGTAAATATTACCCTGAACCTCAGGACTTGGCTCCATTTTCATGTCTTGTCCTTGGTGTACAAGCCTGGGGCAGCGTGCCTGGCGGGTGCATTGGATTGATGTTATTCCCAGGCTGTAGCGGTTTCATTGCTTGGAGGAGGGGGCTGCATGCAGAATTGGGGTGCAACGGCTGAAGGCAGGGAAAGGGGATGCTTTGCTTTCCAGCTTACCCCTATTACTTTGCTGATGCTCTCAGTCTGGGCTCCCCAGCTCTGTTAGGACTCATTAACAATTTGCTCTAGGTGGATTTAGGACTCATTTAAAGCCAATGAGAAAGGGGAGATCCGTGGAAGTCGGTAGAGTTACACTGTGAAGAGCATAGCAGAGATGCTGGTCCTAGCCCACTGTGCCTATGGTTACACGCCTCCATCAAAGTGACATTTCTCACCGTTCGTGGAGGGAACAGCTATTACCTCACTGTCTGCTGCTAATGAACTTCACCGCAGTGAGCAAAGTCCTTTGGTGGGCATGACTGGCGCTGCTCGTTCCAATTAAAAATGCACAAGTAACATCTTGCGCCATCCTCTCCAGCAGAACGACTGTAGGAAAATGTCCATGATCCCCTGTCGCGGGATGGCCCTCGTGCTGACACCTGTCCCTGTGCCTGGCACGCTGTTAAATACCTGGGGGTAGCACCCGGTGGCTTCCCCCCGCCCCGCAGGCTGGGTGACGCACCCATCATGCCACGAAGCCCAAGGAAGTTGGGAGTCAGAGATATTTCAGCTGAGAGTAGAGACAGCTTCCAAAAACCATCCTGAGGAATTATTGGGACTCACTGCTGAGAAGAACAGCAGCAGGTCAGAGGGACGCTGTAAGTGCTTAGTAGATTTTGTAATTGGCATTGCCCAGAGCTGGCTTCATCCTCAGAGGACTTGTCCTTTTCTCTCATTTTTGTTCCCCTCTGGAAATAAGAATTGATATTCCGTCATTTCGTCTGGATGGTTTCACATCCTGACAAGGGATGGGAAGGCTCAGGAAAGAAATAATAATTGCTGTTTTTCCTCCTCTCTGTCCTTGCTTGAGCTGGCCCGGGTCTGTGTCTTTGTGCATGTGTGTATGCACAGATGTCTGTCTGTGGGGCTGTAGATGGACAGGGTGGGCTTCAGCTGCTCCAACATGGTACCCAGCAATGTTCAGCACGTCCCGAGGCATCCCAGGCAGGTCTGGGACCTACAGATGCTGGAAGCCAGGAGGGATCTGAAACAGACCCTGGATGTCCACAATGGCATCAAAACACCTATGTGAGGGCTACCGAATCCTGCCTAGCTGACTAAGGAGCCCTAAGACTCCTAAGGATGATACAAGAGAAGGAAAACTCCACTAGACTTGCAGAAGAATTGCTGTTTTCCCCTGAACCTCTCTCTCTCATCCATAAAGAAATGCAACTACCAAAGCACCCTCAAAAAGCAAAGCCTGCAGAGAGGGTGGTGACACTGCCCCAGGAGGGGGAGAAGGAGGAAGGGATGCTCATGGATGTTGTCGGCCTGTTACTGCTAACTCTGAGAATTAAAGAACCTGCAAAGAATCAGACCCAGAATGGCAGATGGATTAATAATATATAAAGAGGGAACGGGGTCTCTGATGCAGAGGGAACACACACATAACCCACATACACAAGAAAGAGGGAACAAAGGTTCGGAGTCCTTGAGAAATGTGTTTTCTCTGTAAAATCAGACATGGGGGACTGCTGCTGCTGTTTCACCCTCTATATAACCTGAAATAAAACGTCTCCTTAAATAAAAATCAGCTGTAGATGCGTGTGTGATTCTGTGTGTCCTGAGAGGCAGAACAAGAACATTATCCTCACCAGGGTGGGGAGAAGGCGGCAATGAATTTTCTGCAAATGTTCATTCATCTTTTCAAATGAGTTTGCTTTGTCTGGGCAAGGGTCCATTTTGGATGTCCATTGACTAGCTGTTCTAACAATGGAATTTTAACAGCCCCAAAACTGCTGCCACTGCTTTTACCCGGCAGGCAGGATCTCCATGGTTCATGCTGGAGCGTATCTAGCCTGGAGTTGAGGATAGAGTTGGTCAGACGAGAAGCCAATTTGCTGAGTCTGAAATATTTAATTTGAAATATTTTAGCTAAGACTCCCTCTAATCCTGTTCAAAGCAAGACACTACCAATAGCATTTGGCTGATCTGGCTCATATTGAGGAACTGGGATTTTCAAAGACACATGGTCCCCCAATGTTTTTCTGTATGTCTGACATACTGCCATTTTAAAGCCCTGCAAAAACATGGAAATGTTTGAAATTGGTGAAATTCCCAAACTCAAGAGCAACTGCATCATCAGGGCTTACGGAGCACTAGACACAGGAGCTAGACACAGCCCTCGAAGCTGGTGGAGATGAAGTCGGGGAGTATTTGCCTACTGGTAATCATGAGGGAACTGGGGTGGTTTAGTCTGGAGAAGAGGGGGCTGAGGGGAGACCTTATTGCTCTCTACCACTACCTGAAAGGAGGTGGTAGCGAGGTGGGTGTCGGTCTCTTTTCCCAAGTAACAAGTAATAGGATGAGAGGAAATGGGCTCAAGTTGCACCAGGGGAGGTTTAAATTGGGTATTAGGAAAAATTTCTTCATTGAAAGGGCTGTCAAGCATTGGAACAGGCTGCCCAGGGAAGTGGATGAGTCACCATCCCTGGAGGTATTTAAAAGACGTGTAGAGGTGGCACTTAGGGACATGGTTTAGTGGTGGACTTGGCAGTGTTATGTTTATGGTTGGACTCGATGATCTTAAAGGTCTTTATCCTAAATGATTCTATGCTGCAGCCAGAGCAAGCCCTGGCACTCTATGCAGGCGAAGAGATCACCCTTAGATTTCCTGCTAGAAATCTCAAGATGCAGCTATAGATACAACCCTTCTCCTCTGATGTCTGACGTCAGACTTTTTAAGTTTAAAGGGAGAAAAAGAGGTAAAAGAAATATTTCCTTGGGGGTTACTGTCTATTATCATGTACCATTCCCTGAGGGCTGAAAACAGAAGGTATCACTTCAGGAGTAAAGCCAAAGATCTTCCCTGTGCTGCCTTTATTTCTTCACACTTGGCCCCAGGAGTAAAGCACAGTGAGTGCCACAGGAAGGAGTTTCCTTCTCCATTGATTCACCCCTCGCTCACACAGGTATACACACACATGCATGCACACACAGCTTTTTCTTCCATCTCTCGTCCATAGTCCATGATTTATTCATTCATGGATACTCATGAGGCATGTTTATGGTAAAGGTTTGGTTCAGTGCTTTGGCAGCTGTAGCAGAAAGGTGAATTTATTTAGGCTGATAAGCTGCAACTAAACATTCACCCTGTGCTCTAGGTCCCTCGACACAACTTAATGTCTTTAGGAAAATGGTGCTGAGGAAGCCCATAAGAAGAGGTCGCTCCTCTTGAGTAAAGCTACTTGGCTCAGCATCAGACAAGCGTTGCACCAGTACGTTGGGTACATGCTGTCCACCCACTGGGGGGACAACTGAGCTCCTTGTAACAACGGAACAGCCTCCAACCACCTCCAAAGGTGTAGGACCGGGGGCTTTCCGGGTGCAGTAGACATGCGATGGTGAACACCAATGCTACATTGGTACACAGAATCACAGAATCATAGAACCATTTAGGTTGGAGAAGACCTTTAAGATCATCGAGTCCAACAACATGGCTCTGTGTACACCACTGGAGGCCTTCAGACACCAATGTTATGGACGTCTCTACACCCAAGGACAGCAATGCCTTGAAATGCACTGCCGGATCTCATTGCTGCCACGCTGCCATCCCCGGGGGTGGAGGGAAATAGAGAATCGCATTCATAGGTTGCCTCCAAATCACACCCTTCCCTTTTCTGAGGGGACAGGATTCACTTGCCGTTCTTTACTCCTACCAAGAGGTGGCAATAGGCAATCCTGTATTGGCCTCAGCAAGTAAGAAACCCTGAATTCTAATTTCCACCAGTCAGTGACACACGTAGTCTCTCCACTGTGTATAGTGTGAGCAAAGTTCCGGGACTGGAAGGGGGAAAGGGAGGGGTGCTGCAATAAAAGCAAAAAAGGACACTTACAAAGCAAAAATGACATTGATTTTAAAGAGCAAGAGCAAAACTGCCATTTGCAAAGGGCAAAGCATCTCCAAGGAAAACTGGAGAACATTATCAATAGATGGATAGTTTGGAAGAAGCACAAAATGAGAAGATTGTTTAATAATGAGGCAAGGAATGCTCAGTTAGCACATGCTAAAAAAACCTCCCATAAGCAACTGCAGATGATCCAGACATGGTAAAGCCAAACACAAGATTTAGAAGATCGTAAGTCAGCTCCCTTTCCCCTGGGTAGTGATACTGGCCAAACATTACAATACTATCATCAGATGTGCATATATATGTGCAAATATTCATTTCTTTTTCATTTGACTTCTGAACCTTGGAGGATGCTTACAGGTCACATTTGCACAATACAGAGGTTCAGAAGCATAATACAGAAGAAAAAGAAAAAGCGAGAGGTCCTCTCCCACCACGTGGCACCAGCAGGCAGGGATGGGTGAAGCTAACAAACTCTGTGCAAGATGCAATGACATGGAGAGGGGCGAGCAGGGAGCACTGGAGATCTTGGGGGATGCCTCCATCGCTTGCCTACTGTCCTGGTTTCGGCTGGGATAGAGTTAATTTTCTTCCTAGCAGCAGGCATAGTGCTGTGTTTTGGATTTAGTAGGAGAAGAATGTTGATAACACGCTGATGTTTTTAGTTGTTGCTCAGCACTGCTTATGCCAGTCAAGGACTTTTCAGCTTCCCATCCTCTGCCAGGGGCACAAGAAACTGGGAGGGGGCACAGCCAGAATAGTTGATCCAAACTGGCCCAAGGGCTATTCCATACCATATGGCGTCATGGGCAGTATAGAAACTGGGGGGGTTGGCTGGGGAGCAGCGATCGCTGCTCGGGAACTGTCTGGGTATTGGTCGGCGGGTGGTGAGCAATTGCATTGGGCATCACTTGCTTCGTATATTATTATTACTATTATTATTATATTGTTATTATTATTATTTTACTTTATTTTATTTCAATTATTAAACTGTTCTTATCTCACCCCAGGAGTGTTTCTCACTCTTACTCCTCCGATTCTCTCCCCCATCCCATCGGGGCAGGGGGAGTGAGCAAGCGGCTGCATGGTGCTGAGTTGCTGGCTGGGGCTAAACCACGACACCTACTCAGTCACTGCTCTTTGCAGCCAGCTGGGGCTGTTTGTATTTTGTGACATGGCTGTTATCAAAGCTGAAGTCTGTACTGCTGTGGTTCCTGGAGCAGCAGCACATCATCACCTCCCTGCAGAAAGCCTATGGGCAGTCTGTGAGGGCAGTGGGTGACCCCTACTTGAGCACGTGGGCGCTGAGTGCTCCAGTGAAGACACTGTAACCCTGCCTCCGTCTCTGTCTTTGTGCTCACCGTCAGCCTAGGAGGTATCTCGGAGGAGAGGGGTCTTGCCCTTTCCACTAACTGACCCTTCACTCTGCAGCTTTGCATTATGAAAAAGACCCCCGTTCTCCAGGAGGTGATGCTGACGTACCAGGAAGCTCTATGAGACTGGTGATCAATTCCTCATACCTCTGCAAAAACAGCTTTCACATTGTGGACTCTACCTGGCAATTACACTCCTGTGCTGACCTTTAAATCACATCTGCTTTCCCTAGAGAGCACTGAGCCGAGAGGTCACAGCTGCACCACGTGTATGCACTGAGGTGCCTGACATTTTGGGAGGAAACATAAAGGCGATTTCAATCTTCTTGTAGCTCCAAGGTGCTAGTGAAATAATACGACATGAAATAACATCTCTTTGAAGCCCAGCTGCAGCTGTTTGGTAATGGAAGTATGGGAGAGGGATTGTTCTGGGGGATGGCCCGAGACCTTAGGTGAAAGGCTTGTGTGCTGGTTTTGGCTGGGATAGAGTTAATTTTCTTCCTAGTAGCCAGTATGGGGCTATGTTTTGGATTTGTGCTGCAAACAGTGCTGGTAACACAGGGATGTTTTGTTACTGCTGAGCAGCGCTGACACAGAGCCAAGGCCTTTCCTGCTGCTTGCCCACCCCAGCAGCGAGTGGCCGGGGGGCAGAAGGAGCCGGGAGGGGACACGGCCGGGACAGCTGACCCCGACTGGCCCAAGGGATGTCCCAGACCTGTCATGGGTTAACCCCGGTCAGCAACCAAGCACCACAGAGCCACTCGCTCACCCTCCCCAGCGCCGGCGGGATGGGGGAGAGAATTCGGGAGAAAAAGTAAAACCCGTGGGATGATATAAAGGCAGTTTAATAGGACAGCAGAGGAAGAGAAAAAAATAACAATAATAATGATGATAAAAAAATACATGAAACAAGTGATACACAATGCAATTGCTCCCCACCTGCTGACCGATGCCCAGCCCGTCCCCCAGCAGCGATCGCAGCCCCCGGCCAGCTCCCCCCAGTTTCTATACTGCCCACGACGCCGTATGGTATGGAATGGCCCTTTGGCCAGGCTGGGTCAGCTGGCCTGGCTGTGCTCCCTCCCGGCTTCTTGTGCACCTGGCAGAGCATGGGGAGCTGAAAAGTCCTTGACTGGCATCAGCAGTACTGAGCAACAACTAAACCATCAGTGTGTTACCAGCACTATTCTCAAACTAAATCCAAAACACAGCACTATGCCAGCTACTAGGAAGAAAATTACCTCTCTTCCAGCCAAAACCAGGACCATACCATATGACACCACGCTCAGCATATAAAGCTGGGGGAAGAAGGAAGGGGGGACGTTCAGAGTTACAGCATTTTGTCTTCCCAAGTCACCGTTACGCGTGATGGAGCCCAGCTTTCCTGGGGATGGCTGTACACCTGCCTGCTGATGGGAAGCAGTGAATGAATTCCTTCTTTTGCTTTGCTTGCGTGCGCAGCTTTTGCTTTACCTATTAAACTGTCTTTATCTCAAGCCACAGGTTTTCTCACTTTTACCCTTCTCTCCCTCATCCCATCGCGGGGGAGTGAGCGAGCAGCTGTGTGGTGCTTAGTTGCCGGCTGGGGTTCAACCACAACAGCTTGTTAAGTCCAATCTTAAAAAGTTTGTCCCCCTGGGCAGAGGCCTTCCTTGCCTGCAGACAGCAGGGAGATGGGATGGATGCAGGATGCTGCAGCTGGTGGCACGGGCTGTCTGCTCACTGAACAGGGGCCAATATGTGAGCCCAGCATTGGAGGAGACAATCCAGGACAGCCCCAGCCTCTGGCAAGGTCAGGACAGGGTGGATCTGTCCTGAGAAAAGTCCACTCCAAGTGACACCTGGGCAAAGTGCTGAATCTATTGTGGTTGGATTTTTGGTACAGCCAGAGCCCATGGCTGGGGTTCAGCCACCAACGTTTGGCTGCGGGGCTCAGCAAGGCCAGCACGCTCCCTCTGCGCAGACGGGCACCTCCAAGGAGTCACGCAACCCATCCAAAAGCAGCCACATGGGAAGGGGGAGCTGAAACTCCCTTGGGAGGGCTAACTCCTCAGCTTAGGCGCTTACCTGCCATCACATACTGACATTTCAGGTGATTACAGTTCTGGAGAAGGACCTCCCTTCCAGTTTGAGCTGCCCATGCAGCATACAGCACCCCAGCTGCAGATGTGGCTGGCTTCAGAGGAACCCACATTTCCAAGCTCTGTTTGCAAAGGAGAAATCACAGGTAGGAACTGTGTGCCCGAGAGCTAAGTCAAAACCACCTCAGGGACATGGTGCTGTAAAGCAAAGCTTGTATCAGTTGTGAGATTGCAGAGATCTTGGGCTCTCTGTTTAATGAAAGGTGTTTTTTCTGCCTAGAATCCTGAATTTCCTCCTTTCCTACTTATATTCACCATGCTGAAAACCCCTAAAGCATTCGTAAGCAAGGAGCTAACCAAACACAAACACAGGTTAGGAAGCAAAGAGGATTTGTTGGGCTTTGAGGACAGGTGTCCTCACTGGGCAACTTCCTCATTGCTTGTGGCTGGAGGTCATTTGAGAGAAACAGCTTTAGCTCTTCGCTATAGCACATGAAACCAACCAGTTGTGGACTTCCTTTGCAATCAGTGGAAATCTGCTCCGAACTAGCAATGGCCTTGAGGCGCGACACCCCTGAGGGAGCTGATGACCCTTCCTCAGATGAATCCCAGCTCCGTAGCTGGGGGAGGCACCTCCACCCAATGTGCCCTACCCAGGTGAGATCTTTTTTTGTGTGTCAGTGCCTTAAGTATCTGTGTAGACATCTAAGAGAGAATAAGGGCATATATATTTGTGTTCTGAACTGAAATGGTATAAAAAATTACTGCCCTAGGTCGCTTTTTACTACTCTCAGTTATGGGAAACCACAAGCACTGCTGAACAAGATGTGTGCATTTTCCTGATGTGCTTCAGTGCAGAATCAAGCAGATTAATTAAACCTCTGCTGAAGGTGATCAAAACTGCTCTACTTTATTTTGCAGTGACCTCTGCAACCTGCATAACCTTTGGCTCAGAAAGTCTTTGAGCTGCATATGCCTAGGGAGGGAGATATTAGCATTTTTATACACCTAACCCGCACGTACACACTTCCCTTAAGCGTCCTCTACAAGCCATTATCAGAGATGAGACCTGGGTTTTGATACATGAAGGTTATGACTGAATCTGACTTCTTATACTTATTTGTATTTGAACCGAAAACTGAGGGCAGCCACAGGGCCACAATTAGGGAATGGTGAATTCCAGATGAGGTCTCATCCTGCACAGCTGTGGCTTGTAGCTTCTTCAGCCTCACCAGCAAGATTCACATCATACACCCTTCGCAGCAGGGTTTTGCATTCCCCGCGGTAGCTAGTCAAGCAAATAGTTTATCGCACACTTTAGGTAGGTACATCCTAGGTAGAACAGTGTAAATAGTTGATTTTTTGCTTCACTGGCCATTTCAAACAAATAAGCAAACAAAAAATTGCTTTGCGTCAACCTGAAATTCAAATCCTTGACATTTTTTTGGTCAGAGAGTTGGAAAAAATAAACTTTGCATTAAGTGGAACATTTTGTTTGCCCTAATTTAAAATGTTCCATTTTGAAGCCAAGTATTTTCTTTAATCACGATGTAAATATAACTTAAGGAGGTTTCCAACCAAAGACTGTTTTATTTGTTACATTTTTACTTTTTCTGATGTTTTGTTTGTGTGTGTCACAGGCAATTCTGCAAAGCTGAAATTCATCCAGGGAACAGTTTGCTGCTGCTAAATCTCTATTCTTTTTGAGACAAAAACATTCGGCAAAATATTTCACTCTGGTGAAGCTGTAGCTCTTTAAGAACCTTTTCTCTTATGTTCTCAAATCACCTTTTACCCAGTACACTTGGGACGTATTAAAACATGTGTTTTACCTGTGAGCAAAGTAGGTGAGACCTACCCTGGGCAGCAAGCCAGCACAGGAGCTATTTGTGGATAAGCCGGGACAAAAGTACCGGGAAGCCTCATTTTCCTCTTGCAGGAAAGGCCTTAGAGTGCAATATGGAGATTTTGTGCAGTTTCATCTTCACAAAAAGGATTCCTGAAGGACCTGGATTGAATGATTTACTTTGACAGTGCTGTAAAACCAAAGATAATACCCAGATCCTTATGATCTGCCTGGTCTCTGTCATCTCAGTAACTCCCGTTTTTGGGGTAGAAAGCGTGCCTTATGCAGTGATCGTGCTGATCCTTCCACTCCTTCCCCAACCTGATGACACCACGATAACACACTTGGGCTGGTCTTGTTGAAGGTCGTGCAAAGAGCCACTGGTGGAGTTGATAACTGAACCCGAGAGACCGGACTGGTTGCATGTTTCTTAGAAACAATGTGATATCTGAGTCTCATTACATAAGCCCTTGTTTCTAAGCACTAGATCTAAATCTTTCCCACAGGGACAAATCAGAGAGATTAGAAGAAACAGAAAATTCAGATGTAAGAGAGCAGCTGACAGTTTAAAATGAACTAAATCCTCGTTCTTTTCGTGTTCGTATCATTCCAAACTGAGTCTATGCAAGCCTGAAATGAGAAGATCCTATCAAAGCATTTGGAGATGTCTCATCCAACACTACGTGAACAGCAAAGTCACCACCCAACAAAATCACTTTTGAACTCTTCGTGGCAGCAGCCCAACTAATTGCATTTCAGATTAATGAGTCTTTCACTAAAGTCCTAATTGCATAATGAGAACCTTATAGTTCACTTTTAACTACTGAACTGTTTCCAAATTAACCAGGCAATGCACACGCACCCAGTGCAACCTGTAGTTGGGCTGATTTGCATATGATAATTACAAGTGTTTTGCTTTGTAAGTGGCTCTGCCTTCTCTTACAGAGCGTTCGTTTCTGCTCCAGCAAACTGTGTGCTTGGACATGCGTATTACGGCTGAATTGTGAGTGGCGAAGACTCTCAGTGTCGTTTCGTACTACCTTCAAGCAAGCGCGCGCAGCCATAATGGCGCTGTAATTGTCCCCCGCCGGCTGTCTGTGTGGGACGAGACCATGCTCTCTTCTTGCTTATTTAAAGGCAGCAAGCCCCATCCTCCAAGCTGGAAAAGCTCCTTCCTCACCCTGTGGTCCCATGAAATTCCCCAAAGGCTCAGTGATTATGCGCCGTGCTGCCAGTCCAGCTCTTACCAAGGCTCTTGGATTGACGGGGGGAGGAGGGCTGAGCGTGGCCTGGGATCGGTGAAATGCTGCTCGGCATGGGAAGGGGTGTGGGATGGGGCCGTGGGGTTGGATGGGGAAACACCTGGGGGCCTGTACATCTCACTGGTCCTTTTTTCATGTGTGATAGTGTGGGAAAGAGAAACCTAGAGAAAGACAACGAGGAGGTGGCACCTCTCTCCTCACCCTCAGCTTGCCCCAGCCACCTCTCTTCCCAGTTCAGTGGGAAAAGCAGAGGGCATAAGGTATTTGTTTTCTGAGTACAGCAAAATGAGCATTTCAGTTTGAAACTGTTTCTTTCCCCAAATCAGTTTGATTTTGTTTGCTTTCAATAGTAAACAATGCATTGGTAAAATCTGCATTATGACAACAGCATCTTCCCTAGAAGAAAACCTGTGCTTTCAAGGCTGGAAAAGCCCTTTATTCTCAAGAGTAATATTTCAAGATTTCTGCATTTTGCTAAAATAATGGTCATTTATAGAGAACCTTGTCCAGCTGCTTCATCCTCCCTAAAGCAGACAGCCTGTTAGAAACCCCCGACGCTGTCCTTCGCAAAGCGGGCCATGCACGGAGGTTCACCATGAGACCCTGAACTTCTCCACCACAGCTGGCAGAGCGACTCATTTCTCTGTACCACTGCACTTATTCTTTCTTTATTCACTAGAAAGTCCTGAGGGGAAAGAAACATGTAACCTTTTTCTGAGGGCCACTGAGGTACCTTCCTCCATGGGCGTTACTTGTCAAGCAAAGCCAAACCATCGCACTCCCTTTGCTTTCCCTAGATAGCATCCCAGCCGGCAGCAGAGCAAATTTCTCTCTCCCTTGTCCTTCAATATCACGGGCCTTTTCCTCATTCCAGAATAATTATGTTGGCTTGTCTCAGCTACTCCTCTCCACTGCCTGGTGCTATGGCTGATTGATTGCTGTTTTCCTCTTGGTCTGCCTTGTGAATGCAGGGAGGTAATTTTATGCCATAGATAAAGAGCCCAGGTTTGTTCCCTATACTGTTGTCTACGCTGTAATGTGAAGGACTCCCTGCTTTAAAAAGAAACAAATTATGAATCTTTTTAGAGACACTGCAACTGCAGACAGCCTTGCAGGTGGCCACTCCAGCTCCTTGCTGTGCAGCCTCGGCTCCTCCTTGTGCAGCGGGGGTCTCATCCTGCTCCTACGACAGTTTCTCATCTTTAACACCACATTTTTCTGCCTTCTTCCACCTGCACTAAAGCTCAGCCTGAAAGGGCTCTCCTGAATCCTTTTTGTTCCTTAACCCATTTTCTTTCTCTTCTTCTCAGCCCCACTGCCAGCCCAGTTTGCAGAGTGAGTGACGTTGTGTCCCGGATATATTAAGCCATCCTAGAGCAGTCCTATGTCCCATCTGACTGCAGCTTTTACGCTGTGCTTGGCCCAGCAAAGCTTCTCTCCTGGCCCTCTGCAACCTCTCTGCTAAAGGCAGAATAAGTCTGATCGCCCCGTCGCACCGAGCTCCTGCCTTTTAGCATCGCTTGGGAGAACGCACCCTCCCTAAACCCAGAAGGACAACTTCTCTGCGCCACACCACCCCACGTCCTGACTTGTCGGATGGGAAGTGAGAGGTACAAACTGCCCCATTCAGTCTCCTTTCGGAAAAGTCTAAGAGTTTTTGAGGATACAACTTTTTCCTGAGATACAATGGGACACCTGCCAGCATGACGACAAATGGACCTTTCATAACCTACTCATAACAACAATAATAAAAATAACAAGAATGATGCTTGAATACAAGGAACAATGGTAGAGAAAGGTGGACTTTATTATCAATAACTTTGCAGCTGAAGAGTGATGGTCCTGGATAACAGTGTATTATAGTACAATTCTTCCTGGCCGGGAAGCAGATTGCCTTCCACATCCATGTTGTATAGATGGGACAAAGGCTCTTCTTTCTATTCAGTACAAAGAAAATAGAATCTGTTTCCTGCGGCCAGACAGACATCTAATTGAGCTCGCTTGCTGCTGTTTGGGATTGCAGGAATTCTTTGTTTCTCATTAGTGTTAAATGTTGCCCGCACAGCATATGACACAAGCACACGCTCACAATCATCGGCGCACACAGCAGACCGTGCTGCTTCAGAGGTTAAAAAAAAAAAAAAAATCTCACAAAAGCTGCAAATAAGAATGCCATTTCCAATGTGCAGGGTTTGTTTTGTATTCAGTAATGACGGGCTTTGCGTTATGCGGGGGTCCTTTGTCCTCTCCTTTCCTTGACAAAACAATGACAGTAAATAATCTTACACCCAGTATGTGAAGTACATTTTTGCAAGGGGACAAAAGAATTACTCGATTAGACAAAGGCGCTTTTTCCTTCCTCTCATGGTACAGGAGCCATATTCCTCCTCTGCCATTAGGAATGAAGACAGATTGTATAGTAGCAAAGACAAA
Source organism: Pelecanus crispus (assembly GCF_030463565.1). Classification (NCBI taxonomy): domain Eukaryota; kingdom Metazoa; phylum Chordata; class Aves; order Pelecaniformes; family Pelecanidae; genus Pelecanus; species Pelecanus crispus. The sequence continues at coordinate 5,393,582 of NC_134660.1, read as the reverse complement.
GAAACTTAAATCGGTTTACCCTCTTTCCAAGTTGGGGTATATCTTGAGAGAGAGAGAGAGAGATATGCACACATACATGTACTTTCATATGCATTAAACAAATATGTATATACACATACACATTTGGATGCACGTCTTTGTGCACGGTGCGTGCTCAGAGGACTCCCGTTAGGTTTTACCGCTCAGCCTGACTAAGATGAATCTCCCCTCGCTGAGCAGGAGCTGGTAAAGAAGAAAAAGGGAAAAGCTACTCGGGTAACTCAGAGCTTCGAGGTGACCAAACACCTCAGGGGACTTATTGCTGCCAAAACATTGCAAAATATTCCTTTCTTTACCCCTCAGGGGGTTGTCCCTTCCTCTGGAGATGTGGTGGATGCTGATGGGGTCTCTTCCTCCTGTCTGCTTTAATACAGCTGCTGTGGGTTTAAAGGAAGAGTCTGGTTTGCAATTGGGGTCAAATTGCTCAGCCTTTGCAGAGGGAGTTTCGCATGCAGGAATCCAAAGACAGCTCTGCAAGTGTTTTTTGTTACTTCTCTAGCTGTCTGTCTCTTACTCTGTCCCAAAGGGGGATTTACCCTCCTCCTAAGCAAGCTTCAGCAAGATTACGAAGAATAAAACCTCTCATTTATTCTTTACAGACACAGCTTGGCACTCATAGCCCATGGCAGGCGTGTTTGGCTTTGTATGCCTTGAGACAAAATTCAAACACCTTTGGATTTCAGTCAGTTGAAAATCTGTATTTTGTTTTCTTTGTGAGAATAACTATCAGGATAAAATTCATCTCCATTCAAGAAGGACTTTATAGCACTAAAGTCTTGCTAGCGAAGAATACATTTACCCTGCAGAGAGCATTTAAGCCTATAAACCCCAGAGCCATCAAACACTCCCAGGTTTGCTTTTGCAGTTTGATCTAATAGCAATGTTCCCCAGCAGGTTGGGGAAACTGAGTCACGGCACTGCAGAGGGATGTAGCCAAGCAGAAAGGATTGATGGGCTGGACAGCCGGATCGAGGGACGGCAGCGGGAGCACACGCTGTTCAGGCACCAGCCCTTACAAAGCAGCGTGGCACCTTTTTGAAGGAATTATTTTACCCATCTGCAACATTTCAGATTTGGCTATTTTTCCCCAAATCCTTCAAATTACATTTTTGCAACAAATTTCAAGAAAAAGTCCTGGGACTTCCTAGTTTTAATGTCATGTTTTACCATTTAAGCCTGAGCAGCCTTTGTTGCAGTTGAAGGAAAACAGCTGCCAGGTGAAAGAATAAAACACCGATTTCCACAGGAGTGAGCACAGTGCGTCTGTCGCGCTGAAATGACAGCTGCCCCTTGGACACAAAACCAGCTTTGGAAATGTAATACAAGAATGATTGAAAAATCTGAAGCAAGTTTCATAGCTGTCTACATTATGGAGCCTTGGATGATTTTTGGGGGGGGCTTTGCTCTATCTCACTGATAATTCCTTTCTTCAGAACAGTTGCTGCTTCGGCATGATTAACTCAGACATCACACCCTGCCTCACATCTCCCTTGGGACGGCACCTGGGTTTTATCTGGGGCTCGTGGCATTTCCATGTGGGTGCCCTGGACAGAGCCACCACAGAAAAGATTTTTCCAGAGGAAAAAGAAAGGCAGGAAAGAGCTAGCAAGGAAACCGGAGGCACTGAGTCACATCAAATCAAGCACAACGTGGCCCGAGAAACTCTGTGCTCCAAGTTAGTCCTCACCTGAAGCTGAATTTCGGGTACAACACCACGGTCCTGGAGGGCTCTCGAGCTACTGATACAGTCCAGGTAATGCTGGTGCCAGCCTGTGCCCTCCTTGTGCTGTGTCTGTCACCTCCTGTCCCCAGCTCTGTTGCAGGGCTTGTGTTACATGCGCTCACCAGCTCCACGTGGACTTGACCCGCTCGCTAAGGCACGGCCCTGCACGTCGGCCTCCCTCGGACCCTTGGCAACACTGCACGGCACAGCAGCTTTCCAAGCAACGAGAAGCAGCTCTCTGGGAGGTGTCTTCCCATGTATCTCATCACTGCTGTATTTATTTATCTTGCTTGGGCTAGGCTGAGCTGGTCCAAAAGTGCCTCGACAAATACATCAGGCACTCCTGAAATTCCCAGCGACAACCCATGTGGCAGCGAGTCCCTTTTGTGCCAGCACAAGTCTATGGATGGCAAAAGCTGTCTCTGCAGCAGCAGGATGAGATTCCTGAATCCACCTCCCATGCACGGCTGCAACCCGTGAGACTGCGCTCTTACACATGTATTTTTATTCGCTTGCTCAGCACTTCACCACTTTCTTTCACTGCAGATTCTCCCCAACTTCTGTAGCACTGATGAAAGTGGATCCAATTCTCAGAAATGTCTTTGTCACGTTTTCAAACGCGCCTCAGGCATTTCTGAAACTTTGCCTTCTGCATCACGTTATCCTTTGTCTCTCAGTCTACACAGTTCGCTAGTGTAGTAAATTTTCCTCAAATTGAATTGCATTACTTTTGTCCGTGGTTTACAATTAGAAGCCTTGAAAATACAACAGCATATAGTGTTTTCCTTACTACTGGTACGTTTTGCATTCAAAGATACCTAAGTAGATAATTGACTACACAAATGACTTTCTAACGAGTTGGAACTGTATGAGCATCTGGGGATTCTCAGGACAACCTTTAAACCAGCTCATGGGTGAATCTTCCTGCAAAAGTTGGAACATCTCTAGTTTGCTATTCCTGCCTCTAAGTTACCTTTGCTTTACATGCACAAGACCCAGCACTTATAGCCCCTAGGCGAAGCTGTCCTTCACACGGTGGTGTGCACACAGCCCACGTTGTTAGCCATCACGAGCCAAGGTGAGGAATTTAGAACAAACATTTGGGGAAAAAAATCTGGCTGTGTGTAGACAATAGTAACATATTTCTAATAAGCGCAGCAATGAGGAAAGCAAACACTTTCAGTAATAATAATAATAATTTTGCAATCAGCATGCCAGCATGTATCTAATGGTCTGTTCCCCTTAAATTGAGATGAATTGGCCGTATGTGATTTAAATATGGTTTAGGCTTTGTTTTGTAGATGCCTGATTGCCACAGAGCATCTCAGAGGACCACAGAATCCGCTCATGGGATTGTTTAGTGCTCCAACCCATGTCTGAAGTTGCATGAAAAGTTGTTGTGGACTTAGTGGAATTGAAAAAAATAACATTTCTGTGGCTGTTTCCAGCCTGCTTGGCAGAAAACATGATGCAAGATTTTCCTTGCAGGAGGAGGATGCTTTATCAGCAGCTGTTGAAGTCGGAAGTGTTGCTTCCAACACAGTCTCATTTTTAATAGCCATAGGTGATGGTGTTTTTATAGCATATTGGAGCCCAGTCATGGACTAAGGTCTTACTGTAAAAGTTACTATGCAAGTGCCAAGCAAAAGGCAACCTCAGCTACAGGAAAGATGAAGTCCTGTAATTAATCCATGCTCCAATCAAGCCATTATTCAGTGCTAAGTCATCAGGCACTCTTTAAATGACTCTTGGGGGCTTGGGGTTTGTTTCTTTTCATGGAATTTCAGAAGTCCTCAGATCAGAGGGGACAGGCCAGGGTAATCTCTCTAATCCACGTATCAATTAGTCATTCAGTGGAGACTGGAAGCAAAATGCGGTTCAAAGATGCCTTGTCCCTGCAGCAGCTCAGTGTGTGTGATCCGCCTGGGACGGAGCCCACAGCTGCCCAGGGACGGCTGCCGTGCGGGTTGCTCTTCCTCAGCTTCATCCCAAGCTGTTCTCTACACGAGGAGACTTGCTCTGGATGTTGGAAAACCGGTGTAAATCTAACCTGGCTGCAAAATCCCTGGATAGATGGATGCTTGAATCAGGATCTCTGAGTAAAACACAGCAGCACGAGCTGGAAAGCCTGAGCTACCTAACGCACATGTCCCTGGGGCAGCAGGTAGCTTGGTGACCTACTGCTGAGCACAGTCTTGCGTCAGCGAAGGACGTTTATCCTGAACATCAGGGCTCAGAGCAGTTAAAACCCTCACCCAGGTCCCGCCTGGGGCATGGCTGCTCTGTCAGTATGAAAAGCTGACATTTGCATTTCCCTTTCAGAAAGCAGTTACCTAAAAGAGAAGCGTCTCAGTTGAAAAGCCATCCCTTCCTCCAGAAATGTGAAATGGGATGCTTTGGCTATTTGGAGACTTCTTCTCAAGAAGCTTTATTTCCAGAGATCCAAAAACCCAACACGCTAAGTTTCTACAAAACAGTAATTCCTGGCCAGAAAACATCTAGCTGGAGATTGCCCAGCTCTGTAGTAAATAAGAGACACGCTACATGTCTAGCAGGTCACTAACAACTTGCTGAATTTGATTGCCTGACATGTCCACATATTCACGTGACTCCAGGAAATCAGGATTTAAAGTGGGAGAAAACATACTGTGATACAATCCAGTGCTGAGAAACAATGAAATCATGGGTAATGTGGCATGTATTTTATAGCTTCTGGACAGCTGAAAAGAACTGAAAACAATGTCACTCTTTTTCCCTACTCACCCACTTCTCCCATATGGTGCCTTCCCTCCTCCACATTTCCCGCTCTCAGCTCGGCACCATCTGTCCTGCCCGTGCCTTCCCTGCGAACACCCTCCCGTCCCCCTTCGCCTGGCACCCTTCCTGGCATCGCCTTCAACCAGGTTTCCTCCGGCAGCAGATCCTTCCCTAGGCTCTGGTCTGGCTTTCCTCCGTCGCTCGAGCTGGGATTGAAGGGGGACATCCCCTCCCCGCATACCTGATTGCCTCCTTGCTGCTTTGCAAGACATCGGGAAGGAAACAGGCAGCAAGAATAGCTGGCTGTATTAATTTTTTCATGTGGGGCTTGATGCGGGACTCGCTCCACAGCCAGCCTCAGCAAACACGCCACGCAGAACGGGCCGATGTGCTGTGCGCCCTGCAAGGTTCAGGATTTATGCTGTTGCTGGCGTTCTTGGCAGAGGCTGGAAAGCCTCAGCAAAATGCGCTACAGCATCCTGCAGGTTCCTGCTGGCCCTGGGACCTTGCTGACCTCCAAAGGCAGAGCCTGGGGCAAGCTGGTGAAAACTCAGCCGTGGATTACCTCCCCACCTCCTCAAAGCTCCTCAATGAGTCAACACCTTGCAATAATCTTGAGGAGGAAAAATCAAACTAAGATTCTTGTAATTTCCACCAGGTATTACCGATGTTCCCTCCCTGACCCCTCTCCTCACCCAGGCTTCCAGGAGTGTTCAAAGAATGTTAATACCCAAAGCAGCTTTCTGCTGCACTAGGCAGCAGGGAAATAGGAAAAGGAATCAAATCTCTGCCATGGAAAAATGATTTCTTTATATTCACTCACTCTTTACCTTGACAGGAGCTTCAGCTTACAAAATGAGAAGAGGGTATGGAAATAGACATCTTCTTTAATGCATTTGTTTAAAGTAGCCCATCTCTTCTCCCTCTAAGAGAAAGGCCTGGAGATAAAATCCATGGGGAGGCAAGCAAGACCTGGGGAGAGAGCCCGGGGTGATTGCTGGCCACACTGCTGCCTTCCCTCTTTATCAGGCACTTTTTCTTCCCCCCCCCCCCCCCTTTTTGCTAATAGAAGTCATCTGTCTCCTCCCTTTAATATAGCCATGGAGGGCACTCGAGAAAGCAAACAGCTCTGGTGTGTAGCTGGAGTCCATCCCTGTGATTTCTCTGCGTGTAATTACTGCCCCGAGGCCTGGCGGGCTGTTTGGCTGCCAGTCGCTGGCTGAGGCTCGGCACAGCTCTCCGGCGGCACCATGGCCAATGCCTCCCACGCTGTCGAGCCGGTGCGTGATCCCAGCCCGCCTCTACAGGGTGGATGCTGAAAGTCACTGAAAGTTAATGGTCCCTTTGGAAAAAGGTGGTAGCTCCTTTCAGTGGGCAGAGTACATCAAGTGAGGAAAAGGTTTGGAAATACGGATGTTTTCAACCATATTAAATGTTTCATCGGAAAATGTGAGAATTTTGTGTTGGAAGGCATTTTATTTTCCTTTTCACGCCGTTTGCGTATCATTTTGCGATGCCAAGAGTACTCGCACAGAGGTAGTGTATAACCACGACACAGCCTAACAAAATGCCGCCAGCCAAGGTCATCGCATGGCAGGGGCTGCGGCTGAAACGTTGCAGCGTCTCCTTCCTGCCTCGGAGCCAGCGCTTGCCAGCGCCCTGCCCGTGGCGTTCGCTCCTGCAAGCTGGTGCCTGTAATTCTGCAAATGCCGTGTCTGTGTCTCGCCATCCCTTCGCAGCAAAGCAAAGGCTGAGAGGCGTACAAGGTACGTGGACCTCGGACACGCAGCGCTGGGGGTGGCGGGGATGGAGCTGAGCCCGTGCCGCAGCTCCGCAGGACCCTGGCCCCGGCTCCCAGCCGCAGCCCAGGGATGCTCAGCACAGGGAACACTTGTCTGAGAGATCCTAATGGGAGGAGGCTCTGATTGCATTAATCATCGTTTTCTAAGAGGACACGATTCCCCAGTACAGCACACCCTCTGCTATATTAGGAATATCATTTATTCAGATTATAAACTTCCATCAGCATCAGCGGGTTTAAACAGCCAAGAGCTGAAAGAGCTTCATCGAAAGAAAAGAATGAGGGCAAACTTGCACACCACTAGACATTGCGGGCTTTGGTTTAAGGGGGAAAAGGAACATTTTTAAGATTGGTGGTGTTATCTGCAGACCCTGAATTCAGAGCGTTACCCCAAATGCAGCCGCATGGTGGGTTGAACCGTGGTATTCCCAGCACAAGCCCTAACCACACAGATTTCTGTTTCAAGATTTTCTCTACAAATCACATGCATGACTTGAGGATATTTTTTAGAAAAACCAACATACTCCCAGTTGAAAAGAAAAAGAAAGCCAAAGTTCTGCATTCGGTGAACCGGCATTTCCCAACGAAGCAAATACTGTCCCAATCCCGGGGCACCGGTCCCTGTTGCTGGGACCGCAGGCGTGTCTTCAACACAGCGTGGCTCGCTTGGTATCCGCTCATTCTCAGCACCTATGGAATGGAGTTTCCATGGTTTTCTGTGAGAAATTAATTTATGGAGCTACAGTTCACTGTCAAGCAATTCTCCCTGGGGTTCGGTGTAGACCCTCCCTTTCTTAGCATTATTGCATTATCCCTAGTTAGAGCTCCTCGAATTAGCTTTCCTTTCCCTCCTTGCAGTGTACATATTTTGCATACTTATTAAAAAATTAGTATTGTAATTTAGTCGTAACTGAACGTGTCCCTTAAGCAACAGATTCTATTTCTCTGCTGATTTTTTGGTTTTTTTTTTTCAATTAATCAACACTTACTGTGGTTTCTAGAACTGCAAACACCACCTTAGGTGGAGCCTCACTGACACTGCAAGCAGTATTACTGCAGGGATCTTCTGGAGGTTAATTCTAATCATTTCTGTGGCCCTGGCTTGATATTGTGTAAACCTGAAAGATAAGGGATTGCCCGACTGGTTTGTTTTTACACAGAGATGCGGTTGCCTTCCACCCATCACAGCCCTGGCACCGTCAGCGCCAGCATCACTTCTCCTATAACCTCCTTTAAAATCTCCTCTCTTCCAAAAATAAACAGCTGAAACTGTCATTGTGCTACTGTCATTTAAAAATAATATAAAATATAATCCAATGCCAATATATTCCTACTTAAAGAAAAGAGGTAGTAATTACTACGACTCTGAGCTTTTTAGGGCTGAAAATATGTCACATTTCAGAGCTGTTACCCATTCGAACCCTCAGAAATGTTGGAAATGCCCTGAGGGGAACCCAGTCTGTTGTGCACATACTATTCAAATATATTTTTATAAGAGCAGATTGTGGTTTTGTTTATTTAGAGCTTTTTCTCCCTGCATATGCTTTACTATTTTGGGTTAGTCGATGAAATATTACTGCCTCTAGACTTTGGCTACTGTATCGTTGTTACCTACACTAAATGTACGCGTTTCAGGAGCATTATGAAATAGGAGCTAATCTAATTTAGTGGGAGAAGAGGTGGTAGTCACATTTTTCAGAATTAGAGCCACAGCAGAACAGTGCACCGGGAGGGACTAGCAGCATCCCCAGGTCTCATTTCTTCTATTTCAGGCAGGGGCGCAACAGAGATTTAGCCTGGAAAGTCTATCATCAGCCACAAACGCTTCTCGGTGCTTTTAACCATCTTAAAACCTTGAGTAGAAGACTGAAAGCCAGACAAACCAAACCCCACTGGAGGAGAGAGATGAGTTCTATTGCATTTGAAGCGAGTGGTTCACTAGTGAACGGGGTGCTAATTAGAAGGAGTTTTCTCAACCGGTTCAGGACATTAATGGAATGGGAGGGCTCCTACCCGAGTGGGTGACCGTTCAGGAGCGTCACAGCAAGGAAAGGTTTCTGAGGCTGGAGAATTACTGTGGGTGAACACCATGGCCTGAGCCATGTGCGGCACTACTTAAGGAGAGCTTTGTTAGAATGAGAGACATTTTAGCTGAAAAAAAATGGTCTGGGACAGTCGCATCAGAGCGACAAGGTTTGGAAAACTCATCTGTGTCAAGCAGATTGAGGAACAGCAGTGGGGCAGGACAGGATGGAAAGGTTTGAAAAATCTGGTTTTGTTAGGCATGGAAGTACGTGGGCATTTCTGTCCTTGGCTCAGGACACGTCCTAAAAGCAACTGCTCTGCTACCGCCGCAGCCTGCTCCTCTTCTCCACAGCCATGCGGGGGCTTTCCGGAATCTCCGTCTCCTGCGCGCAGCTTTTCATTGCAAAGGAGCCTAATTCTGATCCGGCTGACTTGGATCAAAGATAACTCCATGGAAGGAAATTAAATGACTCGGGTACTAAACTGGTGATAAAAAGGTAGGCGGTCTCCAGAGACTCACTAGAACAGATATTCCCAATAGAACAATGAATTGTTTTACAGAAGGATGGAAGACAATTAATTAAAGGAAGTAAACAAGTTTAAAAATAAACACAGGATGTTACTTGGCTCCAGAACTTTGCCAAAGTAAATTCTAATTAAACCCTAGTTAAATCAGTTTTGTGGATGTGCCTGTATCTAAACCAAACCTCTTTTTGTTATGCAGCTATCTATATAATGAATAATGTTATAAAAGCCTTTGCTAGCACAACACTTGAAAAGACTCCTTTGGAAACCGAGAACTGATTTAAAGCAAACAACAAAACCTGCCGAGCGAGTCCGTCCCCAGCACATGACAATAATCATTCCCACCCAGTAACAAAGCACTTGTCTCTGAATGATCAACACGAGCTGCTGCTAGTAACTTGTCTAATTACTGCTTTCAAAAATGATATATTAGTTTTAATGAGAATGCATTTCTCCCTTCTCTCCCGCTTGTTTGCAAAAGGTCAGAAAGACGCTTTCATGTTCAGGCTGCTTCAACCTAGAGAAGCTGTTGCTGCCTTAAAAATGCCAAAATAGCCTCCTTAGACATAGCTTCAGAGAGGTTCATGGGACTCAGAAACAGCGTTCTCGGAGTTATCCCTGAAGGTTTCTTAGATGTAGCTGTCATTGAGTTTCATGGAGAGGAATTATTAAAATCAACTTTTTTTTTTTTATAAGCAAATTTGGATTTGGAGACTAATCCTCCTTCCCGAGTCCTGCAGTGCAATGGGTGTCAGCACAGCCACCGTACAGGAGCCTCGGCTGCCTTTCTTCTGCTGTGCGTGACAGAGTCAAACCCTTTCCTGAGAGCTTTTCGGCTCTAATTAAAAATGTGGGGATTTTTAGCTGCAGATGTCTGCCTTGCCTCATGTTTTTAATCTCACGTTCAGGGTGGGATTTAAAGAGTCTGTTCAGTCATTTCTTCGGATGCAGAGCTTTTGGGTTGTTTCAATGTTCCTTCAGCACCCATTGGCTGAGAGGAAATTAAGATTTCTTGCAGAATTAAGATTTCTTTTCTAAGGCTGCAGTTGGTGGAGGTCCGGTGACAGCCTGGCTGGTGGCCGTGGTGCTTTCACTGTCAGGAAGCTCCTGAGCTGTGAGCATAGGGGGAGCCAGGGACTGGGAAGCGGCACAGGAAGAAGAAGAACCCTCAAGTCTTCATCAGCGCCATGGGGCAGGGTGCTCCCAGGGGAATATTCTTTTGAAAAGGAAACACTCACAAATAGGTTCCTGCTTTTCTCCATTTCTCTTCATTTTTATGACTTATTTCTCTACCACAGATGGAGATTCATAGCCAAGAAGCATCTTCCCACTTCTCTTTCCTAAAGCCAGATGACAAAAGATATGAAAGGCCACCTCAAGAGCTTGCAGTGACGTCCCTGATGACAGTGATCCCGTTCCTGATTTTTTCCCGCAACAAAATATACTCAGATAAGGCATCAATACTCTGCCTTGCAGCTTGGAGCGCACGGAGGATGGTCTCTACCCACATGGAGAGCATGCCTTTGGACGGCTCTAGGGCACAGGGCTGGCTGAGCTCAGTGCCTGCTTGAGGAGCACCTGCAACTGAGGCAGGAACACGGGCACGTGGCATCAGCAAACACAGCTCCCTCACATTAAAACTTGGAAGAGAAGAGATTTGCTGCTAAGAGAGGATTAATTTTATGAGTCATCAAAATCTCAATTGAGATGCAGGGAAAAGGATTGAAGAGAGAACATTGCAGTGAATGAGATTATAAAATGAGGAAATCTATCACAAACTCCCTCAAAGGTAGGGAGCACGTTCTTAATTCTTATTTAATGGCACCATTCCTTATGTCAATAGCTCAGTTAAAGATTAACTAGAGGCCTTGTCCATCTGCATACTGAAAAAGAAGCTGGAAATGCTCTTTAGGGTAACTCACAGAGACAGAAATAAACAATCGCTTGTTTAATTTCACCCGCAACAATTTTAGAAAAAGAAACCATGTCTTACTTTTTGGAAAACTCTGCAGGTAACTAGTCACTGCAAAATAATCCATCCCGACTTCTGGGAACAGGGAAAATCTTCTAAAGTGAAGTTTTGCTTTCTCCAAAGCACAAAAAGCCTCAGACATACAGAAAAAAACCAGCCACCATGTCACACCAGGCTTGAATCACAATAAGTGCTCCCATTTTTCAAGTCAAATGCCCTTGGAAGTGTTAAATTTCCTGACGAATGAAGCTCGGGGTCTCTCAGCATGAACTTCAGAACTGCTTGATTTAAGCTTTGCCAGAGCAGACTACTTGTGAAAGACACTTCATCACCATGTCCTGAAGCTGGCTTTCCAATATGCCCACACTGAGGTCCTCACTTGTGTTTTTACGTATGTTTTACCATTTCCCTTCTCCCTCTGCCAATTCCACTTACTCAAAGCCCTCTGGTACTAGACTATTTTACTTTGAGCCTGTGCCTGTCTATAAGCTTAGGGACGTGGAAGGACACCTAAGTAAAAACCCCACCTATTCTGGAGTCAGGTCACCTCAAGGTCCTTCCCACGATACCTTCTGAAGCCTTGATGCCACCTCTCAGTTGATACCATCAGGAAAGGACCCCGGAGCATCCCGTCACACGGAAGGAGAAGAGATTTGTGGACACATCTGGCAGCAAGGAGCTTCAGCTCAGGGTTCCAACTCCCACGCAACTGTCCAGCACGGACAAACTTGGGTGCAAAATTTTGCCAGATGATAAAAAACCAAAATGTTAGAGGTGGAAAAGACCTGAAAGACCAGTCTGCACCCCCTCACATGTTAACAAATTCTATTTTCTCATCTGATTTGAATCTTCTTCAAGCCCCCAGGCTCCTGCCCACACCTTCTGGGAGATGCCTCTGCAGTCTGGGAGCTTTTTCTGCTGAATGGAGGGCTCCCAGCTTGGTGCAACACTGTAAGATCCCACCTGGGATTTTACAGCTTGATTATTCCAAGTTGAGAGGATGCAAATTCTGTCACTGAAGTCACTGGATGCTCAACAGCTCTGAAAACAGTTACTTTTCTGACTGGCATTTCAGGAGATCCTAATGGGAGTGGAAATTCAGAACAAAAAGTTGAGCGATCTGTTCTAGAAACACTTTCACAGCCCTCGGACACTCACATCCTTCCAGGCAATAGAGCCAAGACCACCTCTGCCAGCCCAGACTGGACACCGTTACGCTCTGGAATGTGAGGTTGTGTGGCTGATACCCCTTCAAGTGACAAAAGCACTCTGATAATATTGGGGTGGAGATGTCACCTCCTTAGTGCTTGTGATAAATCCATCCCCAGAACTAGCTAAATACTGGAACTAGGTAAGAAACGTGCAGGCTGAGTGTTTGTATGTTGAAAACTGTATTTCACTGAAATGCTTTGGGGAAGGGTATCATTATATACTAAATATTGGGTTTTTTTTTAAGAGGTAAAGCAAAGCATTGTGATGATGTCGAAACATTATGACAATATCATAATGGAACATTTCAATTTCTCATTTTGGAATACTCTTATTTTGCTATGCCATTTTGCAAATATATACCAGTAAAAGAGTATGATTAACAGTAAATACCGGCATCGGCAGGAAATTTTTAGAACTGTTCAGATCGATCCTACTATGAAACTGTCTTCAAAATAGGTATTTTCTTAAAATTGTCTTTTTTTTTTTTTTGCAGTTTCTCTAAATCTGGATATTACTCGTGGGGTTTTTCGTATGTTTTTTCATGGAATGAAACTGTCTTCACCTTGTCCTACTCTGAGTGTTTTGACACACCCAGTCCTCTCCTCTCCTGACTCTTAAGTTTCAAATCCCCCCTTGCCGCAGATTCATCGTGAGCTGTTTGGCCATTCGCACAATTTGGATGCAGTAGCTATGGGCATTACCGCACGCATCCCTGAGCAGCTGTGCTTCGTGTTGTCTCTTTGCCTGCTGACGGCTAAGTCTGAGTCTCACCAGGACTCATCAGCCTCTTCATTTGTCATCAACTGCCTGTCCGAGCCCTGGCAATATAAAGTCTCTGCAGAATTCGTAACTGCTAGCCAGCAGCTGGAAATTAGCAGTAATTTTCTTAATATTGGCTGTGTAGAAGACAATGAGAATGAACACTTCCACTGATTGCTGTGAATGCCCGGCTAAATTTTCCCAACCTTCTGGCCCTCCCATTCCCCAGCCCTTTGCTGCCTACAAAGCCACGGCTGGGTCATGATCACTGAAGCCAGCAGCGGTCTTTTAGCACAACGATTTGCAGAAGAGCAGCGACGAGCCAACAGCATTTTGTAGCAGTGTTTATCACCTACATGTGAATGACTAGCAGGACCATGACTGTGCTATGTCCATTTTGAATGCAGAGACCCAGCTAGGAATGTAATTTTGGACACAAGATGTCCGGATACACAACAGTGTGAAGTTAGGAGGAAACTGCAGCTTTGGGATACATTTGGCTGTGGAAATGAGGCCAGGTCAAAGAGTTGTTGCCCATTCCCATTCCTATTCCTATTCCCGTTCCTGCTCAAGCCACTCATTTGTCTACATGCTCCAGGATACCAACATCTTCAAAATGCTGTGATACCTCTTTGTGTAGCCATGGTGTAAAACACAATAACCTGCTCTGTGCTAACACATCCCTCCCGTCAATGCATCGCATTAATGTCTGTCTGTAGCACTCACATCTCCTAACACAGTGAGAGTATTCAGCTCATAAAATGCAGAAGACGCACCTCCAAGATCCAGAAATTAGGTGCTACCTGCATGAAGTCAGCAGGGCAGCTTCACTGTTGTTTCCTTGTGCATGCCTGTTATTGTACAACTGGATGTTAATGGTTTTGCAAAAGCCTTGTCTCAGTCAGTGCCCGAGATGGAGCTCCTTTAGGGAAGCAATTGTGGCTGCACAGAGAACATGGGTTTTTGAAGCCCTGGAGGCAATAAGAAGGTCTAGGTCTGCTGGGACACCCAGGTACAAGTGAAGCCCTTTGTTTCTTTGCCATTAGATGGAGAACCTGTATAAAGTGACAGTTTCTCCTCATGGATTCCTCTTGGAGCTTTCCTGCCTTTGGAGCAGTCCAGACTTTCTGCAAGAAGCCAGTTACATGGCTGTTTTGTGCTGTCCCTTGGTTTTACACTCATAGGGTCCTGATTTCTGAAATGATCTCATCACAAGCTCTTGATCAAAGGGTATCTAAAATGCAAGTAACATTTTGATGAGCAGAGATCACTAGACTGCATGTAGATGTTGAGGGCACTTCTTACTGCGGCAGAATCACTGAAATGAACATTTTAGATACTTGTACTTCTCACGTGCTGCTATTCTCAGAGATCTTGAGCTTGTCACAAGAATTGCCAGTCTGTCCCTCTGCAGCAGTGTCAGAGTCACTCATAGACCGTGCTCTGTTCTCCACTTGATGAATGGGAAATATAAAACCAAAAACTTTCTTAATACAAGAGCTAAGCACTTGTGGATTTCCACCTAGGGATGAATTTACACATTTCATTATTGGGTTTTGTCCCAAATGATGGGAAGGGGAATTGAAATTGTAATGTTCTATTTTCCTTTGTGGAACAGACTATCAAAACGATTTCAATTTGGAAATGTCAAATGTCACTTATCAGGTGAAATATTTTGTCACTTCTGAAGCTGATGAGAAGGCATCTTTTGTTTCCAGCTGCTATGGCTTGTATAATTTAACTGACGATACCTTCCTTGGGAAGGAGCGGCTGGTCCCTGGAGCAGGGCCCAGCACGTAGGACACCGTGCACAAATGCTTATCAGGACGGTCAGGCCCCTGTGCGTGCGGGCCCCAGAAATCTTGCATTTCTTCTGCACAGTAATGCCCACACTGCCCAGAGCAGTGGGGAAGGGCAGAGAGCCACGCTGCTGAGCCCTCTCAGGTGGAGGCAGGCATCAGGCAGCTACGGGCAGGAGTGGCCCTGCAGATGCTTTAACTCCGGCCAAGTGGAAGAGCTCTAGGTATCCCAGTGGGATTTCTGGCACATCGTGCCTCACAGAGAAGACCTCCAGGTGCTTCTAAGGCACTGACTACCCCTAAAGCAGCTTCCTTCTCTCTATTTTCTGTTCATCAAAGCACCTAAGATAGAAAGCTACAGAGAAAGATGCAATGTCTCTTCCAGTTGCAGCTGCAACTGCAAAGTCTGCCATCGCTCTGCTTGCCGGAGATCTTCCCCCGCTTCTCCAACCACACATTCCCAGGTAACGGCACGTCTGCAGCGAGTTGGTCTGGTTTGGGGATCTTTGGGTAGCCCATGTAATGCCCAGTGTAAAACCATCACAGCAATATACCTTCCCTGGCAATGTCCTGGCCTTGGGAGTGCTCTCTCCACTCGCAAGCTGGACACTTAATGCCACCAGACAAAGAAGATAGTTCTGTGCTAGTGGGGCCTGGATTTGCAGACTTTTCTGGTTATCTGATAAAAGAACTCAGGCACACAGAGAAGGCTTCTAAGCAACAGGACTGCATGGGGGGCTGATAATTCTTTTTGTTATGTTCAGGAGCATCTGAATCTCACTTGTGTTATCTAGAAGGGAATTATAATGACAACAATTGTGTGTAACTGAGACCAGGGAAACACAAAATGATCTTAAAGCGCTATTAGTAGCAGGACACTTAGAAGAAAATGTCAATAATTTCACCTCCCCTTTCTAATGTGTTTTTTCACCAAAAGCTCTCACAGCTCTTTTCAGTCATTAGCTAAGCAAATCTCACAACCCTCCTGCAAGAAAGGCATTAAATTATTTTACTTTTTAGTAGTGTGAAAGAGGGGTCAATGAGAATGGTGATTGGCAACCCTGAGCTTAAAGACAAGGTTGCTGTGAAATGGCCATGGAACATGTGTTAGGAAATGCAGTCCTGCTGTTCTCCTCCATGAACACATCTAGCAATTTTTCACTGGGTCTTAGACATACCCTTTCCCTAATGACAGCTTGACCGTAGTTCAGCCTTTCTTATGCCAAAATTATACCCGTGGAGGAACCTGTTACCTGTCAGAGCCCTTGTGGTGGCTGTCTCAGCTGTGATGCTTACAGGTAATTCGCAGACTGAACATTTTTACCTGCCAGAAGTGTGTCCTGGGGGCCCCCCACCAAGGACATTCAGAGAGTGACAATGGCAGCGGCCAGAACGCCACAGCCACCTCCTACATGCCAGCATCACGCTGAGATGTTCTGCAGATGCTCATGACCTACGACGTCTATAGCAGACAGTAGAGTCCTGGAGCATCTGGCTATGTCTATCTGATCTTAGCTCATCTGCTGGGCAACTTCCAGCCTGTTCTTGGCTGCTTAAGGTTTCCCAGAGAGGAGAAGGAGGACAAAAAGAGAGGGTAGAGAAGGGCAAAAAGGGAAGATAGGAATCAGGCAGGAAGAGAGGTACTAAGTGAAGAACGGTCTTGCTGTCCCCCCAAAAAATAAATTTGCAAATTAATTCATTGCACTGTGAGCCTCTGGTTTTCCAGAGTTTTAGCACTGACTGAGGCTGTTCCAACAGCTAAAATTTGCCTTTGTGAACAACCCTGTTTGCATCTCAGGTGCTGAGATTCTCCATGTGCCCACGCACATGCCTGCTCCCACGGATGACTGTCAACTCCGACCCCAACCTGAGAGTATTTGTACAAAAATGTGTAGAAGCAAAACCAAATTCTACAGAAAAATCCAACTTTGCAATTTTCTTCCCACCTTCATTAAGCTTAATGATTTATGCTTTGTAATTGCCACAAATGGGCAAGAATCCCTGAATCTTAATAATTCCAAGAATGCTAGAAGTAAATTTTAAAATCCTAAGCAAAAATTAAATGACCATAAAATGTGTGTTCACCTCCCAAGAGACAGTTCTGTTTCAACATGACAGTTTAATTAAAAGCTCAGTAAATTGGTCACAACATTTTTTAATAAACAGTCTTTGTAGACAGCACGCAGGAGAGAGATGGTGCTTGTAATGCGGCAGAAGTAACTGAAGTGATCAGAGGTCCCCACTCCTTTGATGACCTCTGCAGTAGCTAAAATCAGCTTCCTAGGGGGAAGCTGAGGCAGGTGAAGAGCTTGAAACCACATTTATACTCCACAATATCCACTCAATGCAAATTAACGTTGCCCAGATTTAACTACATGGGAACGCATTTAAAAGTTTTAAGGTGCGGTTATGTCTTTGAAGCTTCAGTGCGTGGTGTGTGACCTGTTCCAGATGTTCACGTGAGGCTCTGATTTGTTACGCTGGGAAATATTTGCACTATGTCCCATTGGTTAGAGTACCTGGAGACTTGGGGATCGGCATTCCTTGCTCCCAGGGCAGCTCCCTCGTCCCTAACGAGCGTGTAACCCCCAGGCTGCCGGTGAGGTTGGACAGTTGGGACTGGGGTCAGGAATGCCCTTTGTAAGGGACTGCCACACATCCAGGAGCCTCCTGGTTGTTCTCACTAACCTCGGGTCCCTTTTCAACTTCAGGACGTGAAAAAAAGAAATTTGGTTTCAAAATCACCTGTGTTTTATTTATTTTGAAACACAAAATACCCCTCGGCCACTCAAATGAAATGTTTCATTTCAGGAGAAATGCAACACTTCATTCAACCTGAAATGACTTTTTCTTTCCTGTCCAGAAGAGCCAGCGAACCAAAAAATTGGTTATTCCCTCACCTCTACTTGTTCCCTGTCTCCTAAGCCAGATGGTCCTTTTATAATTTCATCTGAAAAAAACACATCCCAGGTCGCTTTCTCATACATTTAGTCTACACAGACACCTGCCCACTCAACTCATGCTCTGATCACATTACACGAGCCACTTTGCACTCGATCTCTGCCACAGCACTGAACCTTCTTTCAATTATTTATTTATCTGATGTTTCCTTTCCCTCAGCTTAGGATTGCAGGAGGAGGTCAGGTAGTTCCGAGCTGTGAAGAGAAGGAGCGAGAGCTGCCTCTGGGATGCTCCTTCCCTGCAGCATCACGGGACTCGCTGCAACCCTGGAGGTTGAGTCCTTTGCCCAAGTCCTTTGCTCATCTCCAAACTCAGAACTATGCGAGTTGAGGGCTGGGACAGTGCCCTGAGAAGCAGGGCTGTCCCCTCTCTCCCACACATATGAGATGTGATGGGAGACCCTGCTAACATATTTGCTGTGAGCTGGCTTCCACCCGTTGCAGTCACTCGCCTTTGATCTGTCTCTCTTTTCCATTTCTTTCTTTTTTTTTTTTTCTGACAGCAAGACTCAGATCACAAGTCCTCAAAAATGAAAGACAAAACTTTTTAAAAATCTCTTCTATAAATGGTGTCACTCTTCCTAACACTCTGGCAAGAAATCAAACTAAGGAGCTGGTGGCTTCCAAACCTCCTGACTTTCTTTTCTGCAAAAGTTATGGAAATTAACTTTTCCATCCAGGCCAATTTAATTTAGACTGAAGTTTCTGAAGTTTTTGCCTTTCCCAACTATTTTCACCTTAGTCTCATGAAAACTGGTGTTAGTGGTCATGCTGGATATAAACCAACTCACCACACTGTTCCGCATCTGGTATCTTTACCCATCTGATGTCTTCATGCATGGGAGAATCCATATTTAGGATTAATTCATAAAGACATCAAATAATCACTGATGAGAAAAATTCAAATAGGACATCCCCAAAGACACCTCAGGGTGGGTTTCTGGAAAACATTACACAATTAATTACAAAACCTTTGCGAATACCCTCCAAAACACTCCAGAACCAGTTTAAAGACATTTTGCTACCCCCTGCACCTCCACCTGCTCTTACAATTCATGTCCGATCGGTGATGCACAAGTGAAAAGAATTCACCCATTACACTGTGTTTAACTGAAAGTAAGAGAATATTTTCTTAATGTCCTATTGAGGACCAGTGATGTGGACCAGCATATGTTTGCAGAGTCACATACTGAAAAGCTAACACAGTTACCACTGGATCTTCAGTACAGCCTCCCATATAATTCAAGTTAGAGACTTTTTTTTTTTACTCTATTGAGTCTACCAATCTGTAAATATGAAGTTTCTTGCAAAAGTTGACTATCTGGAAAGAAGCTATTTGGCTAAGATTTATGAATCATATACAATGCCGTCAGGATTGGCTTGCAAATGATTTACTAAACAAAAATGGGGCTGAGTTCATAATGGATGTTACTCAAAACAAGAAATTTGACTGGCACTATATATCTCATCTATTGGACATAAAATGCATTTTCTGTAATAAAGTGAAGATATAAATGTTAAATATATTCTTTTTTTCTTTTTCCCCACATGTGAATTTGTGCTTAAGAATTCTTCTCAGCTGCTGGAGCTGTGATTGATAACAGCCTTGCTGAAAGCTTCGCTAACACCAGTTCAGTGTTGGGCAAATTTGCTTTGGAGTATACTTGCCTCGAACAAATATGCTTTGGAGTCCATTAAAAGTGTTTGTGAATTTGGGTTTGAAGCCTTCAGCAATTTCAGCAGCCCCAGAGCTTTCGGGGGGATGGACTGTAGCATCTGCTGGTTCATAGCTCCAAAGCCACTGATTGCTTGGAGCTGGGAGGGGATAACTGGGAAAAGGACTTTATCCTGCTCGTGGCCACTGCTGGAGCCGGGGTGCTGAGTTTGAATAGCTGGTCCTACAGCTTATTGCCTAGGCTGAAGAGACTAGACTGCAGAATTCAGAGACATCCTATAAAAATGATGATAGCAACTTGTCTCCCTCCCTTCCCCAGCACAAACATCCCAGGGGCACGGCACAAATTCAACCCCACCCCGAAATCCACTTCTGACAAAAGCTAGTGAGATATTGCCATCACATTTCTGCTCAAAGTCTTCACTGAGGCTGTCCTGCCCGCTGCCGCAGACGCTGTGCCCTTTCAGCACAGAGTTTCACAGCCATGCTAAGTCTGCAGAGGTGCCAGCTCCTGGCACAGTACAGGTCCTGACCTTCCCAGTGGCTGGCACACGTTTCTCTTCCATCCCTGTGAACTCATACACCCTCATGGGCACATCAGAAATCATCTTCTTGTCATTGGTGTTTTAAATATTTTGTTAGAGACAATGGATTTTTCATAGAATCATGGAATGCTTTGGGTTGGAAGGGACCTTTAGAGGTCATCCAGCCCAACCCCCCTGCCGTGAGCAGGGACAGCTTTTTTTTCTTCCAGTCATCTCCACACTCCTGATGGTCTCAGCCTCTTGGGGGAGAATATGAAAAGGAATCCAGTGCTGTGGACACAGCTGTACTAGTCATCACCTTGGTGCAAAGAGGACTGCACCAGGAACGCTACCTGCTGCATAAATGATGCCTGAAATGGCGTACACCCAGATGGACCCACTCCAGCTGCCTCGGAGGAGGCCGTCTGGACAACGGCTGACAGCCGTCTTGCTGGGATATTTTGCCTTACACATCCTAGAACTGGAATGGGTCCAGGGATAAGATTTCTGTCCCATGAGGGACAGCCCTGTGCAGCCTGTGGACCACAGCTCACCAGGAGGAACAGGACCTGCAGGCACCTCTCCACACTACACTACAGTAGCTCATACAGCCCCTGTTTAACTTCACAATGTGTTATTTCACGCGGGTTTTCTGGATGGCTTCCAGCCAGCCAGGGGTCTGGAAGTGATCAGAGCTGAAGCCGAGCTCATGGGCTCAGACATACCCTACATTTATTTTAATCACAACAGAACATCAGATTCTTCTTCTTCAAATAAATTCCTTTAATGTTTCCCTTTTGTGGGATTCAGAAGGCTTCTCCTAAATTTTCTATATTTCCAACACGAAATTATGAGTTTTGCCCAGCTTGTTGGAGAAAATAACTCCTACAGCCCCCACGCCCTGGAGGGACCCCCCTACCAGCGTGCCTCCCGTGGGAGGTGCAGGAATACCTCGTACCCGAGGGGCTGGATCGTGCTCGCAGAGGAAGCCTGCTCAGAAATCCCTGATCTGACTGACTTAAGTCCTGATGCTATTTCAATAAAGGAAGCAATGTTTTCAAAGACCACGCATGATACCACAGCTCCAGGTTTGGTCCCAGACCTCTGGAATCAAAAAAGGAGTCTGTGCTGCATGAGAATGAGATACTAATTAGCTAATAATCTCTAATGGCCAAAGGAAAATGAATATGACTAGCTGTCATTAAGTTGGTTTTGAAAGCCTTTCTTTAGTGTATAAAGCGCATTAAAAATGATTTCATGATCCATCATGCCGTATGGTTTCTATGGCATAAAAGAGGAATTATCGGCAATCATAAAGCATACAATGACCATCATTTAGCCCTGTCGTTAACTGCAGCAGCGAGCGAATCAAACTGTGGCTGCAAGTAAAGAACAACTTGCTTTTATTTTTAGTCCCTAGTGGTTTCCTTTGTCCAGCCTGCGGGACCACATTTCACAGCAACCTCTTTTCATGGATGAAAGCTAAACGGGACTCCTGTGATCTAAGGGCTGCCTTTTCCATCCTTGCAGGGACCGCTGCAAAGTGGCCCAAGGCAGCTGTACTCGGGCTGGAGTCTGCTGCCCAGCGTTAGGAGAGGAGGGCTGCGCCGCTAGATCAAACCTAAATGTTCAAAAGTCCCTTCTGCCAAGCGACAGCTGGCTTCTTCCTTGCAAGTGAAGAAATGGGTGTCCTTTGCCTTAGCCCCATTCTGTCTCCAGCCTCTCCCCGCGCTGCTCCTGCCAGACAGCTACAACACAGGTTACCTGACTCCAGTTCGCATTCAAGTTCACGAAGGAATTGATAGCGTGCCAGGCTTTGGAGCCTCCTGTCTTTGATAACTCGGGGCCAAGAACCATCAATGAAAGTGTTTCATTTTAGACCGTGAATACCAAAAATGTCTCAATGGGCAAGAAACAAAGGAAAAACAAGAAAGAAAAAAGAAAAAAGAAAGGTCAATGTTTCCTGCAAAAATCCTTCAGGTGACACTGATCCCCTCTGCTCTCCGGCACCAGCTGTAAACTGACATTCAGAAGGCTCCAAACAGCATGAGAAGATCCCTCTGCAAAGAGCGGTCAGTTTAAATAAATCACTCCTCTCCCTGAATCAGGGCAGCTGCAGGTCTAAACAGCCACAGAGCACAACCGTGCTCTCTGCTGACAGCAAAGTACCCAAACACAAATGATTTGGTGGGCTCTGACAGCTGCTTTTGCAGCTGAAACAAGTTAGAAATACATCCCATTAACTCAAGGCTTTGGTCTAAAGAGACTTGTTATTTTTCCTACAGCATAGGCAAAGGGATAACACCAATTGCCGGTGTAGCTGTTGGCTCTTCCGGATTGCTGAACGACAGATACTGCTCAGGTCTCAGTGGCAGCACAGCCACAGTGACCCTGGGAAGTAACCCCACCGGGTTTAGCAGCACGGCTTTGAGGACCGGCTTCCCGAAGGAGTCCCCCAGCCCCACGCAGTGCTCGCCTCTGGCAGTGGTGGCTATAAATCATCTACCACAGCTTATGCTGGGAGGGAAGGCTGGTTCCCACAGCAATACCGGCTGCAGTCACAGAACGACTTTAGTTATGTGGGGGTTTCCCTGCATTAGGGACTCCCTAGAAATACAGCTAGAATAGATAACAGATGCACTGCATAAGTCCTTGCTCAAACTGTCACCTTCCAGAGTCTGATGCAGTGCTAAATCTTGAAGTGAGAGATAAATCCCCATCGGCATGGAAGAGCCCATGGACTGGCCCAGCCAGCCCTCCACTAAACTCACAGAGCTGACAGACCTAAGAGAAGCACTGCAAATAGCTCAAGGTCAGAAATGCTTTTCTGCAGCCTTATTTTCTTTTATTAGGTCTTTTAGCCCTATTAAAATGTACTAGAGAGGCTTTTATGCAGGAACTAGCAAAATTTTAAGTCCAGTCTTTTTCTGTAACTGCAACTCTAATGACTTTGGAGTTATCGCTAAGCAGAAAGCAGGTTAGTCTACGCCTCCATTACAAACAAAATAAACCCCAAAGCCATCATTATGCAAATCAAAGAGGAAAAGAGCAATTTAGCTATGTTAAAGAGAGGACAGTCTTGCAGGCTGAGTCTTGGAAGAAGAGTCAGGAGCTTGAAAAAGAGCGCCTTGCCTTGCCAGCAGTCAGCTCTGCAATGCTTCGGATGCCATCAAATGGGGAGGGGCTGCGGCTGGGGCAGTCACAGGCAAGGTGGTTCAGGTGCTGGTCCTGGCTCGCAGAGGAGCAGGCAGATACGTAACACCTGAATTACGGCTCCGAGGTGGCACCGGGGCACCTGGAGTGGGCAGGGCTTCGTATCACACTGCTGTGCAAGAAACTTGCGGTTTGGCTCTTGCAGTTGCAAAGTGAAACTATTGCCACAGATCAGTTGAAAAGTCTGGCAAAATGTTTCTCTACATCACCCCGCCTTTTCTCTCCAGGCCCCCCAAACACAAAGAACCCAGCTGAAACACTGTTTCGGTGCATTAACAGTTTAGATAACAATTTCTTCAGCACGTGGCCTAACACTGACCCATATGGGGCTGCTCATGGTGGATTTTGGGAGCCTGTGGGGTGGCTTGAAATGAAACCTCTGCTGATGCACAGCAGTTTGTGTTTCCAGGAGAATATTTCTCTGCTTGCAGGAGAGGACAGCTGTGGCTGAATCAGGGCCCACGGGCAGAAGGGCCTGCAGAGGTGAGAAGGGGCTGGAAGGGGTTTCAGTTCCATGCTTGTGCCCAAGCCCACAAGCACGATGCTGCACAACCACTTCAGCTGCAACACAGATCAAAGGAGTGAGATTTGCACCTGCTCTGGTGTCTGCTAGGGGTCGTCTTTTCTGCCTTTTGCATTCTTTCTGGGGGGTACATCTCCCTTCCCAAACCTTAAAAGATCAGACTTTCAAAGATGTTCTGGCTCTGCAATGACTTTGAAGATCTGGCCCAAAGCCTTCAATCAGGGGACACTGGAGGCAAGAGAGGAAAATATGTTCTTTCTGCAGGGGATGAAAAAAAATATCACGTTATGTTTGCTCCGCTCTTCTGAGCAAATGAAGCGTTGTGTCTTGAAGCAGAAGTGTGGAAGGAGGCAGGGCTGGGCTGGGCACCGGGGTGGAAAGGGAGGAGCAGGATATCAAGGGAAGGTTACAGATCTGATAGCGCTGGCAGCATGCCCCCAGCCCAGCTCTGACACATGAAAGAGGATTTTATCCAGCTTGAACACGTTGCCTGCAGCCTCAGTGCAGATCACACGGATTAATGGCTTGAAATTAAGCCTCTGCTCATGCAAAAGAGCAGTGTGAGTTTCCAGCAGAATGTTTCTCTCCTGGCAGGAGAAAGCAACTGCCATGTGGCATTTGCACAGGGGTCTGCTGGTGGGCAGGCATCTACGGAAGAGCAACTAAATCATTCCTTTCCCAGCTGCAGTAATACTTCTCCCCACTGCATGTTCCAGTTGAGCTCCTCTGACTCCCACTACAACGGCTGAAACTCAATGAAGACAAACAAATCAAGAAGGGCCGGCTCCATGCCATCACCTGGATGCCAGCTCAGGTCTACCCAAGCCAGGACTAGACAAGATGAATCTTCAAAGATCAGTTCTTTGTGTTCAAGGTGTTCAAGGGCTTCACCTTTCTGCTCTGCTAATGCTAACGCCTCCTGGAGCAGTAAGGCCACAGCAGAAAGAGTAATTGCTCTATACAACATACAACGATGTATTGGGTTTGTGTGGCAAGGTTTTGGGAGCGGGGGGCTACAGGGGTGGCTTCTGTGAGAAGGTGCCAGAAGCTTCCCCCATGTCTGACAGAGCCAACGCCAGCGACTCCAAGATGGACCCACCGCTGGCCAGGGCCGAGCCCATCAGCGACGGTGGCAGCGCCTCTGGGATAACGGAGTTAAGAAGGGGGAAAAACCCTGCACAACTGCAGCTGGAGAGAGGAGTGAGAACATGTGAGAGGAGCGGCTCTGCAGCCCCCAGGTCAGCGCAGGAGGGCAGGAGGGGCTCCAGGCATGGAGCAGAGATTCCCCCGCACCCCCGGTGCAGCCCATGGCGAGGCAGCTGTGCCCTGCACCCATGGAGGCCCCCGGGGAGCAGGGATCCCCCTGCACGCAGGGAGGGCCCCGCGCCGGAGCAGGGGATGTGCCCGGAGGAGGCTGTGAGCCCGGGGGAAGCCCGCGCTGGAGCAGGCTCCTGGCAGGAGCTGTGGCCCCGTGGGGAGAGGAGCCCAGGCTGGAGCAGGGTTGCTGGCAGGGCTGGGGACCCCGCGGGGGACCCACGCCGGAGCAGTTCGTGGAGGGCTGTCTGCCGCGGGAGGGACCCACGCTGGAGCAGGGGAGGAGTGTGAGGAGTCCTCCCCTGAGGAGGAAGGAGCGGCAGAGACAGCGTGTGATGGACTGACCCCAACCCCCATTCCCCGTCCCCCTGCGCCGCTGCAGGGGAGGAGGAGAGAAATTGGGAGTGAAGTTGAGCCCGGGAAGAAGGGAGGGGTGGGGGAAGTTGTGTTAAGATTTGGTGTTATTTCTCATTACCCCACTCAGTTTTGACTGGTAATAAATTAAACTGATTTTCCCCAAGCTGACTCTGTTTTGACTGCAATGGTAATTACTGAGTGATCTTTCCCTGTCCTTATCTCGACCCACAAGCTTTTTGTTATTTTTTCTCTCCCCTGTCCACTTAAGAAGGGGAGTGACAGAGCAGCTTTGGTGGGCACCTGGTGTCCAGCCAGGGCCAACTCACCACAAACGATGATTGGTCTTGAGTTGGAGAAACCCGGTTGTGTCCTCCTGCTTACACGTATCAGCTTTTTTCATAGAATCATAGAATCATAGAATCGTTTAGGTTGGAAAAGACCTTTAAGATCATCCAGTCCAACCATTAACCTACACTACCAAGTCCACACTAAACCAGTCAAGGGTAGACTAGACTGAACCATGTCCCAAAGTGCCACATCTATCCGTTTTTTGAACACTTCCAGGGATGGGGACTCCACCACCTCTCTGGGCAGCCTGTTCCAATGCTTGACCACCCTTTCCATGAAGAAATTTTTCCTAATATCCAACCTAAACCTCCCCTGGCGCAGCTTGAGCCCATTTCCTGCAGCAAAAAATGCCTACGGTTCTCTGGATGCATCAAAGGTTGGTAGGGTGATGGCTCAGCAAACACTGCCTGAACAACTCAAAAGGGTGCTTGTCTACCACAGCTACGCCCCCAGGGAACAGTGTGTTTGCAGTGGTAACACCCGGCTGTGCCATAACTCACCTCTGTCCTGGTCTGCAGCACCCAGGATGGAGGAGCAACCAAGAGACAGGGAGAAAGGGAGGGCGAGACTTTTCCTTCCCAGCCCAGAGAGAGACAAGGTGAAGGATCTACCTGGAAATACAGTTCCATGCTTATTGAACCCTGAAGGGGCCTCCAGGCACCAAAGACTGTAATACAAAGCTCTTCTCAGTTATTTTGCGGTTAAAGTAGATGGTGAGGAGTAGCGGAGATAGGAGGAGGTACAAACCCAACACACTGAAGCAGTTGCATGGACCTTTCCACACACTAATGATGCCAGAGAGGCTGCCTCCAGCAAGGGAAGAATCTTACAGTGTCTCTTAGCTCATCTAAAGCC
Organism: Pelecanus crispus; assembly: GCF_030463565.1. Classification (NCBI taxonomy): domain Eukaryota; kingdom Metazoa; phylum Chordata; class Aves; order Pelecaniformes; family Pelecanidae; genus Pelecanus; species Pelecanus crispus. The sequence goes on along the minus strand of NC_134660.1, from coordinate 5,367,201 downwards.
TCCCTAAAACCCAGCAAAAAGCATAAGCTGCCACGCAGAGGCCTGAGCGCTGTACGCAGGAGCCCGGTTTCTCTTTTACTTACGCGAAGATTCAAAACCACTCCCCAGAAGCCCACGGTGGGAAGCCCGATGCAGATCTTTGCATCGCCTCAGCTACTCCTGCCACTGTCAGGCCACTGAATAAGCCTGGCTGGGGTATTTAAAAACAACTGCACAGTATTTAAAAACAACTTTCAGTTAATCAGCTGTGAGGTGGAAGCACTGGTGACCAGCATATGTTGCAGAACAAACAAAACGCTCTTCCTGTTCAAGAGCTGAATCCCAAAGGCAAAAAGCAACTGCAGGCTCTATTTACCAGGAAGAAATGTCTAATAAGGAAGAATGTGCATGATCATTTGGATGCAGTTAAAAGTGTTTTAACAGCTTTCCCCAAAACACGATTTTTGCCCAAGGCTGACAGATTTTCTCTTCTTGTCAGACACGGGAACAACAAAGTAGTCCGACAGAGAGGAGACTCCAACTCCAAGAACCTGCAGACATGATTCTCCTCTGGCTTACGCCAGCAAAATCCCGGAGTAACTGCTTTTTCAGACCCAGTGATTTTTCTTCTGCGTTACAGTAAAACTGCAAATGTGGTTTTGCCTTTTCATGGAAGAAGAATAACCATATTTCTGCCTGATATCTTATATTATATGTTCGCACATACCATCCTAGGTGCCTGTCAAGAAGAGAACCACGTGGTCAGCACAGCTCTGTAAGCACAGCACAGGGTTCTTCTCCCCTCCCTCCTCCTCTCCGCTGGCTGGGATGCAGTCAGATACATTTTTGTTATGATTACTTTAATTTTGCCTTCATCAAAAGCAGATGAAAACCCTTCCCCAGAGGCTATTGGCAAGGATAGAAATGAGAAACGCAGACAAGCGGCATCTACTACCAATTACATTGCATTTCCCAGCCTGTGGTTCCCAGTTGCACCACGGAGCCGCGCAGCCGACCAGACCGGCTCGCAGGAGGATGCCTGGGCTGGGCAGTTGCTGTTTAATGCCTGGCTGTCTCCTCCCTGCTTGCAGTGGTTTGGTTTTGTGGTTTTGCATTGGTTTCAAACTCCAGGGATGAGCTGGGGATTTTTTGTTTGTTTTTTTTTGTTTGTGCTGGGGGGGTTGTTTTGGGGTTTTTTTTTACAGATTTCATCTCTGGGATTTAGTGTTTTCCCCAATGACAGGCCTCTTTTACATCAAAAGAGATTTTTCCGCCACTCTGAATTTATGTACTCTGAATCTATTGACTCAATACAGCTGGACCAAGGAGGGCATCCTAAATATTTTTCACCTTTTCCTCTTGCAGAGGGAGAATGAAATAGCAATCAAATATTTATTTTAGATCCCAACAATCTAACACAGACACCTTGGGTTTAGCAGGGGCTTTCAAAACCCTTCTAAATAAACTCCCAGATATTTTCTTTTTTTTCCCCTCGTTGTATTTGGAAAAACACAGGCATATGCAGTCCTTTTACAGTGGCACTTCCCAAGCTGTTTCTGACTGTTTACTCTCCCTGCAAAGTTTCTCAGCGATGAGGGCATTATAAAACCTCCCTCCATCACCTCCCCCTCTTCCATTCCTCCTCCCCTCATCCCACCTTCCCTTCACTTGCAGATGCCGCAGAACAAACCATATATCGTGCGTTTAGCGGCTCTGGGCCATTAAAACCCAGATCTGGTATTAGTGCTGTGGAAATGGAGAGCTTTCATCGCCACTCCAGAGTGGTTTTTTACGGGTAATTGATGGGAAGCCACAGACAGCTGTTGACAGTGCAGAGAGATTAAGCAGTTTTCTGCACAGGGGAAGCCTGGCCAGTCCATCCACCCTGCTTCAGTGGCCAATCTCTAAAGGAATAAATGATGCTCATAAACACATCATTTTTCTCCAAATCATTATGCACTTCCTCGCTACAGCGTGGTCTGCAGGCAGGGCCTGATCCAACACCCATGAAGCCCCTGGGAGCTGTTCCTGCCAATCTGGCACAGATGCACAAACCACTTAGAGTGAGAATTACTGAAAAGCAGAGGTGCCCAGGAGGAGCTCCGTGAAATTTAGACCCTCAAATGCAAAACTGCAATTAGAAAATGCCAGGTGTTCAACTTAATCCTCAATGTGCTGGCCCATGATGTTCCCTGGGCATCTGAAGTTGTACCTCTGTGCTCCCAACCCTAGTTTTGAGCTCACTTCAGCCCCTTCTCGGTACAGATAGGAAAACAAAGCTGGAGGGACAGTTATCTTCTCTTTCCAGTGTAGCCTACTGCTACGAACACCTGCAGAATCAAATGCAAGATCATCTCCTGTTCAGTGAAATCCATACTGCATTTCCTACCAGAAATACAGAGGATGTTTTCCCACCTCCCCTTTTGCCGATGTGCAGAAAAGCTTTTAACATAACCAGCCCGGAGGAAGACGGGGCAGAAAAAGGAGCAGGACTCCAGTGCTGGGTAATTGGGGCATGCAGGAAAGCAGCCCTGTTCTCTTCAGTTTTACTTTATTGGCTTTACTGCTGCTGCTCATTTAAAATCATGTTAGCAACCAAAATAATAATAAGAAAAAAGTAACAGTTCCAGATGAGGACTCTCAAGTGCCAGAGCAGATTTGATGAGAAGCTGGATCATAACAGCTCTGCAGCACTTGGTGCCTGATTCATCTGTGCAGGATGGGGTTCACTGGGGAACTTCTAGAAGTTGGGACCTGGTAGAGGTTTAATGAACAAAGGGGACAAATTCAGTCTCTACAATCCTTTTTTGTCCTCTGATAAATATTGCCCTTGAATTTCATGCCATGCACTCGGCCAGAAAAAAGCTAATTATCCAAGATGTAAACATTTTATTTCCTGTCTCCAAAGCTGAACACAACTTTAACCCTTGCCCAGCAAGCATCAGCAGCTGTCAAGAAAGACTTAAAGGGCAAGATCCTGGCCCTGCTGAAGTCAATGGGACTTTTGTCATTGCCTTGGGGCATTTTGGGAAAAAAGGAATGAGGAAACCACCAAGGACAGAAACATAATTGTTATTAGATATTCCCCCCACAGCAGATGCAGGCTGGCTGCAAGCAGAGACTCTGCACGTCAGGATGCCCGAGACTTTCCCCCTGCAGTTACATCGAGACACGACATCCAGACTGGAATAATTAATTTATCAGGCATTTTGTCCTCAAAAGTGGGCAATCTAAGAGGAAGTGGATGCTTTGAATGGAACTGGGAGGGTGTTTAGAGCAGAGATGCCCTGCCTGAGCAGGGTTTCTTTTAAGGTCAGTGGAAATCAATTCAAAGTCAATACTGTTAACACGGTCTGGTGCAATTCATCTCAGCCTAAAGTGGATGCCTTCAGCTGGCCAGATGTTTCCCACCCTAAACTCCCCTGGCTATAAAGGCAGCTGAGGGTGACCAGCTGAATAGCCTTATACGTCTGTAATGAAGGGATTTTGATGCGAGATGCATCTGACCCTTTTGGGAGGCAGGGAATTAAACCTGATGTTCAATAGAGAAATTATGACCACTTTAATATGGCACTCCCTTTCTTCTCTGTAACCACCTGTGGACCACCTATGGATGAAGGGGCTGCGCCAGTGATCATGCAACCAACCACTTGGAAACACATTCTTTGGGCCTGGCCAGATGCCACAGCCCTTACTTTAACCCTGAATACAGGATAACGCTGTTGTTTTCACCTTTTCCCAGGCTTTCGAGGATTTTCAGCACATTGGAGGTTTCAGCAGCTTGCGTGTGTACACGTTATGGCCATCTTCCCTCTGTCTGCTCTTCTATTCTCAGAGACGTCTGAGAGGACGAAGGATGAAAAATGAGCAGTCAAGCCATTTAATTCAGTCCCAATCATCATTAATAGAAGAAGGGGGTGGGGGGAATGCCCTTGTATAATTTAAGCAACCGTTTGCTTAATATTTCTGGTCATGACATGAAAGCATTGATTATTCTTAGTAGGTGCAGGATTATTTTTGACCTGAAGGATTTCTTGCTTATTGTGCAACCTCTGTCTCGAGCACTGAGTCCTTCTCTGCCTGTCTTATCCAGATTCCTTTCCATCTTCAAGTCAAGATTGAGCAGCAATTTGGTTTTGTTTACTTGGCCAATTAAGGTCAAGTTAATGAAGCATCGGGTGGAAGACAGCATCTTTTGTTGTGTTGCCACAGCAGCAATTACAGTTCTCTTGAAAGAAGGTTAAGGAATTAATTGCAGTGCTTCTTTAGATATAAAAAATGAGCAGAGGTTCCTTCTCAGATGGTTTGAGGAACTCACTAACCCATCCGGTTTTGTGGGCAACATTTATTGACAGCACAGTGGAATAAGTTCATTCTTTATTCAGACCTTGCTGGTGTTTGAGGGAGGACACATGTTGGAAAAGCAGGCAGCAGCCCTCAGAAAGACAAGTTCTGGTAGTGATGGATGTACCTTCTGGAGCTGCTGGCCCTTGGCTGCCCAAATCTCAACAAGACTGACGGCCCACTGAAATGCCTCAAGAACAGGCTGAACGATTTAGAGAACAAGTCCAGGGTGATCATGTCCTGGCCCTTCAGTGACAGTCAACTGACCAAGGGGAGCACATGCAGGTGGAGTAGGAGTCTGGCATGCCGGGTTGTGATGCTGTGTGGAAAGAGACCAGCTGTATCACAGGAGATTGCCTAAAAGTTGTTGAAAGTACCAGAATTACCCGGTGCAAGTTTATCCTCTACCCATAAAACTTACCCGCTCGTCTGCTGATTTGTCTCTTGGTGCCAGATTTGAAGGAGAGGACACGGGAGTGGGTGAGCTTCGCTAACCTGGGGAGTTTTTACAGCCAGCAATGAAAAGTCTTCAGGAGAATCTCCCAAAATGCTGAGTGAGACAGTGAGAGGATCAAGCTATCTCTTTTTAAACATTAGAAGTGCATTGCCTAACCTGGAACATTTGCAAAACTCTTTGTAGAGATTGGCACCAGAAAATCTTACCCTGCAGGCAGCTTTAGAATAGATGAAAAAGCTACACTGTCAACCCTAAATTATGTTTTTCTTCTTCCATCAGGAAAGTCACACCACAGCAGTCTTCCAGGGTCACGTAAAGCACGCTGAACATTTTCTTCACAGAGAAAACTTAACAAAACTGTCTTGGTTTGATTTTGGATTTCTCTGCTCTGGATGATTCTGACTCAAGAATGATGGAAAGGGCTCTTCTATTTAGAAAGCACTAAGGATTCAGCACCTTAAATGTAAGCTTTTTAAAGGTATTTTTAGGCAGATGCCCCAAATTGCTAAATTGCTAGCTACTTGGTAAAAACCAGCTTTGTTGCTAAGGTTGAGCTTCAGTCCAAAGCCCTTGAGCTTTCTGTCCTAGCCACCACAGCTACAGAGATGAGATTATCCCTTTGCTCTTCGCAGTAGCCTTTGTAATATTTAAGGACTGTTAGAAAGTTCCTCCTCAGTCTTCTCTTCCTGCAGCTAAACAGCCCCGCTTTGGGGAGCGTAAGAAAGGATGCAGACACAGTCTGTATTTCCACCCATCACAAAACACTGCGTTAAACAAAACAGGGTCAGAGATGCAAACGAGCAAGTGAAGTGCCACTGGGCCCAGCGACTTCACCCGAGGCCTTTTGTACCTATTCCTGAAGACAGTCATTAATTGTATCATCATACGCTATCTTTTCCTCATGGTCTCTGACTCTGCACAAGATGAACCTGCCCTGGGCAGTGACGGAGGCTGTTGCCTGCAGGAGTCTCTTGCATTAAAAAAAAAAAAAACCCAAACCAAAAAAAACGCCAAACGAACAAGAAAAGAAATAAAAAAGGCATGTTTGAAATGGAGGAGATATTTTTGAGCAACTGCAGACAATGTTCTCCCCTGCTTCCTCCTGCCACTCAATACATTATAAATGCTCTTTCTCTGCTGAACGGATGGGGAAAGCAGCCTAGGTCCTGCTGAAATTAATGGCCTGTGTGGTTTACTTTTATCTGGCAGGTTTTGTTTTTCAGAGATGGGTAGAAAGCAATTCATTTTTAAATTAAATAGATAAAAAGATATTTCTGAGTTGGGATCAAAAGCTGTGAAAAAGAAGATTTGCACAGCATGGCCACAGAAATGACCTTCATCATTTCTTATGTCCACTCCATTTGTTGCTTATCTGACTTCGTAGCGTGTTAAACGTCGGTAGGTATCTCCGCAGTGACCTTCACGGCCTAAGCTGTATCAGTCATCTGCGACAGGGACTAACGTTTGCAAGCTACAGAGGTGAATCTTCACTTTCAGCTTTCCTCCTCTCCCCCCAAGGAATAAACCTTCTGGGTAATTTTCATAATCATTATATTCTGCTGGAAAATGGTATGTAAATAAAATTTCAACATGCTTCACAAAGCGCTTATTGATGTTGATGAATTTCTTGGGGAGTGTAATATTTCTTAAACCGAATACGCATGTTTTGTTTCTGTGGTTTACTTTCATTCTGACACCGAAGGAAAACCTTCCGCAAGATGGAAACTCGGAGCTTAGGCCAGCTCCATGTGCAGACCCTGCTCCCCTCTCCGAATCTCCCATGAAAGCATCCCTCAACAACCAGCCTCCCTGTCTCCCTGGAGTCTAACTTCACTGGCTCCACCTGGATCCCTCCCAGACCATGGCCTGATCCCACAGCTGGTCCATTCCTCCTCACTCACCTCACTCCTACTCTACGTCCTCATTTCTACTACAGAAAATCCCATTGCTCCAAATTGCCTCCTGCCACTTGGCTCACGCCAGCACCATCACGAGCCTCCTGGTCAGTGTTAAACAGGTCGGATGCCTTCCTCCAGAGCGCCCCAAGCAACTTTGAAATAAGATGTCTCCTGCTGGATTTCATTTCTTTGTCAGAAATCGATCCTCTCTTTCCTTTCCCTCACTGTTCTTAACAGAGCTTGAAATTAATGCACTCCTCTGCCGTGTGTCGGCTTTCTCCGCCCCGCTCCATGCCGTGCCGCAGCTGCAGAGGGGCCCGATCTCCTCCTGGTTCCTCAGGCTGCCCGGCACAGGGCTCTCCATGCGCTGTGGCCGTCTCAGCTCCTGGGGGACACCTCACCCTGCCCGTGGGATGGGAGATCCTACGACCTGGAGCTTCCAGACCCGCTGAGACGTGTCTCGAGGATACCTTCTTTGCCCTAAAAGCCCTTGAGGACAGCAAGGCTGCCTCCTTGCCAACAAACAGCATGCACCTGGATCTCTTTTATGGCCTCAAGGTGCTCTTGGACGCTGCCAAAAAGACTCGCTGCGGTAGCTCCCACTTTAGCACACACGGTGCACGTGGTCCAGCGAAGGGACCGTGACCGGGGTGTGCCTTGTCTCAGCCACTGAACCTGCCTGGGGAAACACACTAGCTCCAAGCTTTTACTGAGAGCCCAGCTGAGCAGGGATCCCTGAGGCAGGATAAACTAAATGCAGAAGAGCAAAAGTCAGTGATAGAAGGAGAATATTTGAATAAAACTCCCCAGGAGCTGCTGGAGCAGATCAGAGTAATACCAAAAAATGCAATTTTCCCTGCAGGAATGACTCCCCGTGCAGTCCACAGGAGGATTTGTGTGCCAAAATACACCCTGGTGCGTAGTTTACTCTGCAGTAGTCTTCCAGAGAAAGCACTAGCGTCTGTCCGAGTCACAGAGCTGGGCAACATGCTAGCTTCCTTTGGCCTTCCCAAAAAATTGTGCAATAAGAGGGAAGAAAACTGATTTTCTTTCTTATGCAGGGAGCATTTCACAGTGACTTCCCTTCCCATAAGCCAGGTCTCCCCGGCTGGGCTGCAAGTCCCATGATGTGGTCTGGCCACGCGCCCCGCTATTAACCGCTGTGGGGCTGGCTACGGAGCAGTCGCCCTTTTGGCTCAGGGTGGTGGTTTTAATTCTGTTTTGAAAGAATGACAAGCCATCTCAACCAAACAGTGCTCCTGCCCATTTTTAAAACCAAAATAAAACCAGGAATAAATTGGCTGGCAATATGAAGTAGAACTTTTCAATTTTCAGGGAAAAAACATTTAATCTTTTCTTTTAAAAATACCTTGGAAATTGAAACATTTATCTGAAAACACAAAAAGGAGGCTAAAAGATTGGTTTTCAATTTTTTTCTTTTTTTTTTTTTTTAACAGAACAAATTAAAATACGAAGAATTCTGGGATAGTGTCTGAAAATACTGGCTTTGCAGAACTCATACACCTATTAGGACAAGAATGTTACTTAGAGAATAGGAAAACATAAAAAATTTCCCTCTGAAATGCTTCACATTGCCTTCCCTAGACCTGAACATTGCTGTTTTGTTTCTTTTGACGTCCCTTGGTGCCGGTTGGGTTGGTAACCTCCTTTGGGGGGAATCATTACCTGCTAAGGTCGCAGCCCGCTCTGGCCCCCGCCCGTGGCTGGGGGAGGCTGAGCGGTCCCTGGTGCGTGGGCTGGCACTGGGTGCCCGGGCACCCCGGCGCTGCAGCCAGAAGGGGGGCTGCAGTGTCGCAGGAGAGGAGGTTCACTGAATGGAAATAAGAAACAACCCGTACCCACCTCCTGTACAACACGGCAGCACGCTAAGCATGCTCAGATTAGTGAAATTTAACATTTCAGTTCAGGGTTTGGGGTGCTGGGACTCGCACAGCTTTCCGCAGCCCAGGGAGCAGGAGGCGTGTGGGCAGGGAGCATCCTTCCCTTTGTCCTTCACTCCCGGAGGGTGCGCGGCTTGCTTGCCATACTCCCATGCCTCTTGCCCTGCCACTAGCAGGGATGCTTGTCACAGGCTTGTGACGAACAAGCTCCTTCTTACCTCTACCCATTTCCTTCTCCCCCTTTGCAGTCTATTTTCCTTCGCTACGCTGCCGCCAAGAATTTAATGCGCTGACATTTTTCTGTTTGTTTGAGTTTACTGTTCCAATCTGTTTACACTTCTCATTGAACATAATGGCTTGAAAGATTAGAAGAGGAGCTAATCAGACCTAGGTCCCCAACAAATCTGCTGAAAAGCTCCAGTGAGTTCGTCGAGTTTGAAGTATGGATCTGAAAGGACCACGCCAAGCTGTTTGCTTGAAATGTGTTTGTGATGCTGAGTTCACTTCAAAGCAAGCATGTCTGAAATTGCTGGATGCACTCAGCAGGGGACATGTGAAACCAGTGGGGAACTGATGATCAACAGAGCCTACCTCAGAAATATCTGTAGGCTAGACGGACAGGTTCAAACATCTTCATCAAAATACAGAGCAGAGTTAAGGGCGTAAAAGTGGGCACAGAGGCAGCTTGGATCTGAGGAAAGCGGAGAGGTTATAAATGTAACTGCATCGTGTTACCTAGGATGTGTAACAGACTGCACGGTATTAATTTGAAGGATGAACAGAAAAGCAACAAAATCCTTAAAATTCCTCCCCTATACTCCCCAAATTAGTCCATACCTGAAACCCACTAACCTTCGCAGTCTACTCTAATATAAGCAGCTTCTATTAGGAGACAGACCGCCACTTGGACACTTACATCAAGCCATGCAAGTTCCCCGCGCTTTGCTTTATCTAAAAAAGATTGTTTGTTTTAGATACTTTTTATGCAGACTTTTTTCTTGGCTTCAAGAAGTGTGCTACAGCAGCAAGTTGAAAAGCAAGCATTCACAAACTCATCATGTCCTTGAGCAGAGAGACACTAGCTGGAGATGGCCAAAAAGCAAATTTGTAAGAAATTCCTTTTTTTTTTTCTTTTCGCTTCTTGATTTTGGTCCAAATTGAACTGAAACCAATACTATTTTTTTAAATTTATCACAGAGTGGAAACTCCCACGGTTTTGCAGCTGCTCCCGTGAAACTACCATCCCCGTCAGCTTCACTGAGGATAGAAACGGGAAAGACTGTGAATGGCACTGAAATGCTGGTGGGGAAGATCCTGCGCACCCCCAAAATCCCTGGCCCTGCCACAGACCTGCCTGACCCAGTGGCTACCAGCCCGCAGCTCCCTGTACTCCTGGCCCTTCAGCTAACTGGAAAGAAATTTCACAGAATCTGGCCTTGGGCTTGGCCAAAAAACAAATTTGAAGCTCAGAAGTGTTAAATGAGATAACTGGTGCTGCATGAAATAGTGTTTTTCATGAGGATACTTGGTTTCTCTGGAGAGTTTTTGACTGGCTCTAAAGCAAGCCCTGCCATTGCCAGCTGGGATGAGACTAAACTGGGCTTTTACAAGCAGCTCAAAGCACCTCGTTATGAGAAAGACTGGAGTGAGATCAGAAAAAATGGGAAGGAAAAAATAATTAAATCATTGGTGGGACTGAGTTAGGAGGGAAGATTAAAAGAGTGGAATACCTACAGCGTGGCTAAGCAGCAAGTAGTTTGGAAAGGTGAGAAGAGAGAAATCTGTGCGTTTGAAGGCTGCTTCCCACAGAAGGGAAGATCAATTTGGCGGATGCTCCAGATCCTGAGGGTATCCAGGAGGAGGAAGGGCATCTAGAAATGGGGGGGAGAGGGTCACCTAATAAGCAGCGCTGGAAAGAATGGACACCATTTCCAGGCAGCATCCCTTCCTCCTGATGCATCTTGGAAGATGTGGCAGCATCCATCCTCCTGTGCCAGGCTGGGGCAGGTGCCAGAGCAAGGACCACTACCCCACCAGCTCTTCCTCATGGCTTCAAAATGAAAGATTTACGGAGACATTCATTAACTGGTCTGGTTTACATCTGCTTGAATACCTGGAGTTGCAGCTCCCTGTGCTGCAGGCATTTTGCAACAGCATAATTCACCCGCTGGCTGCACCCCGCCTGCTGCAGGAAACCTGGCCCCCATCTGTCTTTTCCTGGCCCACCGTAAGGCTCCAGCACCTCCCACTTGTCCGTAATAATTTCCTGCTATTTCCTAGTCAAATGTCAAGCCTGACTTTCAACTTGACAGTACGTTTCCTTCAGGTCACGCGCACCTTGACCGAACCACCCGTGGCCAGCAGAAGCCTCCCTTTAGAGGGGCTGTGCTGGAGAAGCCACGTGCCCCGCTCACCCTCCCAACAGGGCTGCAACTCCTTCGCTCATTAAACTGCAATAGATCCAAACACAAAGAGAGTGTGTGCATCATTAGAGCTAAATATGTTTTCTTCTTTGGTTTTGTTTTCTAAGGGATATGTTTGGGGACTCGTGTAATGAGCAGCTCATTGGCAGGGCACTTAGAGAGCTAAAGGCAATGAGGCAAAGAGATATAAAAAGAGAATGGATCAACAAGCAGCAGCCTTGCTGTACCGGAGAGCGGTGATGTCCCCTCACACCTGCGCACATAACAACGATAGTCACAAGAGCTCATGGCAATCTGGCTGGCTTAACTGGCTCCATTACGATGGTGCCGGAGCCTCTCCTGATCCTCCATGCACTCACACAGGGTCCTGGGGAAGGGCGGTGCTGTTAGCTTGAGCCAAAGGAGAAACTGAGCTTTGTCCCAGGAAGATCTCTGTAACAGCGAAACATTTTTGTCTTGAGCTGTGGCAAAAATGGTTGTGAATTAAATAAAACCAATGCAATTCCTTTTCCTGTGGTGCAGGGGGAGGGAGTCAAGCAAGAATAAATCAAAATCATAGAATCATAGAATCGTTTAGGTTGGAAAAATGCTGCAGTTTGGTTTGGTTTCAGCTTAATTTCTTTCTCCTCGTTTAAATAAACTAAATTTTTTGACCAGAAAGCCCCTGATTCAATGCCCAAAGACTTCTTATTTAAAAACTGAAATGCTTGGACTATGGCAGAATTTTTCTTGAAACAAATTTCAAGTCAAGCAAGGCTTCAAATCTGCCTCTTATGGGTGTCACAACCTGGCATTTTTTGGTGTTGACAAAAACAACAACGGAAAATTCACTGAAAAATTCCTGGTGGCCACAGCCTTCATTTCCAGCCTGTGACTGTTGAATATATCACAGTCATGCAGAAAGTGTGTTGCAGTGCAAATGTAGAAACCCTGGCATTTAAATGATTAAAGAAATGCTGAACATAAATTTTAAAAAGTCCTAAACATTGCCATATCTTCCCCTTTTCTCCCGCTGTCCTGCTTCTTGCCAGGGTGCTGCTGGACACCTTTGGTCATTTGTAGCTAAAAGTCATTTTTAGAAAGATGGAAGCTGGTGTGTGACAATCTGGAGCAACGTCAGCAGTTCCCACGAGCCAAAGTTTATACCACGTGCAACTGGAAGTCTGCAGAACAAGCAGTGGTAACAAAAAATTGGATTGAGGCATCACACTGTAAAACTTAATCTCCCATATAGAGACTTAGTCTACCATAAAAGAAACAGTGCTGGAGGATGTAGGAAAACACAAGACCCTAGGGATGATTTAATGTCCTAAAGACATAAAGGCGTAAGCCACAGCAATTCAGAAATGAGCTCAGTAACATAGAGGCTATTACATTTCAATTGGTTATGTGTACTCTACATAAAACACAATCAAAACACTTGTTTTTAAAGGATGTAAATGCCTTTCTCAGGCTGAGCAGGAGCAGTGTAACTGATCTAGAATCTTAAATATCATTTTAGGCTTTAAACTTGAGTGATGTTACCTCCATTCAGCCAAACTGCCCAGTGAATCTGGAAAGGACCAGCTGAACTTTGTTTCAACAGCATTAATGTGAGACCTGGCAGCTAAGTCAGGAAAACCAGGTTCATTTTCTGTTATAGACTGTGCATAGATTGAAAAAAAACTATTTAATCCCTGCCTACAGGTTTATGGGCTTTGCTGGCTGGGCTCTGAGCAACTCCTGACTGTCCTGCTTGGAGGCAGGTCCTGTGTGGATTATCCCACCCGTCTGGAAGGTTCCTCCAGGTGCTGAGGTGACCAGCCCCAGCACTGCCTTTCTAAAATGAGCAAGCTGCTCATTTTGCAGCTTTGAACCCCTCAGCCTGTGACCTTTTCAGGGCAGAGTTTGCAAAAATTGCCCCTTTACTGTGTTTTTGTTCACCCCTTTAAACAGTGGTCCCTGGTCTTCTGTTTGATGGGGAAGGTCTCCTCAAGAAAGACAGGTGATGGAGTCTCCATGGAGGGCCTCCAGGCAAGGAGTTTAGACTTAGCAAGTCCAGAAGATAGTTGTTGAAGTTAGGAAAGCGTAAAGCCCCTCCCCTTTTCTCCTCCTCTCCTTGATCACCCCATATCTAAAATTAGAAAACAAACCTCGCATCCTAGGTGAACATTTATGGAGCCTCTTGCTGGGAGCACTGAGGAGAACTGTACCTATTGCTGCAGCCTGGGAGGGATGTGTAATGAAACAGTATTTCAGGAAAAAAGCTTTCTTCTTCCAAAATGGGAAGATCTAATGGAATGAGTCACCCTTGGAAATGGAAATAATCTGTAGTCAAAATGGGGCACTTAATTTCCAGTTTCTTGTTTGATTTAACTCTGGTTTTATGCTATTGTTTTAATGTAACACAGTGAGGTGTAATAAGAATTTAAATAATACAGAATGTGATAAATATTTTATAGATGTTTAATATTTATATATTACATTTGCTTTTTCAAATCATCCTGCTTCAGTATTACAGAATGAAGCATTTCCAGAAGGGGGTTCTGACATTTCCAAAATGAAATTTCCGCTTGGTGAAATATTTCTAAATTCCCCCTTTCATTCTGATGTGAAGGGAAAATGAATTCCAACACGTTGAACCTCCCCAAAGACAGGAGTTGTATTTTGTGTCTCATTTTGTAACACTGCCCTTTACCAGCAGGCTTTGAGAGAGGCCCTTCTCTGTCAAGGCTTCGAGAACACCTGTGGAGGGCTAAGCCAGAGCTTAGTTTATGTTTAGTTATTTAATTACCACAGATTTCAGCGGGAGACGGCTGCCTGAGCACCTCTGTGGCTACAGCAGTATGAAAGTAGATCCCTCCGTTTCTACCTTCTAGTGAGGCATCAGGTTTACCTTTTAGCTCCTCTGCCTTCCTACACGACCAGGCTCGCTCAAAGACCATGAACCCGGCAGCGTTTTGGGCCATGTTAGCGCAGGGCAGAAAGGTCAGCAGCAGCCGTACTGGTCTCCAGCCTGCCAGGCTTCTGCTCCTGCGGCTGCCGGGAAGCAGGACGGGTTTGCAGCCTCCGGCTGCTCAGCACGGAGCTCTGCCAGCCTCTGCCGGGAGGCAGGTCAGGGGCACAGCCACCCGGGGCACGGCCACCCGGGCCAGCAGCCCTTCGAGCACCGCAGGGCATCCTCCGCTCCCCAACCAGCCGCAGGTGAGCCCGGGGCGCTCAGGCCTGTGCCAGGCTAAGTCCTCCCCGTGTGCTGCCTTGCGCTAGCCCACTGCAGCTCTGCACGGCCAGGCTTGCTCTTGCCTTAGCGGAGTGGTGCGAGTTTTGGGTCTGGAGCTGGTTTGTACCAGGCAGGGTGCTCCCGCACCGCCAACGGCTGTGCCAAAAGCAGCTGAACGGCCACGGCTTTGGGCTCACGGCTCAGGGGGCCGGCAGTCATGCTCAGCGCAGGAGGTGCAACCTCGCACCCTTGAGCGAGCAGGTGCGTGGGGATGGCACGCCACAGAGCGCACGCAACACCCTGAACTCTGCCCCACGGCATTACCGGCTCCCTTGCACCGCCTTTGCTTTGCTGCCCCTTCCAAGTAGCCCCCCCACTTTTGTTCCCAGCCCTCGCCATCCAGAGCCAGTGCTGTTACTAGTCACTGAGACATATTTATTTCGTCTTCTGGAGCTGGCTTTAGTCAGAGGAGAATAGAGATTGATGGGCTTGGAGGGGCTGAGCAGCACTGCGTGTCCCTCAGTTGTTGCTCAGTCCCTAATTTTAACAGCATCAGCATCCACCTCTATCTGCTGCTCCCAAACACATGAGAAAGAGAGAAAACACTGAGCAAGGAGGAAATCTGGAAGAAAAAAAAATGATTAACCCCCACAGGGAGCTAGGGAGATTGGCCTGTACCCCACAAATGCAAAGGGTCAGCAGAGACCCCAGGAAGCAGATGGGGCAGGAAGAGCAGGCAGTGAATCTGAGCCCTGGTCTTGGCAAAAATTGTTGCTGAATAATTAAACACCTAGGAAATGCCTTCAGAGTCGGAGGAATGACCCAAACCTTGTCATGACTGTCTGCCTATTTTAACATAACCCCATCCCGAACTTGGCAACCCCTTCAGACGCAGCGTGCATCATTTCATGCATCAGCAGCACTACAGATGGGGACAGGAACCAGCTGCCAGCCCCGGCCGCGCCACTGAAGCTCTGCATATGTGGAGCAGGCAGTGATTCACTTCTGACAAGGGTAAAAACCTGCCGCTGCAGATTTCTGTCTGCGGAGAACTTCTTCCCTTCAGATCTTTGCCTTCTGGAGGATTTTGTTTTCAAATCAAAATGCAATAAGCTTAAGCTGAAAGATTAGCCAGGCTCTGGCTCAACTGAGAAGGGATTGCTGACACTCTGGGAAGTTCATGGAAGTTAAAATCACAGCAAACCTCCTGCTCCTGACTGCTACAGGACCAGGCTTTTGCTCCCAGTATGTCACGTCCATCACACATCTCGTTACCCATCATTTTTATTATTAGGACCTTCTGGACAAAGAACAGCTCCTAGGTGCTTGTTCAAAGACATCACAATCTCTAGGGTGGTCAAGATCCTCTCCACCCATGGCCTCAAAGGATTCCCCTGGCCACTAGCCAAACTGGATTTATTTATGTGGAAAGAAGAAAAATTAATGGGAATTAGCTGTGTCTGGGGACCAGCGATGGAGGTGTCTGGGCTGTAAGAGAGGACGCTCTTAGATGCTTTACAACCTTTCCTGAATAGATGGGTTATCTGAGTTACAGGTTATTTCCATGCCTGAAATTACACATCTGTTTGCAGGAACTGCTCACTCCGTTCTGCAATACCTAGCTTATGATCTACCTAGCTCAAGATTTCTGGAAAGAAATGCTTTTTATAAATTGCTCCTTTATCCTGATTCACATCAAGCAAATATTTGGTTTCCTTCTTTTCAGAAGTAACACAATGCATTAGCGCATGTGGGAGAAGATACAGGATGACTACAATGGAGCAGTAAATGGATGTGCAGCGCTCAGAGAACGGGAACGACAAAGCTGCATTTAGGAGCTAATACAGATCCCAGTTGTGCGGGAAGAGAGCTCATTTGTGTTTATATATTTTCTGGATGTTTTGTGGGATTTTGGAGAGTTTTATATTCATGGATTTCCCTTTGTATTCCAAGACTTGGCAAGCAAATGAGAAACGTGAAGAAAGGGAGAATAATGTCAACCATGAATTTGGGACTTCCACTTTTCATACTCCTAAAAAAGTGCAGAAAGCAGAAACCAATCCTTCTCTTCAAGCCTGAGGGCAGTCTCTGCTTGAGGATATTTTCTATGTTTTTTCTTGATAGAAAAAGGGACATTTCATCATTTCTGATCCCAAGAATCTGCTGCTGCATATTGGCAGCTCGTGGCTGCTTGTCTGCCTACAACTAACCACAATCTGTACCCTGTTTCTCTTAGAGCTGCAAAATCTTTTCATTCCTGTGCTTTGACTTATTTTTGCCAGAGAAAAGCAACAAAAGGAATTTGTTATCTTGTTATTAATCATGTTTATTACAAGAATGCCTAAGGATCAACCAGGATTAAGTCCCTGTTGTGTTCAGCACTGTACAAGCACAGAGCTGTAGGAAAAAGTATCACACAAAGAGCTGCTCTTCCCGGGCTTGCGTTGATGAAGCAATGCATTATGCAGCCCCTGTGGCCCATCCTGCACAAATGAGCTTCGAGGCAGGACAAGGAGCAGTTGGCTGAATTTCTAACAAGGGAGATTTTGGTTAGACATTGGGGAAAACTTTTTTGCGATGAGGCCAATTAAATACTGAAATAAATTGCCTGGCAAAGGTGCAGCAACGCCATCACTGGAGTTGTGCAGAATGGATTAGACACACATCTCTCAGGAAGGAGCAGCCTGGATGCTCCTTGCTTTGGCAAGGCAAACACCACCTGAGGTCCCTCCCAGCCAAGACCTTCTATGATTTTAATGACTGTTATGATCAACCAATGTTTATGCCCTTTATCCTTCAGCCCACCCCTGACTTCCCAACATTGTGAAACCATCCTGGCTGGGCCAGGCTTAGCAGGGCCATCTCCAACCTTCTCTGTGCATTTCCCCATGGAGCAACACACCACAAAGCTCACATTTTTGCTCTGTCTATGCAATTTATTAAGCAGATCTTGGTCTGTACCCATGCCCTGCTTCCTTATGCCCAGGCTCCAGGACACATGGGAGAAAAAGCTTAGCCCCAGCCCCTGGCCCTCCTCACTGGATGTTTATAGGCTACCTGGCAGCACAACACGCATCTCCACATTTTTGTTAAAATAATCACTTTTGGCACCTCTCATTTGTGTTCCTGTACCCGGATGCTCCATTATTTGCACTACAGCCACAGGAAAGGTATTCATCTTCCAGAACCACAATAAGGATCAGGGTGGCTTTCAAATGCCTGTTTCTGATCTTGGGTCAAAGAAATATGGTTGTAGAAGAAATTACCGGGTCAGAATTTATTACAGTTAATGGGCTGATGAATTTGCAGGATTGCTGAACATCTGGATTCAGCAACCGCCTAATGGCAAGCAAGTAAAAATGATCCCCAAGGAGTAAGAACTTGCAGATCACAACGTCAGCATGGCCATTTGAAGGGACTGACCTTGCTTTTTTAATAGCATAGAAGAGAACAGTTTCTGTGCCAGCGTCTGTGCAAAAGGCATAGGAAGAACACGCAGGGATTCGATGTTCGAACACAACTGGTCATGCTCCAAACTTAGGGCCAAGCCAGTGTGCCTTGCAGACGTCCACAGGAGCTGTGCGTGCCAGACAGGCTTGGCTGTTTGCAGCATTTTGTTCAAAGCAATAAGCAGGTGGAAAACACATCTCTGCCAAAGCTGCTGTTCTGCTCCCGCGAGGCCATTATTGAAATTCAGAAGACAAAATCTGTATTTCAGCCCTGAGATGCAAAATGTTGAAAAGTAAGTGGCCTCCAGTGGCTAAGCTCTCAAAACCTCATCTCTGCTATCCTGACTACAGCAAATGCTGGTGGTTTGTTATTCCAAAGCCTGATGCTGTCTGAGAGTTTAACCTCACCCTCCCCTCTCTGTGCAGGAAGCAAAGCACTAAACACTTTGAGAGGCTGATCTGGAAAACCAGAAGGTGCAATCAAACAGAGCTTGTTCCAACAAGGAAAAGCAATTCCCCCGGGAAAGAGGTATCCAGCTTTGCACTGATTCAAAAGGTCTCTGATCTTGTACGTATTAATGTATGGATCCCTGTCCGTCCCAGCACTACAGCATGGCTGGTCTGGGCTTTGAGGACATGGAGAAACGCTTCATCCAGAAGGGCAAAAAAGTCACTTTCAAAGTCACCTAATTAAAGGTAACTGCCTATTTTAGGGCGAGATGACTTGTGCCTCTCAAGTGTGTAAATCATGCTGATAAAATAAGGGACAGCAGTGGATCAAGGACAAAAAGTCATAGCAGAAATCAGCTGGAGATGTGATGTGACCACAACTTTTAAGATTTTTTTTTAAATTAAAATAAAGGAAGAAAACAATGATAGGTAGAAATGGAGCATCCCCTCCCTCCACACCTTACTGAGAAATAGCTAACTAGCACTTCCTACCCGCACTCAAAAAGCATGCATTCAATCTCTGCTTTAATCTAAATCTAAATCTAATTTAATCTAAATAAGATCCCGACTGCACATCTGTATTAGTAGAGCTCAGACATTTCCAGGGACTGCCAAACTATCTAAACGGTCCATTGCAAGCTTTGGTCCCATATGGCCACTGGCACTCTCCCAAGAGATTCGCAGGCACGGATCAGCAGATGGGGCAGCCCTGTGATGATGCTCACAGGGCAGTTTGCATTCTGTCTCCCTGATACGAGGGCTGCGAAGTCTCCTGGCGTACCCATCGCCTAACGACCAGTCTCAGTGCTGGAGAATATTCCAGGCACGTCAAATGTACTGACACAGGCAGAGCCTGTACGTGCCCAATGGAAAGCAAAGCCTCTAACCACCGTGCTAGTTCAGATGTTTTCTCTTTGGATCCAGAAATGTCAGTCTGGCTATGAGGAGTGGTTACTTAAAATACATAGGAAGGAGAAAAAAAAAAAGTGTTTTCAAAGAGTTAGCATTTTTGGATGGAAAACCTTTTTCCTTTTTCAAAAATGCCCAACGTACTCTCCTGTGCTTGTCAGCTGCTCCAAAGGGCTCCCTCCAAACAGCAAGCTAAGATGCAGCTTTCGGAAACATGTCCTACGCTCATGGAACAATTTCAGAAGAGTGTTTTGCAGGTCAAGCTAAGCTTTTGAGCTGGCTGAGAGCAAGCAGACGGGCAGTGTCTGCTGCAGATGTGGCTGCTGCTCTCTGGGCAAGCCTCGAGCATGATGTTTGCTGAGCACAGCTCTTGTACAAACAAGAAATCTTGTTGACTTGGGTCGGATTACTTGTGTACACAATGAAGATTCATATCAGGAGAGAGGAGAAAACTGCTTTCTCCTCCACTGGGTGATGTTGTTATTTTTTTTCTCCTATTCCCCAAATTAAAAATCCACTGATTCTGGGTAGTTCAATTACTTCTCTTTCTAGCATCTCAGGTAGGGAAATACACATGTCCAAATGACTGCCAGTCATGGAAAAATCAGCTAACTAGTTATTGTCTTTTAATATTTCCCCTGCCTTGTCAATGTGGTGATACATCGCACCACTGAGACAGCGTTTCTGTACTAAACCTTTGTTGTCAGTTGCTTAAAACAGTCACACCAGAAATACCTTTATTAGTTTGACATTTCTCAGATGTTTTCTGCGTTTCAGAGGAACTTAATCAGCTCTTCTTGAGTTATGTGATCATAAAAAATATCTACAGCCCCTAATTTTTTTTCACATCCTTTTTGTGATCAAGTAGCTAAAAAGCCTCTTTGTTTTGAATAGAGCTGCTTGTAAAATGTTCCCTCCTACCCCTTCTTTCACTGTAGAATTTTGCCTTTTTGTTAAGAGTTATTTGGGTTTTGACATCAGAGGTTTCTGATGAATATTGAAGAACATAAGAGAAGCAGGTGCTTTTTCCAGAAATATACAGGAAAATCCAAAACCTGATTTTCCATTTCAAAAGTTTCAGGTTCAGTTAGGGATTTTTTGGCCTGTATTGTGTTTGAACTCAAACTCACTTTAGAGATCAGTATCATGTCAGAGTCTTAAGCTATAAATCATTTCTAAATGCCTGTTTCTTCCCCACAAACTGAATCAAAGCCTCCCCCCTTAGCCCATTTGCATGCGGAGATATTTGACACTAGACCTTTTATGTGGTATATTGTACAAATGGACCAATAGCCCCAAAATCAAGTAGACTTTCTACAAGGATGACCATCTGCTGAAGAGTACATGTTCTTGTCCCACTAAAGACAGTGCCAAACTACCAAAGACCGCCACGTCGTGACACTTATTTACTTTTATGGGATGTCAGCATGGTGCACCCTCTGCACCAGCTGGGAACAGACCAATTCTCCTTCTCACTCCAAAGAGCTCGTTACCAAATCAACGCTGCTGAATTCCCTCATGCAAACTGCCTGTTGCCAGCAAAGCTTGACTCATGCTGAACCTCAGCAGTGCCCAGGACTAGGGGAGGGTGCCGTGCCAAGGAGCACGCTAACAACATCGCTGTGAGGACGAGCACGTTTCAGTACCCAAAAACATTCCCTGGCACCGTTTTATTTACCGATACAGATTTAGCCAAAGAAACCGTGTGGTGCCTATAAATTCCCCTAGTTTCTATGGCTACGAGAATGTTGTAAGTACATTGTAGAGAGAGAGGGATTCGATTGCCCCAGTAGAAAAAACTACAAGACAATCATGGTGATTCTTGCTGGCTGTAAAATCAATTAATCTGTTGTAGCAGGAGGTCTGTACCGCAGGCCTTAGCAAGCCGCCCGGAGGCATGAGACCAAAGTAAATGGCTCCACATGAAAGCAAACGGCTCTCAACCCCCCGGCAGATGAGCTGACTCTAGCTCGTAGGTCAGACTCTCCCACAGCAGTGCAGGATCCACAGGTCTCCTTGGAGAAAGTAATAGGTGAGCTGCTCTTGCTGCTGAAATCGAGGAGCTTTGATTCAGCTGCAGCCAGCAGGGAGGAGACTGGAGGGGACGGCGCTGGGGAGGACGGGGACTGAGCGGCGCAGCCGGCTGGTGGCCACTCCATAGCGAAGCCCTGCTTCACCTGCAGCCTGTCACTAAATGTCAGTCGAGTACCATCACAGTGGACATGAAAAATGGTTCTCTTTAGGAAAGGAAAAAAGTAAAATAAAAAGCAACGACAGTGCTCAGGATCCCCTGCCAGGAGTTGCGGAGCAGTCATATGCTGTTTGGAGACTTTTATGATCAAAGAGTCCTTCCCAGCCTCTTTCTTCTGCCATCACAAAGTCAAGCCCTTTTACAAGACTAACAATATACAGACATTAAAACTGTGATACAAAAGAAACAGCAAGGATTATGCATTTGATTAATCTTTACATTATAAAACTAAAGGGTAGGATATGCTGTTTCTCCCTGCCTGGAAAGCCCTGGCTACTGTGGGTTCTGAAAACTATAGATTTTTTCCACTTGTTAAATTTCCATTAATAAGAAAGTACAATAGACTCTGCAAACATTGCTGCTTTTTCATGCTCTCAATCTCCCTGTGTGATTGCTTCGAAATCCCCTGATCTTGGTAATGCTACTTAAGGCATTGTCTGTACCAAATGGAAGACCAATCGCAGACCAAGAAAGAGACTGCCGGGTTTCTGATGACCTTTTGTTATCTTTAATACAAATATGCTGGTCTTGTAAAACCAGCTTTCTGGCAAACAAGAACCGCATATAAAATAACCCTGGATCCAATTTCTAACTCCAAGACTCCTCAGCACAGAAGTCTCCCTGCATGACAGCTACAGAAGATAAATGTACTGACTCAGATGAAGCTGAGCTGTACTGAAACAGTCTGGTCTTGTTTAGTCCTCTCCTATTAGGACAAGTTAAATTCAAGCTTAAAAGTAAACTGAAGAAAAGATCTTTGCAATCTAAACATGAACCACACCTCTCAGATTACTGATCTCAAAGTCAGCAGAAATATGCTCAGCTTTTTTGCTGATTTAGCAAGAAAGTCCAGTTTTATTCTAAGGGCTCTTTCAGGGTAGAGTCTGAAAAATGAGGTCCTGTCTACCTTGCCAGCACTCTGGGAAAGCTGTGTGGCCAGTTTATGTGAGCAAGCAGAGTTTTATTTCCCCTGTTCTGTCCAAACTCCCATCTGGTCTCCCTCAAGCAACATTCGCAGGCATGGTGATTCCACCCAAGAAGCAGTTGCATCTCAGGTTCAGCACCTGAGCTTTGCAGAATTTCATAGTCAGGATCCTTATATTTGAGCCCATACAAATACCGAATATTAATACAACAGTCTTGACTTTTTCAAACAACTGTCCTGAGCCTTCACCAGAAATCCCAGAGATTGCTCTGGAGGAGATCAGATTTGCACCAAGGGTCCACCTCTGGAATTGGCAGCACCGCTGGTGATTCTACCATTAAACCAAGGCTCCACTCCAAGGTTAAGCCAGAACATCTGTCTGTCTCCAAATAAGACAAGACTGTTCCTACCTCCCCTTTATTCCCTTGCTTCTTTTATCACTGGTTATTTTTCTGGTCATTCAGCAAGCTCAGTCAAGGAATGCACAAGGAATAAGAGCTTATAGGAATGTGACCACTTCTTTGTGCAACAACAAGCTGGTAGATTTTTTCAGCCTAGCTCAGGGAATCTCACATTTTAGTTTCTTTATGCTGGAGCTAGTCAAATAATACTCAAGACCCAACCCGTATTTTCCCTATTATGAGCTTAACTGTATTGATCTATGGAAATAATTTGGGGGGGCTGCAGAAAAAAAACCCACCGGATGTCCAATAAAATCTTTGCAAATAACAGTTCCTGTCTTTGTCTCATCTGTCATCTGCCCCTCCCATGGTCCATTCATGGTTCAATATCTTAAACTTTTTAAGGAGGCAAGAAATAAAAAAGAAAAGGCATTTCCAATTCTTCTCCAAATATAAAACTTACACACAACAAAAACTCAGCTGCATTTATTTATATCGATCGGGAAGGTATTTACTTCAAGCACTGAACAAATGTCTCTGCAAACATCAATATTGGTATTAGACTCATAAATGTCGTCTATATTTCATAATGCGAGAAGCAATAACTTTTGGGAATGCTCAGGCCCTTCATTCATTCCATCTTCTTATTTATTTTTTTCCTCCCTCCTCTGGAAGGAGGCTGCAGGGCTGAGATATATTTAGTCCCGTACTTCTGGGTTTGCTGCCACGGCTGCCAGTGCATATACATCTAACCAGTTGGCTCAACCCTGAGCAGAGTCTGTTTCAGGAAATGGATGGTGATTTTAAAAGTTTCAGTGCAGTTTCACTTGGCATTAGGTGCATAGTACATGGAGGAAATGTGACAGTCATGATACTGGGTTCTTCCTAACTTTCGGCTTTGGGACAATGTCCAGGTATCTTTGCTCCAGCATCCCAAAGCAAGGGGCCTACAAGAGCTCATGCGTTATTTCCAGTCTACAAAGGAAATGGAGGCTCTCAAATTTAAGCAGCTAAATTTGTGGTCAAGAAATTAAGGAGCCACTTCAGTAGCTGCACCAGCTCCATCAGCTTCTATCTTTAGACCAGTTTCTCTCCAGGATCCCATTACTACTTCCCCCATTCCCTCCTAATTTACTAAATCGCTCCTTGTCTTACAGCACCAGATCTAAAGAAATATTGACAACAGTTGAGGTGAGGCTTGGGCAGAGAGCTTAAGCAGAAGGAACAGACACTGCCATCCTCAAAGCTGTCCTGGGACTCTTTGTCTCTCGGGGGAGACAGTTAAACTCCTCAGTGCCCCAAGCTTTCCTGGCCCCCCTGGTCGAGCCAGACTCTTTGCCACCGCTCTTCCTCAGACACTTGAGAAAAGCAGACAGAGTACCATCCCTTTTTTAGAAATAACTCCCAATCTGTTGTTTTAAGAGCTGGATAAATCTGGTCCTCTTAAATGCCCACCTCTAAAGCTGCCACTGCCTTTGTCCCAGCCTTATTTTCAAGTTAAACTGCCCAAAGCAGCTTGGGGAAATGCTTGGGACCACAGTGTAAGAGCCCTGCCTCAGCCTGAGCTTCGGTGCCAGTCAGGCATCTGTTATCTAAGTGCTGAAGCTGAAAGAAAGAGCTCCCCTGAACACTTCAGAAGCTGTCAGCCAGAAACGAAGGAGTATATTATATTTTTTTGGGCACAAAACCATCTTCTAGGCCATGAAAGGAAACAAATATGTTAATTTAAAAAAAAAACCAGCGGGGAGGAGGATGACTCTGGTTTATTTCTTGCCTTGCCTCGAGAAAGAAATGCCATCTTTCATCTTCTTTCTCTTTTTCTTTTCTTGGTATTTCCTTGCCTTCCTTTCCTCTGAGTTTCTGAAGAATCAGGAACAGCCATGCAGGTATCAGCCTGGCTGTGATGTGTCCCAGGGGAACGGAGGTGACACGTGGCCACCCAGGCCTGACTTGAAAAGGCCACATCGGGCCACGAGCAGGGCTAATCTAGTCTGTGGCTATCTCAGAACACGACAACCATGGCTGCCCTTACGCTTCACCCAGGTATTGAGAATCCATGCAATGGCTTGTCCAGGCTCATAAGGGGTTCAGCTTATTAACGATAGTCAAAAAACACGGGCAAGATCCAGTTTCAGTCTCTGAGAGGCAAGAGAGGGAGACTGGAAAGGCTTTTCCCCACCAGAAGGTTCTGCAGAGCTCGAGATGCCATGGGATGTAGTTCAGGTCAGCCCATTGCCTTACTGTGGGAGAAAGGAAAAGCCTGTCTCTGCTTAGCTGAAATTATCCCCTTGAGCAGTCATGCTCACCAACTCCAGAGTGGGCTCGTAAGATGCATTTGATGTCTGCAAAGTGCTTTGAAATCTTCAGATGAAACGAGCAAAACATTATTTTGACAAGGTGTTTCAACAACTAGCACCAAGCATGCAAATTGAATGGGCCATGCTCCGGCAACACCTCACACATGAACGCATCCAGCGCTGCAGCTCAATCTGCTTTCGGACTGGTGCCCAAGGATTTTTATATAGCGTCTGTGTCCATGGAAGAGAGAGGAAGGCCATGGAAAAACATGGGAAGCCACATTGCACCTCGGACGGGGCAACCCTCAATATCAACACAGGCTGGGGGATGAAGGGATGGAGAGCAGCCCTGCCGAGAAGGACGTAGGGGTACTGGGGGATGAAAAGCTGGACATGAGCCGGCAATGTGTGCTCGCAGCCCAGAAAGCCAACCCCATCCTGGGCTGCATCCCCCGCAGCGTGGCCAGCGGGGCGAGGGAGGGGATTCTGCCCCTCTGCTCCGCTCTGGGCAGACCCCCCTGCAGCCCTGCGCCCAGCTCTGGGCCCTCGGCACAAGGACACGGAGCTGCTGGAGCGGGGCCGGAGGAGGTCACAGAAATGCCCCGAGGGCCGGAGCCCCTCTGCTGCGGGGCCAGGCTGGGGGGGCTGGGGGTGCTCAGCCTGGAGAGGAGGGGGCTGCGGGGAGGCCTGAGTGCGGCCTGGCAGCGCTGAGAGGGGCTGCAGGAAGGGGGGGGGGGGGGCAAGCTTTTAGCAAGGCCTGCTGGGACAGGACAAGGAATAATGGATTCAAACTAAAGAAGAATTGATTTAGACATATATAAGAAAGTAATGTTTTACAGTGAGGGTGGTGAAGCGCTGGCACAGGTTGCCCAGAGAGGCGGTGGAGGCCCCATCCCTGGGAACATCCCAGGCCAGGCTGGACGGGGCTGTGAGCACCCTGGGCTGGTTAAAGCTGTCCCTGGCACTGCAGGGGCTGGGCTGGGTGGGCTCTGAAGGGCCCTTCCCACCCAAAGCATTCTGTGATTCTATGATTCTATGATTCTATGCCTCATTTTCCCTACAGTAAAATGAAAATGATACCATCTTCCTTTGTAATCTACTTTATACTCCAGCCAAGAATTTTTTAAGCCCTATGACTGCCCTCGCCTCCTCTCATCTCTTCAATTGTCCATATGACATATCAGGACACTGAGCTTATTACATATTATGAGGAGCGGCTGAGGGAACTGGGGTTGTTTAGCCTGGAAAAGAGGAGGCTGAGGGGAGACCTTATCGCTCTCTACAACTACCTGAAAGGAGGTTGTAGTGAGGTGGGTGTTGGTCTCTTCTCCCAAGTAGCTAGCGATAGGACAAGAGGAAATGGGCTTAAGCTGCGCCAGGGGAGGTTTAGACTGGAAATTAGGAAAAATTTCTTTACGGAAAGGGTGGTCAGGCATTGGAACAGGCTGCCCAGAGAGGTGGTGGAGTCACCATCCCTGGAGGCGTTTAAAAAACGGGTAGATGTGGCACTTCGGGATATGGTTTAGTCTGGTCTACCCTTGATTAGTCTAGAGTGGGCTTGGTAGTGTAGGTTAATGGTTGGACTGGATGATCTTAAAGGTCTTTTCCAACCTAGATGATTCTATGATTCTATGATTCTATTCCTCATACTCAGAGTTGGAGAATGACAGCTTTCCAAGACTATATTACAGTCCTTATGCTCCTTATACCCTTTAAATTCTTTATAAAAGAAGTGGATTAAATGACCAACAAACAAAACCAAAATCTCATTATTATTTAATAGGATTGTCCCTGGTATCCAGAGAAACGTAAAGCTGGCAGAAAAAGTAACATTTAAGAATTTAGGAGAAGGCTTCCTGAGCTGATTCATGTAGTCAGAGATCACCTCGCCAAGCTTCATTGGGAGTTATGGAGTAGCTGTGTGGTTTATGAAAGTTTCAAGACTCAAAGGCATGTGATGAGATTCAGCTTTCAGTTCAGTAACTTCCAGTGCTGCTGATAAAAATCAGCAACTTAAAAATAACACCTTCCCTCCAGCTTCAAATCTCACAAAATAAGTTAAAAAATGAGAATCTGACAAATTTTCCATTTAAAAAGTCACATGCTTCAAAGGACAACCTCCAGATTTTTTAGAAAGTGACTTCGGAAGTTTTGGAGGTTGCAGTACTTTGCAGGTGGTTCTCAGATGAGTGATTTCAGGCTCTGTTTCCCTGAGCAGTGGCCAGCACAGGGGCAAAGTGCTTCCAGGAATCCAGGCTGCTGTAAGGTGATGCTCCTGGGAAACAGTTGTGTGATGTAGGCAGAGCTGAATGAGGAGTTCTGGATGTCTGGACTTGATAATACTGAAGAAAAAGCAATATTAATACATCATGGCTTCCTGCAGCTTGGGCATGCCTTCTCCCACTCCCTGGTGTTTCAACAGCTCTTCTACTCCCCATCGCTGGAGAATGGAGACAGTTAAACTCCTCAGATCATAAGAAGGACATCTAAGAAGACTTCAGGTCCAGCTCTGGATCTCCAATACATGAGAAAGCAGGGGAGGTTCCTGGAGGAAACAGCTCCTCTGGCTGTGCACGGTAGCTTGGCGAAAGGGACATTCCAGGTTCTCAGTACCACGAAAACGCAAGCCTTCAACGCCTCACTTGGAAGCATACACTGTAGTAGCCCTCATAAACAACAGCCCATCATACTTCCCCCTATTGTGGGATATATGAGTTTCCTGCTCGGGGAGGTTTGCTGGTCTGTGAGTTTGCACCTCTCCTACGGGTTCTCCTTCTCATGCTCCCAAAAAGTCTGGAGACTGCACCTGAACACACGTGTATGTTCAAGGGCAGTGAGAGGCATCTGCCTGTTGCTGTTATATGAGCAGGTATTGGTATTGCAGCTTGTGGAGGACAAAGGGACAAACCAGAACTCCTCTCTCTTGAGGAGAACTTGTCCTGAGCAGAGATGAGAAATGCTCAGCACTTAGCTAATAAAATAAAACGCAATGGAAAACCCACAGCCCTGCACGTCATTAGGCTGCGATTCAAAACCCAAACACAACTAAAACAATTTCTCTGTTAAGTGAAGCTTGCAGAATGAGAGTCCTGGACAGGTTTGCATATGATGTGGCTTCAGATGAAAAAGAGAAGAAAAAAACCCCTCCTTCTCAATGAGTGAAGTAATTTTTCTTTGTAATTTCTGTAATGTGCGACAGAGTGCCCAGCGAGGTTGGCATAGACTGCAGTACAAAGAGCAAGGCTGGTTACGTCCAGGCATCTCATGGCCCAAAAGATGACTTTTAGCCTTGCAACCTCTCCAGGAGCCTGCTGTAGTCAGACTGAGTGCCCTGTGCAGAGGTGATGGCCGGGAGACTCAGAGGATGCTCGAGCCGATGCCCCCAGCGAGCGGCTGCGTGGCCCTGCCAGAGCTGCAGCCAAGAGGCTGGGCTGGGGCCAGGCTGGGCTGGGGCCAGGCTGGGCTGGGACGGCGGCGAATCTCCAGCAAACGCTGCTGGTGGCAGGGGCTGGGGAACGGTCCTGCCCCCCCACCCCAGCCTTATTAATTAATTCATCAGAGGAACTACAGATACGCAAGTTTGTGGTGTAAAAAGCCTGCTCCTACAACCACAACATTTGGCCCTGTGTTATAAAGAATAACAACAATAATTATAAACTGATTACTCCTGTAATTATGAATAACTGCAAATGTTCAACCTTTTATCTAAATAAAATAACAATAATATTAATATCTGATTGTTATAGCTAATGACAAATATATGTGCAATGCAATAGCAAGCGATTAACACAATCTGTAGGTTATTAATGTCTCTTGTCTTCACTGATGTTATTATCATGTGAAGAACATTTCAGGACCGTTCATTTTTCAGAATGACCCAGGACCTCTTTAAAGGAATTTTGTTTGTTTTAAGCTGAAAACAAATTACCATTTCCACTTTCAATACCAAGTTCTGGCTTTCTGAGATGGGCAAAACTTTTAGGGTTTTTCAAGTTCTGACTTTGCACAGAGACAGGGTCTCTGCATGATGCAGGAGAAATCTCAACTGTTTGGCCTCTTGGTCTGCTGAAAAATCCATATACTCTGACTGGAAAGCAAACTATGGCAACCAATGTGATTGGTGAAACTGGTCAGGTTTAACAAAACCTTTTTTATTAAAATAAAATCCTCCCTGACTGATTGTAGCAGCAAGGGACGCTGGAAAATGCCAGCTGTGAGAGAAGCATGCCCATGACACACAGCTCGAGGAGGACAGGGGAAGGGGCATGGCTGGGGCACGTTTTTCTCTGGCATTATCCGAAGGGGATGGCCTGAACCAGCTGCTCCATTAGCTCCGACCCGGAGCAGCCCTTGGGCCTCTGCACGGGAAAGCTCAGCTCCCGGGAGCCGCCGGGTGTGAGGCCAAGGCTGAGCTCTCTGATCCATGCTTCAGCCAGCGCTGCCAGGGAGACTCTGAACCAGCCCGGTGATCCCTCAAGGGACTGAATGAAGACAGCACCCAAAATTTGTTACGTGGCTACGCCCACAGCCCAGTGACCCTTTCCAGATGAAGCACCTGCAACTTCATTCCCATTCGAGGAACAGGGCTGCTCTCCTTTTACTACCTGGCCACGTCCTTTTACCGAAAGATCTCTGAATGTGATTGTCATTGGAGAAAAAAGGACACGGCACCTGCTCCAAACAATTAATCCACCTTGTTTCTGATCATTTAACTTGTTCTTTCCCCGCCACTGGGAAAAAAAAAAAAAAAGAGCTGATTATGCACGGTCTATCTGTGCAAATGTAAGACATCAACTGGAGTACATCAACCAGGCATGAAAGAAAAACAAATTCCTGGGCACTGGAAGGCTTTCAGTCAATGTAACAGAGGAGATGGAGGAGGAAGCTGCTAGATAAATTGTCACCGGCAAGTAGTTGGTGCAACTCTGCTCCTCTTTGCAGTACATGTTCTTCTCCATTTCCATTCACACTTGCAGCTTAAAAATAGCAGAGTCTCTGTCCCTGGCAAAGGGGTGTCACCCTCAGGTGCCAGATTCACTCAGATAACACATCCTCTTCCTGTGGAAAAAGTCCTCTCGGTGTGTTTGGAAATTATGAGCTCTCCCAAGGAGTCTATCTGAACTAGAGGATCCACTAGAGAGCCTTAAAACCCACTGCTTGGCCCCAGAGGTCCCTCAGGAACCTGACTCCTCCATCCTTGCTCAACTCCACGGTTCTACTCTCTGCTATCGTGCCTGCTTTCTCAGAGGTAGGATGAAAGGGACCGAAATCTGTCCGTAACAGGGAAGATCCACCTGCAGATTCAGTGTTTGAGCCCTTGCTTTGCTTTGCATAGGAAGCCGAAATGCCACTGGCTCACTGAGGCAGCTCTGGGGTTTGCAAGAGTCCTTCCTTGTCTCTGGCATCAGCTTTCCTGTCCCGGGGGGCTGCCTGCTCCTTTCTGTCACTGTCCCACACGGTACTGCCCCGCGAAAGAGCCTGGGCTGGTTTGGCCCTGAAGGCACCTTTCTGGCAGCATCAGGGGTTGGGACCGCAGTTCTGCAAGACAGGACGGCAGCAGGCTGGGAGGCAGAGAGCGCCTGCCAGATGCAATCGCATTGTAATGAAAAATGAAGCATGAAGCTAGCTGGGAGTGATGTTGGCTTCTGGCACTCCCGTCCAGTGCCAGATCTGCCGGCAGAGGATGAGGAAGGCATAAAAGCACCGGAAGGTGTCACACAATGAGCAGCTCAGCACCCAGACTAAAGAGGAGCTTGGCTGACTGTAAGAAGAAAATTAGACAGGGAGAATGAAAAAAAGACATCAGGTTTTGCTGCAGGTTAATTAACCTGGGAGGTCATCACTACCTTGGCTGAGCTGTCTTCAACAGCTCATTAAGAGGTTTTTGACAAATTGATTCCTTCTTTGTCCTCTCTTTCGTCTCCGAATGGGAGAAACTGGCTCCTGTCCAGAGTACGGGATGTGCCCCAGAGGTCTGGCCAGACCCTGGCTCTACCCCGCGCTGCCCAAAAGGGCCCTGGAAGGGCAGGGGGAGCTGAGCGCAGCACGCGTGTCTCAGCAGCAGCAATGGGAAGAAAGCACTCCATTTAGATGAAAGGAAATGGACTCTTCATTAACAGCTCTAGTTCTTGATGAAGAGCTGAGGCAGGGACTCCCGTCAGCTAAGGGCGCATCGACTGCCCCGTATCTCTCCCGGCCTCTTCTTGCAACTTCTTCTCCACGCTCCAGCTCTCAAGCCAGCTGCAGGAGGAGGAACCAGGTGCTACGATCACCTTCAGCTTGGCTCATCACTCTCCTCACCTCAGGGCTTGACTGTCCCCTCTCTTTGCTTTCTATCGACTACTGAAGCTCAAGTTGATACCACAGTCTTCCTCATCAGAAGGGATCCTGACTTCGGCATTCCCTGTTCATGTTTGCTGGTGCAGCCCTACTCAGATGGCTTCCCAGGCACAATGCCAGTTTGCTTATTTTATGCATCATTTGATGAGTGGTTATGAGTTTTTTTCCTTTAATCTCTGTAATTAAAGCCCCCAGCTGCCACAGCTACAGAAGCGATACAAGTAACAGCTATCTAATAATACCGCATAATTCACGCCCCGCCACCTTCTTCCTCTCTCCCTGCCTCTCTCTTTGTTGATGCTCTCAGGTGCGACACTCCATCTGGGTGGTGGGACTTGTGAGGGAAACAACAGACCTTTTGCCGGTCTAGCCCAATTCCAGGAGAGTCACTGATACAGTGGAGACACCCACTGAGCCCAGAGAGAGAAGATCTAAAGGCAGAGTCGTTTCATTCCTGTATCTGATCAGTTCATTTGTGCCAGGATGTATCATATCTCCAATAGTAAAAACCCCTTCTTTCCCAAACCTCATCAACAGCCACAGATCAAGCAATATGGTAAAGCAAAGTGATGAGGAACTGGAGCTGAAATTATACTGACACACAGGAGACAGCAATTTAATGAAATTGGTTCATATGGCTTTGGAGCCCTTCAAATTCTGCGGGTCCAAATGAGATCACTCACTCTCCTGTCCTTTTACTTTACTACTTCTTAATGAACTCAGTGTTAATCAATGGAACGATGGGAGTGGAGTATTACTTCTCCATGGTTCAAGTAATATGGCATGTTCACTCTGTTGAGAAATATCAGATGGCTGGGTCTCTGGCTCAGAAAATACAAAGAAACCTAAACTCTTGACAGGAATGTAGTGGGGCCAAAGGCACACAATAATTTAACTGTAATTTTACGATGAAGCTGTTCTTTTTGTTTTCTGTTGGCATGGAGGAACATGGCATTCATCTCCCAGGCAGAGGAACGCCAAGCAGAGATTGAACCCATGTCTCCCATGGCCCCATAATGCGGGAATGGAGAGGGCCGCAGGGAAGAGGAGCGTGTGATGCTCCGGCACGGTCCGGAGGGGCAGCAGGATCATTAGGCAGCACCGCTCGGAGGTGTCAGCACTACCCTGCAACAGGCACTGCTGCGCTGCCTGCTCCCGGCCGGTCCCGGGACGAGTGGCATTTGGCAGCGCCAGGCGACATGGCTCTTACTGCAGGGCTGCAGCCTGACAAAATCCTATTTCTTTCCACCAACTTCAGTTCATAACCTTCCTGCCTTAATGTAGCCCACAGGTCCCTGAAGGCTTCTTCCCTCTCCCTCTGCTGTGAGATCTGACGTTTATCTCCTGTCTCTCTCATGAGGAAGAACGGAGCAGAAAATCTCCCTAGCGGGAGCAGGAGTCGCACAGGGGCTGGGATATGCAATGGCCAGCAGCAGAGGAGTCTGCGGCCTTTCCTTGGGTACTGTCACATACTTTACCTCTTTCCAAATTTTAAAGGGTTATTTCTCCTCTAATCCTCTGGGTGAAGAGCTGAATACAGACCTGGGAATGCTGATAAGGATCCAGCTTTTTGAGGTGTTCCCGCCCAAGCAGCTCACGAGCGGTTTCTGCCCCGCAGAGGCATTTCACACAGTTTGGACGGTTTTCTGTTCAGCCTCCACATCTCAGTGAGCAGAAAGCCTGCCTCGTACTGCGGTCTTGGAGGTCTGACCAGCTGGATGAATTTGAACATCTTTTTTAAAACGTCCTGCTGACACGGACTGGGAGACACGACACAGCATCACCCTCAGCTGAGCTGCTCCTGCTACTGCCATTAAACAACGGAGAGGACAAGGATGAACGTAGGTGCGTGTAACAGAGAAATATGTCTGGAGATAAGGCTTTAATAGGGTTTTATAGCGCTATTAAAATGCCCGAACATCGCCTACATTATAATCCTTCTTTCACTACCCAAAATAAGATTTCTCTAGAACTGAATTATAGTTTTACTAGAGCAGGTCTTTATATCACAGAGAGAAATGGGTCCCAGCGCAGATGTATCGAGGAGGAGAGCTCCTCTCCCAGGAAAGCACTTTGTGAGCAGGGGCTGATCCTCTGTCTTGGTTTACACTATCGGCGGGAGCCCAGGAGCCCCCGTCGTCGCCAAGGAGCCCGAAGGCATCAACCTTTTTTTATGATAAATACAGCCAAACCAAACCAAGTCATCTTCATTTTCAGATGCACCTTCTCTGTTTTCTATTTTATATATTTTTAAGAAAAGCACACATTTTCAGCAAAGGAGAAAGTTGTTCTGGTAAACACCTAATTCAACCCCCCCCCCCAATTAGCCTTGAATCAGCCTCAAAACTCTTAAACATTCTGAATATTTCTTCCTCCTGATCAGCTCCAAACCTTTCTGCTAATGTCTACTTTGGTCTGAAACCACCAACACCTAGAGAAGTTCTTTCTCTTGTGTCATTTATCATCTCTGCTTATTGTTTCTGCTTTCTTTCCATCTTTTTATTACACGGATGGCTCTGCAGATACACAGGGGCATGCTAGGAAATGTGTCACAGGGGAGACAAACGTTTTTGTTTCATCCCAGACCAGCTCAGCTAGCAGAAAGCAGATGATAGTATCAGCTGCTGGAAGAAACTTCAGTGGTTTTCCTTCCTGAAAAGAGGCATCACTGCAATTATGGCTAGTTTTGATATAAATATGCAATGTCACGTGTGTCACTGGCTGAAGTCCTACAGCTTTATTTACAGAAATGATCTTATTTCAAGCTCAGGGTTTCCTTTGGGGGAAGAAAATAAAAAAAAAGAGAAGGAAATGTTTTTATTTATTAGCAACAACAACCACTAAATAAATGAATAAATAAGTAAATCACAGAGTTTTCATTCCAACCTCTGAAAAAATCCAGAGTGTTGGAATTTTCTTCTTCAAACCTCTTAATGTATTGACTGGGCTGGCTTAAACTTCTTCTTCCTTTTTGGCACACTAATTTTGCATTTCTAAATCTGATCGTCTTCATAAAGGCAGCCACATCCAGCTCTCTCTGGTAGTGCTTTTTTATTTAAGTAACATAATTTCAAACCAATTTAATTGAATGTGTAATGAGCAAAATAATTGTGCCAAACTATGCATGCTAGTGATAAGCTATACATGCGTCATATGACATTTCCAAATATTTCTTGAGTTCTTTAAAAGCATCCTCAGCCACCAGCATCGAAACATGCATGTTTGCTTTATTCAGCTCGGACCTGTCAAGACAAAGCTAATGACTTTGGAGCCGTCGCTGCACGAAATCCGCGGGCACGTTAACCACCTGGCCGTAATAACCAAGCAGCCACAGACAGAGGCAGGTCTGGCCTTGGCCACCACCCATTTCTGAAAGCCTCCACCCTGCGGGTGAGGGGTCCTGACATGGAGCACGGCCCTGGCGTGGACGGGGACAGGATGCAATCACAGGGCAGGGCGGTGGATTCAATGTCAGCGCCCCGAGGAGAGCTGAAAAGTGCATCAGACAACACAACGGTGGTTGCTGGCATGGAAAAAGCTTCCCTGGACTCCAGACCCCTCCATAGCTGAACAGATGAAGGCACCTCCTCTCTTCTCCTCAGCCTTCACATACGTGATCTGTTATCCATTGCCAGCTGCAAATTTGGCTTCCTCCACTCCCATTTCTCCCCTGGTTTCCTCTTTCTCTCCACCCCATTCATCCTTCCACCCCAACTCCAGACCTCCTACAGGCACCTGCACCTACCCAAACCACAGAGAAGGAATATCAGCAGTAATTTAGCCTCCATACAGGGCTTAGAAATTCTCAAAAAGAGCCAGGTTGCATGCAAAGAGTATCCAAGAAAGCCAGTGCTCTCCCTCAGTGGATCAAGGCTTGCAATTATTTTTCAATAAAGGTTTCTATGAGCTGCAAGGAACTTTGCAAGAATGTCCTTCCAACATGAAAAACTAGTTAAATGCTGGGAAGAAGAAAAAAACCCTCACCAGACAGAGCCTTCTATAACTCCGTGCTGTCTTTATGCCTGTAATCCTTACATATATACATATATCTTAATTTACTGCTACTAAAAGCCTTTTAGGAAAAAGAAAAGTCATTCCAGTCCCTTTGTCTATTTTTGATAAGTGCATGAGCATATACATTAGCAAAATTATCCAAAAAAAAAGAAACATTTTAAAATTATTTTAATTAAAATGTGATCATACAATGGTTTAAAGGGATAAAAATAATTCTCATTCATTTTAATTAGTCTTCATTCTTGCATGCCTGGAGCATTTTCTCCTATGCTGGGGCCCTTGAACACTCCTCTGACTCCTCCTGCCTCTCCCGTCCCCACAGCTCCTTCTCACTGCCCCTTCACAGGAGGCAAGAATGGGAATTTGGGGCATAGGCAATACAGGCAGCATAAAAAAAGAGGAGAATTTCTCTGCCATTGACAGTAAAACCTCTCAGTCTATTTGCTACACTTATAACTGCAGAAAGATGGTTGCAGGTGCTGCAACAAAGAAAAGAAGAAAATGGGAGATCCACATCTGGACATGAAGGATTCTGTTGTTGCTGCAAGGGAGCAAAGGAGCTGAGCAACTCCAAAGGATTTGTAGGACGGCACTTTGGGTTTTGACAAAATGGTTTTATTTGGAAAGCAATGCTTTGTAGAAACTGCACCTTTGCCCACAGCCTCGCCGAGGCAGGGCTCAGGATCTCTTTCTTTACTGGGAATGGGATGGCTGGAAAGGAGAAGGGCCGTAGCCTCAGGGTGGACGTGGGCATCAGAGGTGAAGGGAGCAAACTCTGCAGCTCTTTCTTGTGGGGCTCAGAGAGGCTGAAGGCTCCAGTCTGCCTGGATTTGAGGGCTGGGGGGCAGGGGGACCTGTCTGCAGAGCCTGCCCCTAGACAGCCAAGGCCCACGCATGGTGCATTCAAAGGCTTTGACCCGCTTAGCTCCAAGGCAAAATCCACTGTTACAAACCATAATCTTTGATTAAAGACACAGCAGAACAGAAACATGCGCAAGCATGAAAAAGCAGGGTGTTAAGACTTCATTATGAACAATAACCGTTAATGCCTCTCCCTTTCACGACAATTTTTAAGATAAGAAAGCATTCAGGCTTGTCAGTCTGCTGGCTGAGATGAGCAATTACTGCTCTTTTTACTGGACAAAACGAGAGCGCCGAGGTAGCTGTCAGGTCTGCTGTCTGTTGTTATTGCAATCTGCTCCTGCTTCACAGAAAACGTATCAGGGAGAAGAAATGATTTGCCAAACTGGACAACACAGCCAGGCAGCAGGACAAGAGGAACTGGGAACACCTCAGTACTCTGCGCCACGCTGCCACAACGAACTGGTGCAGGTACTGGAAGGAGGGGGCACGGGCCAGTATAGAGCAGCCTGTCAATACGACTGTTATGATATCTGTGATGGCGGATTGTTTTTTCCGTGGCACAGCGCTGTTCAAGGAGAGGACAAAAATGCAGTTCTCTGTGGTTGCCCAAGAGAGAAGCTCCACAGTCTCGAATTCGCCATCCTTCTGTCACCACCTGTCACACCTCCTCGGACGGCTTTGTTCGGCTTTGTGCGCGGAGCTAACGGCACTGGGATCTGCACGTACCTCAGATGATTTAGCAAGTTGCCAAGTGTGTTATGCGGTAGCCACGTGATGGGTCCACTTCACCGATGAACTCAGTGCCAGGAGGATATTGCTTTTGCTGGGAATTAAACTGTAGAGTAGGTGCAGTGAGAATGATAGAAAAAGTGATGCCCAAATAGCACAACCCTCCCACGGGTGCAATCTGGGGAGCCTAGGCTGGGACTTCAGTCTAAAAAATCCTCTAACCATTTTAACTAGGAATTAAATACTTGCTTTCAGGTGGTGAGGACTGTATCAGTGGAGAGTCTTAGGTCTAAATACTCCCACTAGAAACAAGGACTCCTAGACTGTGAGGGGCCAATGCCACAAAAGCGACTGCAAACCAGGCGTCTTGTTCAAAGTTCCTGTGTCTGAGCAATGCCTCCGGGCTGGAAGGCTCCCTGAGGCACCCATACCTGCAGGGAGATGGCCAGCAGCAGCGGCCACAGCATCACCGGAGTGGGACGGATGAGCCAAGGCCATCTTTCCCAACAAATCACTCCAATGTTTAATTCAAATTGGACATAAGAGATAATAATGCCCTCCCCATTCCTGGTTATGATGGTTGATTTTGTAGCTCATATTCCCCTTTCCTAGCGGGCACGTTAGAAGCGCTGTAGGAGACGATGAAGCAATATTTTGTTCCTCCAGGTGCTGTCCTCCTGTGGCATTCTCATTTCTTTCCTGTTCAGAGCACCGCTCCCCACGACCAACACAAAATACTGATGGGCTTTGCTAATATCAGTAAAATGGCAGTACTGCAGACGCTCCCTCCCCCTCCAATTTAATTTCTCAAATCATTCTCCCATTGCAAATATTTTCTGGTTTGTAACAGCTGAGGTTTGAAAACAATGCTATGTGCACAGATATAACATCTTTCTCTTGTTTGCTTTTATTCCGCTGGAGAAAATAGAACTGATTCATTTATTCATTGCATATAAATTAACCAACTGCTTGATTCTTCTTTTTTTAATTATTGTGTCCAAAACAACCCACAGTTTGATTTTTACAAGTTTACTCATTACTCATACTTGTTAACCAGGATAAGTGAGCACTAAGGTGCTATTCATTTATTTACTAATCATTAATCTTCACTACAATTTCTCATCCATTTCTTGTGGCATTATTTCTGCTTCTCAATTTGATGTCTGAAACTTTTCTTTAACAGGAGAAGGACAGATCATCACTGGTAAATAATAAACAATTAAAAGATAATT
Source organism: Pelecanus crispus (assembly GCF_030463565.1). NCBI lineage: Eukaryota > Metazoa > Chordata > Aves > Pelecaniformes > Pelecanidae > Pelecanus > Pelecanus crispus. The sequence continues at coordinate 5,329,140 of NC_134660.1, read as the reverse complement.
GTCCTTGTTTTCAGAAGTAACTTTGTTGTTTAGGCAGAGTTTTTACATTGCTTTTCTTTACATGAAGAACAGCCACTCCCTTGATATAGAGACATGCTCGTTTTTGTTCTCCGCTCAGGGTGGTGGGGTGATCCTCCCCATGTTACTCGAGATGAATGCCTTGAACCACTGTCCCGTTGGTAGCTATCCCACTCACCTCACACCGACATTTTCCATCAGATTCCCCCCTTTCTCCTTTCCTTCAAAAGCTGCAAGCCCGCGCCTGCTGTCAGTCCCTGCCTACCGTGATCCCAACAAAGCAATTCACCCTGCAGCCCTGCCCACCGGCGGTGGCTTGGGCAGGGGCCATCGTGGCAGAGGTGGCTCCGGCACACAGAAACGCGGCTCTCCTCCTCCGCACAGGGGCACCTCGGATCCACTGCAGCGGGGAATGGCTGGGAAAACAAGAATTGCCTTTTGCAAAGTATTGTGAGGATTTACACTTTCGTTTTCACTCCCCACTGATGTGAAAACAGGACCCTTCAAAACTTTACTCAAAAAGCTCCAAAGAAAGAAGCTGTTCACCTGCCTGAGAAGAGCCCAGCGGTCAGACCATTTCACCAGGACACAGAAGAGTCTCGATTCAGGTTCATACCCTGCCTCTACGGCAGCACCCCTTTAAACAAATAACCCCCGCGGCTGCTCACGCCATCTCCTGACTGTTGCAAAGTAAGTCCATAGCTATCTACCCACAAGCTCAATCCAAATCCCAAAAGCTTCACTGAAAGAGACTTACTTCTGTTTTTTAAAACAATGGTCTCGCTCATCAGAGCACCATTTATTGCTGTTTAAAAAAAAAAGGGTTGGCTGAAAAGTTGCCAACTAGTTTTAAGAGGGATTGCTTAGAAAGTCTCCACCAGGACGGTCTGGGAGGGAATTCATTTTCTTGGGGATGGTCACTAAACTGCAAGAGTCACTGACTCTACCAGGGAGCAGGGAATGGTTCGCCCGGACCGTGATGGAGCAAAGGGGTGATCAGCCAGGAGCTCTCACGGTAGAGCAGGGCACATCACCAGGGTTAGGTGTGAAAATAGTGTCAGCATTTAACCCAGCTGGGCTGGAACAGCAGCCATCCCTATGGTGGAAAATCAGCGTAGCACTGGGAAACCAGCAGTGACTCTAACTACTGGCCCTGGGTTGTGTAGCACAGTGTGTCCTCCTGGATAACTGCTCCAGCAGGAGCAAGAGATGGATTTCTGGAGACAAATGAGGAGTGAAAGCTTCTCTTCTGTTTTTCCATAGCCCTTGTGCATCCAAAGTGACTGGGGCACTTTTTACAGGTTGCACAGGCAGCAGGGAGTCAGTGGAAGTGCTTTACTGATCAGACAGTACAGGATTTTTGGGGTATTTGCAACATGGTTGGTTAGATAAGCCAAAACCAGAGATTCCTCTTGTCCTGTCATGGAGCCCATCACAATCCTTTTCTACCCATGCTTTGCAAGTCAGGGATCAGCACAAGTCTCTTGCACGAGGTAGCACTGTGAGTTCATCACTGAACGAGGAAAATAACCCTTGAGTTCTGCATCACTGCTCAGAGCTGCACCCCCAAACCCTTCCTCATACAGGGCTGTTGGCAATCACGTGTTTTTCCTTTCTCATTCAGAAGTTGCTAATAGCCACACAGAAGCACAGAAGTGCTATTTCACTGAGAAACCTCATGTGTTTTATGAGATGACAGTTCTCTCTCCCTCAGCAGCGAGGAGCATTCAGAAACACCCCAGGGCTGTAATTTCCTAGATGACCCTGCATTTAAGTGTCTCCATTGCTCACTGTCCTCCAGCACAATTATCGCCACCCATCCACAGTCACCGGAGGCACTTCTGGCTATAGGTTTTCATCACTGCACTGAAATCAGAGAGAGATCAGCACTGCTGTCGCCCTCTGCGCAGAAGTGATGAGAAGGGAGAGACATCTCTGGGTGCCTCCCTGCCGTGCTGGGATCATTAGTAGGCCCTTCCTCGCTAGCTACACCATCACATTAACCTTCCTAAAAAGCGCAAATGCGTTACTGTGGCATATTCAGGAAAATAAGTGACTCACTGATGGCTATTGCATAGATTATTCCAGAGTGTTTTCAAGTTTCCATTTCTATGGGAACAATGGCCGTGACCAGCCTCACCTCCCACAGCAGCCACGAAACCCCGAAAACCTCCCAGGAGTGGCGCATTAAGCACAAGGCAAGGTTGCGGTGTGCAGCTGTTGGTAGTGAGGACAGCCAGTTCTGTCTTTTATCAGTGAGGCAGGGATCGGTGCTGGATTTGCACAGGATGAGGTTTTCATGCACGAGGGTTTTGCTGTCTGATTCCCAATAATACAGGGACTTTGGCAGAAGTCAGGAGCCAGTTAGTGAAATTGTAGCCAGGTCTAGGAGCCTTTGTACAACAGGAGCTCACTCGCCACGCTTGGTCTGGTGAGTCCCACCTTCAGCCCCACAGACCATCAACCACGAAGGCGACCTTGCCATTGAGGTACAGCGCAGATGTTTCCATCGCACACACAGGCAACATGAAAGCTCGCAGTGCTGCTCCTGTGCCTCCACGGGGCTGGGAAAAGGCGATTAAGTAGGATAAATAGAGCACCCCACTTCAGAGATTCGTCGAGGAGGAATTCAATAGATTACGACACATCCAAGTATTGCAGAGCGAGCCAAAGAAAGCCCTGCAACAGCTCATTTTCTGATTACATTAATGAAAGCATGTGAAGCAAGAACTAGTCTCACATCATGAAGCTAATGTTTGTTTTCACTACATTTGCTATTGACGGCGATGTCTGAAAGACATGAAGGTCTCGTGTCCCATCACACTCCCATCCCCCTCATCTGCCGTGGAGACAGAGCTAGCTTGTGTCTCTTCTGGACTCGTGAGCTTTGCGACTCCTCCCAGAGCAGACCCAGATGCTTCCTCACAGCACTGGAGGGGCTCGTGCTGCTCATTTTCACCGATTCATCATCTCTGTTTCTTCGCCAGGCAGCCCATAGCCGCTGGACCCGAGCAGGGGGAAAATGCAGGCTGGTGTGTGGAGCCAGACCACAGAGACCCCGATGCGCCAGGAAGAGGGAAGACGGTTTGCTCTGAACTCAGGTCAGCTCAGGGCAAGATGGGTGGGATGAAAATGAACGGCTTGGGGGAAGGCAGAACTAAGTAATTTCTTTTTTATTTTTGTTTCACTGCATCCCTTGGTGAATACTGCCTTCAACCCCCACCTGAGAAAGGCAGCCGCCGTGGGCCCGAAGAGTCTGGATCAGCACTGGCTATAAATTTCAGCTGAAGAAGAAAAAAAAAGCAAGCAGAAAGGGAAATTCACTTCTGCTGTTTCAGTTAATGAAATGCTCCAGGGTTTGTTTTGAAATGACCCAACATGAAGCTCAAACATCCAAACAGAATATAAGTTATAATGCCTCTGTTCAGGGGACGTTTTAATTCTGTGCCTACCATAGTACTTCTGAGGATTAATGGGTAAAGGGAACAAGGTAGGAAAGAAACCTGCCTTAATGAGAGGACCCGGCGCGACATGTGAAAAAGGAACTGAAGGGCCTTATCTCAGTTACCTGGCTTGTGCCATTAGATGTCTGGGGACGGGGCAGGACACTGCTGAGAACTGGTGGAAGATACAGGGGGACGTGGCTACAGGCGCTGCGGGCTGGCTGGCCTCTGCCGCCCGCACACGCACAGACGTGTTAAATACCACGCTGTGGATTACTTGCTGGAAGAAACGAGAGAAGAGCAGAACAACAAGGAGGGCAGAGGACAGAGAGTTGTGACAGTTCACCTGATTTCCTGAGCTCCCATTGTGTCTGTGATGAAGTCCTACAAAAACAATTTCCCAGGGAAATGTCTATCTTGTTCAAAGATTTTCAAAAGGGAAAAAAATATTCAAAGGCAGATTTCCAGCCAGTTTTGTTACTGGATAACGAGACTGCCTCAATAAGCAGATCTAAGGGCGGGATTTCTTTGGAGGCTGTGTATCTGGAAGCCCTTTTCTTTCCTGCTTGGATGGAAGAAAACCTATGCATCAGGGAAGGAGCAGCTCTTACCCTCCCCAGTGCCCAGTGCAGGCTGCATACGTGTACACCGCATGCACACAGGATGGCTCTGCCTCGCTGGAAAACTCCAGCTTGCCATCAAATGGAAAAATCGATAATGACAGAGAGAAAGAGGAGGAGGAGATGGGGCAGAGGATTTCTGCAAATACGATTAGATCACCGTGGGGCTGCGAAAATCTTTCCCGGTCTGTGCAGACTGCAGGGCTCCAGCAGACAAGAAGCCAGCCCTGGTACTTTGCGCGTGTGCAGTGAATTCAGTCTGGAAGGTGCAACGCACAGGTAGTGTCCACCACTGCTCAGCTAATTGTTCAGTAAAGGGGTAAACTGAGGCACAGAGCGAGTCAGAGGTGTACCCTGACTTACAGGGAGTGACAGCCAGTCCCTCATCGCAAACTCTGCAGGGACTACAGGAACATGATCAGGTGCTCCCAGCCCCATGCCAACCTTAAGCAACGTTATTAAACCCGGGGGGTTCAGCCCCATCCATGCCCTGGCTACCCCCGGCGTGGAGGCGTGCATCACGTTTTGCAAGGGCCCCCAAATCACCTCGGGCTTATTAGCACACACTGTTGACATCTCGTGGAAAGTTTCTTAGCAGGGAAGTAACACAGGAATGCCAATCACCTCCCCTGTTGGAACACATATTGAAATGTTTTTCCAATCTGTCAAATTATTCAGTGCTTGCTAATTATAGATATCAGAATCTGCTCTCCATCATATGCTCAGGCCACTAAGCTGAGAAGACCAGCCCTGCCATGGTCTGGACTAATGAAGCCTTAAAAATCCTGTCTGCCTACATCTTTTGTCAGAAAATAATTCACCTTTATATTTTGACTAATTACAGGAGTTCAGAATGGCTGGGCTGGCTCAGCTCCAAGGCCCGTCTGCAAAGGAAATCCTCTATCCAGCTACAGGCAGTAACCGAGACTTCAGAGAAGGGATCAACCCCACTTTACATCAAGTTGCCTTGAGGTGAGACCTTCAGAAGGGAGAACATCTTTGGGGTTGATGCTGTGTCCCTGATACCAGGCACATGGGGCACCTTCAAGGCCCAGGATCCAAACACAAATAAATCAATCACATAAAACTCTAGGGAACGGGTTCAACTTCATCTAATTTCCAGGCTCTCCACATTCAATGTCTCCCTGGGAAGAGGGTTGGACATGGCTCAGAAGCTCTCATGTCTCTCCCCAGGGACTGCCAAGGCGTCCCAGCCACGCTGCTGAGGGAGAGCCACAACACACACGCCCGCGGTGGGGAGACGGCACTCACAGCTTCGAGGGGGGGGAAATGAAATCAGGACAAGGTTCTGTAAAATTTATGAGTCCAAGGCATCAGCTGGTAACTTCACTGATGCAGGCAGCACTTCATATGTAAAATATTAGCATGTAAGTAGCCAGAGTCTCTTAGCGGGGAAATGTACTTGTTTCTTTAACTGCTTTCTCAACTCTTTCTAAGATGTATGATCTGACAGAAAATACACTCGCACACTAGCAATTTTCAACTATAAAAGTTAAAATAAAGAACAGGCAGCTTGTAAATAAACATCTACCTTAAGTTTAAAAACTCTTGAAATAGAGAAAATCATGACTCAAATAGAAATCATTATTTTTTCCTAGCTCAGTAGCTGGCCCATTCAGCTTCACAGTCTGTATACTTTTGTATAGCAGCATGCCAGTCACCAAGGAGAAACAATATCGTATCGACTGAAGAGATCAATCACACTGAGAGAACAGCAGAGAGACAAACAGGGAGAACTGGAAGCCTCAGGAAAGAAGTTGTGAGCAAATCTACAGCCTGAAATACATTCCCATCAGCCACGCTTCAAAATAACAGAAGCTTGTGAGCATGTCAGTGAAAAGGAGAAGTCATTTGCCATGATCAGAGAAAGTGGCAGAAAGGACTCAGTAAGTGCTTTGCTTCAGAGAGCTCACCTCACTCTATTAAAGAGAGAAAACAATTTATAGTATCAGAGTCTATCCTCAGCCTCCTGCGTCAGCAGGGAGAGGCAGCCTGGCCAGCCAGCGCAAGGCTGACTTCTGTTGCCCTACGTGCAAGAGCCTCACACACGACGGGGCACCGGTCCGTGCCATCCTGCTTGGACCAGCCTGTGTGTCAGACATCCACAACCACCTGCTGCAAAGCCTCCCCAAGAGCTAAAGGCAAGTTCAAACCCACATCCCAACCCAGGACTCCTGCTGCAGCACACAGATAGAAGGTTGTGAGCAATTATTGGTCTTAATGAGTTACCACCTTCAGCTGAACCGCTGTGAGAGCTTGGACTCGTGGGTGACCTCACTGCGAGCGCAAGTGAAACCTTCAGCCAGCCTGAAGGGATGCAAACTGATGGCTGCCACTGGGCCAGCAAGGTGCCGTGAATCCTAGCCCAGGCATCTGACTCTTCTGCAGTTGAGACTTTTGAGATTCAGGTATCAAACTCAGCCATGAGCATTTTGACTGGTTAAATCGTGCAGAAGGTCGAGCTTGGCATCGGGGAAATGAGCACCAGCCTCTCAAGCCCCACTCTAGCTACTACGCGCCAGGCTGGCCTTATTAGCTGCCAGTTCCAGTCAGGTACGCTTCCCATTTTAAGTGCAAAAGGACCAGCAAGGTGAGCCACCCAGCTACCGGGTGCACGTTTGGTGAATCCTGCAAGCCTGGCTTAGCATTCAGGAGAAGGGAAGAGTGACAAGCACCTTTGTGCTGGCTGGCTGGCTTTTCCATTTCCCTGGCAAAAGGTGCCTGGGAGGGTGCTGCAGGCCCCTGTGCCCTTCTCACCTCTGACATCCCTGGGCAATTCAGGCTTTGACTGGCAGCGGCGGGGACATGGGGACCTCTGCCGGTATGTGCCCAGGCAGCGCAGCCCCCTTAGCTCGCAAGGGCCGGGCAGGAGGGAGGAAAAGTGCTTTGTTTAGCAAAGAGCCATGACAAATGGCCCGCTGTCTGCAGCTTGATTATCCCAGTGATGGTGATTTGTCACCGCAGGGTGACATTCCGGGGTGGAATCTCCGTGTTGGCAAACGAAAGCTTTCCGGGCGGTGGGGGCAGATCTTGCTTCTTCGCCGCCCTCGCCCAGCACTGGCTCTGCCATTACCTAGGGGTGCCTATCTTAGTGGGTGGCAAGCAGACACCGCCTTCTTTCATGAAAAGCTAATTTTACAAGTGGAAAAAAAAGGGGGGAAAAAAAAAAAGCCTTCACAAAGCCTTTTCTTGTGATTGCTGTGGTGGCTCAAAGCAGAGGAAAGGCCTTCAGGGCCTCAGCTTCTCAACGTGAGGGGCTGAGTCCTGGGGCTGGCGGGAGGCAGGAGCGCGAGAGCCTTCTGCTCCCGGGGACCGCAGCGAGGAGGCAGGGCAGCCTCACGCATAGCACATCAGCCTAATGTTAGCGACTCCACTAGCCCCAGTTCTCCATAAATCTGCTGGATTTCCAGCACATCACTCCATGCCTCGGCTTCCCCATCTGTAAACTGAGGCTTGGTGACATTTCTCTCTGCCCCGGTGCCCGGGGAGGAGGGTGACGTGCTGTCCGAAGCGCTGGCCAGGGCTACGCCTGCTGTAAACAGCGCATCCTGGTGAGGTCTGCCCCAAAGCGGAGCTGCTCTCGCTCTCGTTGGGGGCTGAAATTCTTAGCTGAAGGAGCTGGTTCTGCCGGAAGTCAGCATGTGTGAACAATGCATTGCAAATTTTTTGCAGGCAAATATTCACTCTGGAAATGGATAATATGCACTCCCAGCCACGGATCAGAAATGATACCTCAGGCTTATCACAGCAATCATCGCTCAGCAGCAGAGCTCAGGTTTTGAATACTGCAGACTACAAACATGTTTCAAACACAAGGAAAGAATGAACTGGAAGAAATTGCAGTCCAGAGCAAATTTCAGCTACCGGAGAAGTCACTGTTGCGAATTATGCACCATCCCCGGGCTGACAGATCGACAAAGCGCTGAGTGGTCTGCGCTGGCTGGGGAGAAGGTACCCAACCAGTATTTCTCCTCTGCATTTGGAACATTTGGCTTTCCCTTCCTGTGTTTGTCACCTGCCAGCTGAATTATTGCAAGAAAGGGTTTAAGTGTTTTAGATGAGGGCCACACACCCCTGGAAATATGTGGAGCAGCAGTGCAGAGGCAAACATCTGTACCCCCCTAGCCCTGGAGCACACACGGCTGCAACCCCTCCTCATCACTTCGGCAAATCCTCCCCTACCTTGCCCCCCAAGCCTGTACAGAGTTCAGCTGCCACTTTAATAAGGAACTTGTTTTAGCATGACACAGGGAGAGCTTTTCAGCAGATTTGGGGTTGTTTTTTGGATGGAACTAAAGAAAAAAACAAATAAGTTTCAACAGAGTGCGTTAGTCTTCCTCCAGAGCAGTAGGAATTTCTTTTTGTTGGAAAATTGACTTCTCCACTCCCACAGCTTATCAAAATAATTCATTTTCAACCCAAAACACACCTGGGTTGTTTTTTGTTCGGTTGGTTGGTTTTGGAAAAGACTGGGTTTCAACAAAAATTCAGCTGCAGATGTCCAAGGAAATATTATGAAGGGGAGAGTGGGGAACTGTTTTGGGGCTTATTTTCCACAGCAGCAACAAAAAATTCCAGCCTTTTGTAATACTTTGGTACACTCAAATCTTCTCTGGCTCTCAAGCCGCTCCCTAATGCAATTCAAAGTGCTAGCATCCACCTTGGCACCGAGAGTAGGGGACTGGCCCCAATTCAGCAAGTTCCCAGCCACATGTGCCATCACCATATTGATTTTCCTGGCTTGATAGCACAGGTTAAATTCTCTGCTGAACCGAGGTCGCAGTACTTTACCCACTTATTTAGTCTCAGGCAAGTCCCTTCTTCTCACAGTCTCAAGATTCACACTCCGCTGGGAAATTCTACTTGAATAAAGACTTTGGGTTTTGAGTCCGTAGGACCTTGGAGCATTCATTACCGCTGCAGACCTCTAGAAATGTCATCACTCCTCCCTGCACACCACTGAGCCTCTCTGCATTTCCTCCTGAAGATAAGGAGCCCCAGAGAAACCCACGGATGGTAACTAGCAGCGAGCAAGCTGAGCAGAGGTAGGAGCGATGGAGAATTTGCAGGGACCTGGCTCGAAGGCACAGCAGGGGTTATCGAGAAGAGCCAGGAGAGGGGGAAGGAGAGGTGGGGTGGACTCTAGGGCAAGATTTGGGGGCTCGCTGTTGAACACCACCAGCCACCAGGCAGAGGTTGCATTTTCTGCAGGCGATGGGCAGAGCGGTGGTAAAACATTTTGCAATAAGCTTTTCCTGGTGCCTCCCTCCGTCACCTGAGGACTGTTCCCTTCCTGGCTCCTTCATCTTCCTCACGTTGGCACTGCCCCACTTGCACACCTTGTATGACTATTGCTTTCTGTGCGACACGTCTGTACCGTCTGCATACAGCCAGACTCAGCTTTCCTGAATTTCCGCAGCTTCTCAGCAAATTGTCAGCAGGACCAGCCATATTCTCTTATCTGCAAACGATATATCTATGTGGATGTTTCCCTGTCTCTTTATCAATAGCTCCAAAATACATCATTAATGAGATCTGGAAGAATAAACCTGAAACATGTGTCAATAATTATCCTATTTTTCCAGCCATACATTGCCTCATCCCCATTTTGCCTCCATAGGGGTGACATGCAAGACACTGCACATTGTGTCCTACTAGATGAAAGGCATGTCAGACTTAACCTAGTGCACTTTAAAAATTGTACTGAATTAATTTCCTGTAGGTTGGCTCGGTGCAGTACGAGCCTGTCTGGAATGCAAAGCAGCCCCGAGTTTGCACGGAGAACTAAGAAGTCTGGCAGAAAGTGATGATCAATTGAATTTCCTCTTAAACCAGATTGAAAAAATATTATGCACTGCAGATTGATCATTAGCTTGAGCGATCAGGGAGAGCAGTGCAGGAAGCCAATTTTCCATGGCCAAGCCACATTGTTTTGTTAAGCCTTCCCTGGGAAAGAAGTGGGTATAGCGAATATGTCAAGTAGGGATTGATACTGAAGTCAAAGACACTAGTCCGGACCCTCTTCCAGAGCCCAAGCTGCCTGCTTTCTAATCCCAGATGCTTTATATGTTGCTATAGAAATAATACAAAGCTCTGCTTGAGCCTCGCATTACACACCTCCCCCTGCGCTCAGACATTTTGGGGTGCAGTGCGATGAGCTGACATTTTGGGGTGCAGTGCGATGAACTGGCATCTCACGACGACCTTGCCAGCCTCCGCCCCCCGCTCCACCAGCACTGCCTGGCCGCTGACAGCCCCTCCACAGCCTTCAGATGATTTTGCTCTGCTTTCCCTCAAATAGGCCACAAAAAATCCTGCCTTCCTCACCCTGGGAGGAAACTCTCCAGGAGCACTGGTCTGCAATATATGATAGGCATTATTCAGCCCTGCTTAGCGACATATTTAAGGTCCTATTATTATTATTTATTATTGGATCTTGCAAACACTCCCCATGCGGAGCCAGTGCTTTATGTGCCTGGGATCGGGGGCGAGTACTCCGTTTCCAATAGTGCATGCAATCTATGTCCAAATCTTGCAGAATATGAGATACTGGACCTGAAAATTGCATTATAATGTGACAGCAACTTTAGATCACTTTTAATTCCCAGCATTCATCACTTCCAATTTTTTCTCTCCTCTCCAGACCCGCAGAGTTGCACTCGGCTCTGGGAACCCTTGCTTAGCTTGCAGGAAGGAAAAACTAGTCCCATTAAAAAGAATAAGCCCAAAACTCTCAACAACCCTAAAACATTTGATGCATTTCCTACATCACTTCAGGAGAATATGTAATGTAAATAAGTTATGAGCTGGGGAGAGTCTATTATCCCTGATCGGGAAATGATTTTTAGCAAGCTACTGTGACTTCAGCTATTGCAAGGAGGAAGGGATCCTAAACTCAGGTGAATGAAGCATCCCGCGTGACTGCATACGTGTATGTGTGTGTCCTGTGAGCACATGTCTGCATGCCGAGGAACATGCAAGATGGATTTGGGAGCGGACCGCATTGACTCGGGAAGTTGTATAAAGCCAGAGGGACTGAGCTTTACATGAACAGTGAGGATAACCAGAATTGTAATAGTTAATGATAAACAAGATACCAGAAGTCAGAGTAGCTCCACATCTCGAATCTGTTGTTGGTTATAAAGGATTAAGAAAGTGGAAAACAGATTATTGCCCATCTGTTTGTTGATGATGAAGCATAGCCTCTCTGAGATGCAGTAATGGTCTAGATGGATCTTAGGTCTAATCTAACTTGACAGTTCTTATGTTCTCAAGTGAAATCACCAGAAAGCTTGGAAAAGTATCCTCTTACACCTTGTGAGTTTTTCCACTGTATGATTTTCTGGTTGGGGAAGGTTGCTGCTTCCCTTAGATCCCGGGCAGTTGCTTGGAGTCACAGCTAACAAATACTCAATACGACTTTACGATCCACTTTGACTCTCGTTATATTATAACGCAAGTTCTTCATCTGTGCTTTGCCCTCAAGTAAGTGGGTCACTAAGCAGTTAATAAGCTTCTCCAAAACTTAATTAATGGTCAGCTTAGATGATCCTTTCTCATCCTCTTTGTTTTTTCCCTTGCTGGAACCAGAAGAAACACTTGCTCATGTGTTTTTTTAAAATAATTGCTCCTACTACAGCTTCACCTTGTTTATAAAACAGTATCTCACACAGGCAGGAACACATGCATTATTAAAATGAACTACTCATTAGAACCACATTTAAAAGCTGTGCATTAAACGCATGAATTCTGCGTGCTCCTAGGATATGTGATGTGGAAGAGAGAGACAGAGATGTCCACGACCATGTGTCAGCTTGAGGCTTCAATAAATCTCTCTGGAATCCCTGCTCCAGCTGGAGGAATCTGGGTGATACGTGGTCGGTGCCTCGGTTTCCCCATTTGTAATGCTAAACCTACAAGAACATTAGCATTCTCTTTAATTCTAAACTTACAAGAGTAGGTTTATAATTAGGACTTTTGCTAAATCCCATGAAAAGCGAGTTGCAGTTGTTGAACCGTGGCTTGGAGCAGTACAAAAAGCTGCAATGTAACACAGTGATTTCTTTTGTTACAAAGAACAAAATCGATCTAGACTCAGAAAGAAGCGGTAGCTAAACACTGAATGATTGAGCGATAGGAAAGGAATACTGTGTGCAAAATGAGCATAATTATTGGATAGGAAACAGTATGTTTTTTATTAAAACACAATATTGTTACCAATTCTGCACCTGAGGAGAGCGGGCAAGAGGATTTGATGCTGGGATTTCCAAAAAGAAATGACAAAAGTATTACTTCAATCAATTCATTTTCTTCTGTTATGAATAAGTCAGTGGTTTAATGTGCAACTTAATTTCCCCAGACAGAAAGGAAAAAAAGTCTTAGAAACACTTCTGTTCTTTTTAAACTTTAAAATAAAAATCTGATCCTGTTCATCCTGTTCAAACTGCTCTTTGTTTTATGGTTTCCCATCGTAGTCAAAAAATATCTGTGCAGTCTCCAGCTATATCACTTGCTCCTGCATCTGGTTAAATGCTGCCCTTCAGAAAACTCGCATCCATATTACATGTCTGTGTTTGCTGTAACTCTCCACTGTACAACTTAAAAACTGATTAACGGATTTTCTTCCAATGGGATCTATTGAATGCTCTAATTAAAAAAGAAATTGCTATCTCAGGAGCTCCCACTCAATCAATTGCCCTTGGTAATGTTGGTTACTATTACTCTGGCCAAAATTAAAAGAGACCAACAGGAAAAAAAATCTAATTATTGTAAGATAAATACAGGCCATTGGGAAATGCAAAAAGTTCAGCAGAAGTTTTCTAAGACATTAAAAGAGCTAGAAGTGTGTGATGTAGTGAGAGCAGTACCTTGCGGGTGCCTGATGTGAGAACCGTCCGTCTTCCTCCAAAACGCCTGTCTGCTCTTGGGGTGTCTCAGCTTCACGTTGGTCTGGGTCCCTGCTGACATGCAGATAAACCCTCAGTCACACATTTACGTGCTGGCTTAGCTCAAACCCTAGGGCCAGATGTGTGATTCCCTGGTCTATGGTTTAGGCACCGAAAAATTATTCTCCGCTGACTCTAAATGGTGCTCAGCTCACATCTGGATGGCTGCATGCCTTCAGCTGGGACAGAATATCCTTGAGGCTTCACATTTCCTGTGTTGTACGGATGGACTTATGGAAGGCTGGATGCTACTGCCTCAAAAATACCCGGAGTTCAGCTCTTAGCACAGAGTAGATGCCGAGCGTGAGTGTTGTCTGTCCAGCCAGCATGGACGGGCAACAGAGCGGCCCAAAGGCGCCTGGGTTTGGACTTAATGGACTTATTTCCCCTCTGGGCCTGCGCTAGATTTAATTACGGTGGCAGTATATGGTGATGTCCGCTTTCACCCCATCTGTCAAGCCCTGCATTCCTACAGTGGCAAAATGAGAGCAGGTCACCAGAGGACACAAGCAATAGCTCAGGGCAGGGAGGCTGTGCTGGCGCAGGGCTTCGGCGATGCACCGGAACCAGGCACTTCCTCGCTTATTAGAATTTCTTTGAAGGGTGCCACGCTTATCCTGCTATAATCCTTTGCAAAGAACTTATTTGCTTTGGGATTTTTGCTGAAATCCGTTAACGTAGGCTTCCGTGCACTTTCCTGTGGCGAGGGCTGGTCGGAAATGCCAAGAGGGGGAGAAGGCACTTTGTGAAAAGGGAGGCAGACTGACTGCTGTTAGGATTAAGCAGCTACATGCCAGAGCATCAGCTGCTCTGTCAGCCTACAGCACAGTCGCTCCCAAGCCACACGTGGACGGAGAGAGCTTTTGTGCTCCTCTGAGAGGTGCAGCTGCACCATCACCGAGACAGAGCCGTTAGGAAACGGGGTCCCTGCTCACACCTTTGACAGCCGTGTCGTACAACCCACCCAGAGGAGTTACTCCAGACCAAGGTGGGCATAACTAAGAGGAGAACCTGTGCGTCGGTGCTCGCTTCACCACCACCACCAGAGGATTTTTTTAATTAGATCATGACACGTATTATGTTCGGGACTGTGCAAGCCGGCTTGTTGGATGAGACAGGCCACCGAATCCATGCTCTTCCTCTAGAGGTGCAGTGTGCATACAGTTTTTTATTTCAGTCAAGCTCGGACGCTGACATGAAGATGCACTGTAAGACATGGCATCATCCCCAGGCCTGTGGCACTGAGGTCCTGATTCCTTTTCCCATGTAGTCTCAGTGACTTTAGTGCTGTCACTGCTGTTTTACACCATTGTGAACTGAAAAAGATTCAGGCTCAAGACTCAATAAATATTCATGTCTCTGGAAAGACTGGGGACCAATTAACTCCTGAAAGGAAAATAATTTTTGGAAATGAACCTAACAGCCTCTAGCCTTGAGAGGAATAGGTTTTGAAAGGATCTCTTTCTTAATTTTTGCTCAAGCATCCAGGGAGTCAGACAGAGCGTCCAATAAAACACTCTCCGGAGTATTCGGCCCATCAATCGATTCAGTATTCACCATCCTAAGTGCTATTTAGAGTTAATTAAATTGTGCTGGTTTCTGAATAAGAGAGAATTGACTGTTCAATGTGCTTCCCTGATTCATTTATTTCTATAGTAATCAGACAACAAATATATAGAGTGCTCATGCATTCCTTCTTCATTAGCAGAGTTACTGGGAATCTCCCTGTATCCCCCTGGGTCTTTCAGCAGTGGTAGTTAAGAAGCTATAAGAGCTATAAGCAAATGCAGAAGTTTCTACCCTGCGAGGCTCAGGGATGGTTCTGGGAGCAGTCTGCATTCCTCATTAGCAAGCATTTGCCAAGCAAGACTTTTGCAGAGTGCTGTTTCTGAATAAATAACACAGCTTAACTGGGAACTGTGCAAACCAGGGGCATCTCTGCTCCCACTGACCTTCTTAGTTAGAATCATGCAGTGCCTTGTGTCAATGAGAGAAGACACAGAGCCTCAAATACAGTGGGCTTTTTACTTAAATCCTTTTTAACAAGAAAAGGCTTCGATCCGGCCCAATAATAGAAGAGACTTTGAGCACATGTGCTGAATCCGGGGTAGCCACACACCATTCACCAGCACTCTCAAACCTCCCTCTAGTCAGGCCAAAACCTACAGAACACCCTCAAGAAAACCCCATGTCCCCAGCATCACAAAATAGCCCCTTATCCCATAGAATCATAGAACCATAGAATCATAGAATCGTTTAGGTTGGAAAGGACCTTTAAGATCATCCAGTCCAACCATTAACCCACGCTACCAAGTCTACTCTAAGCCAATCAAGGGCAGACCAGACTAAACCATGTCCCGAAGTGCCACCTCTGCCCGTTTTTTGAACACTTCCAGGGATGGGGACTCCACCACCTCTCTGGGCAGCCTGTTCCAATTCTTGACCACCCTTTCCGTAAAGAAATTTTTCCTAATTTCCAACCTAAATTTCCAACCTAAACCTCCCCTGGCGCAGCTTAAGTCCATTTCCCATACTGTCCCATACTGTCCTGCAATGCTAAGGCCTTTGGTGAAAAGACCAGAAGTCTTAAAACTCCAGGATCCCAATGGGAGAGAAAAAGCCACACAAGCTGGTCACTGGAGTGCAGAGGACCTGGCGAGGTGGAAATGCCCAGGTGCAGAAATGTTTCCAAGCTCTCAGCTGCGTGGGGGAAATGGCAGCGGCTGAGAGATCCAGGTCCATCTCTACTGGTAAGGACCACTGTCTGCATACACACACTGCATAATGAGATATTTTTTCTTTTTTCCCTTCAGCTGAACTAGAGTGATTCACTAGGTTACATTCACACCTTCTCTTCAAACAAAAAGCTATAGCCTGTAAACAGGACATAAGCCCTTTGGGGAAATTTCCTCTTACCTTACGCTGTTCTTACCCTTAGAAACTGTATTCTCAGGGCCACGTTGAGGTCAAAGCCAACTGCAACAGCTTTTTTCTTTCTATCTTTTTAATCATAAAGGAGGGCCAAATTAATCCTAAAAAGGCTACATCCTTCATTCTCGGAAAACTTGTTTATTCATGGAGTACAACCCTTCCAGAATCAGGCCAATGGTGCAGGATGGGGCAAGAATTTTCCACCGGATAATTTTGCTAGTGGGAAGTACCCATTTTAGGTAATCGACATTTTCCATGGACATTTCTCAGAGGAGTTTTCAAGGAGATGTGACTCCGGGGAAAGTTTCTGGAAAACAGGAGAAAATTGTTTCCAAGCTGGAAGGAGAAAAAACAGACAAAAATCCAGCATTTCAAACTGGCTTAATTTTTAACGGTCTCCTTCCTCAAGGACACATTAATGAATTTTCTTCATGTGTTACAGAAACATGCTGAGTAAAACTCACAGTCCAGCCCAGTTTCCAAGCCAAAATAAGAGGAGACACAAAGACATGTAAAAGGTTTGATTTGAAAAAAAGGTCCAAATTTATCTGTACCTGCTTGGTTCCAACTGTGAGACTGCAATGAAAAGAAGAAAAAAGTCCCAAGCCAGGCCAGATCCATGCCCCTTGTTTGAAGCTTTGGCAGAAGCTCATCGCCCAGGAGTCTTGTGGCTCCGCAGACAGAGGAGACGCATCAGCCCCTTCAAAAATCAGTTCCTCCTCCTTCATATAGCCACTTCCAGCCAGACGCTGCCCTTTGACTATGAATCAGGTTCTAATCCCTGCACAAGGGCACCAGATACAATGCTGATAATTCTTACTGTGTAGAAGGGTTTTGTCATGTGGTATTTTGCTAAGATTTTCCTTTTGCACCTCTTTGTTTGCTCGTCCTTGCAAACTCAAAGAAAAGCCATTCAAAACAGAAGATTCTCCTGCCTTTCTGCACATGGGGAAATTCAGGATTAGCCACACACACACACAAAAAACCCCAAACCATAAAACTGATCCTGGGCACAAGTTCTTTTGCAAATTGAGAAATGTGTTGATGGCATTTCTAGGCTGCAAATGGACATCAGCTGATGGAGCATTTTTAACTACATGTTGAAACACTAAGGAAGCTAGTGCTGTGACTTGGAATCCAGTCACACAGAAAACTGGACCATGGATTAAATTTGAATCTTGCTTTGGAAGCAGTAGGGATCTGAGCAGCATATTACAGTTCTACCACATACTCGTTGTAGGCTTGTTATGTAGAATCGGTGCCTGTGAAAACAGACTGCCTAGAACCTCTGAAAGGAGAAGCTAAGAAACGTATTTCCCCATTAAAAAAAAAAAAAATTCAAAACCAACTTCAAAACTGAACCAAAAATGAGAAAAGTCTCTGCTCGTTAAAAGTTTCCCACTGTTGAAAAAATTGTGAAAAACAGAAATAAAGGCCCTTTGATGCATGCTGTCTGAGAACTGCTTTTTCCCCACATTCAAATTAACATGCGGTTCTTTGGATGCCAAACAAAAAAGAAAATTTTGAGTCCCAGGAAAAGTGGTATTTTGGACCAGCGGCTGTTGTCTGAGAAACATCCCTGATTCTGGGTTAGTTTACTGGGACAGTTTGAACCCAAAAGCACAGAAGTTTTTGGGGAACCAGCCACAGCAGGCACACAGTGCATCCTGCTCTCTGAGGGCATGGGAAGGCTCACAGGTGGGCTTCTAATTCTTTCACCAGAACTGTGGAGATTTCGAAGGGGAAACTCTCAAAGTGATGGAGTGTGTTGGGCTGAAATCTTCCAAGGAAAGGGGTGGGGGGGGTGGGGTGGGGGGGAACATTCAGTTATTTAGACCATTACATATAAACCTGGCTTTAAATTTTTGTTTAGACTCGTGCTATTGGGATTCAGGGATAGGAATAGTAAGGTTTCAGTTAAAGCAGGAATTAGAACTGGCCAGACCTCCCTGCTGCCCTGAAATCACGCAAGGGAAGCCTGATTTTCCTTGTAAGCTTTTAGGAGTAGAGACATCTCTTATGCTGCATTTCTAACAGGTCTGCTACAATGGGTACTAAGTTTGATTAGTGCTTCTTTAGTAGAATTGATTATGATTATTAACCATATTTCATAGTGACATATTCCCTACTATTATGTCACTTAGGATATTTACTTTGCTTAGAGAAAATTAATGGCATATGAGATCTTGACAACAGAGTAAGACCTACATATTTCAAACTACTTCCAGGTACAGAACACGTTGTCATAGTCTTTTTGTGACCCATCTCCCCTCCCAGCAATACAATTGCCTTGTTCTACAAAGAGAGGTCATATAATTCCCCTGAGACAGCTTCAGCAGTGACTTACAAAACCTAGATTAAACTCTTCTAGCTTCTTTTAATGACTTGAAGAAATGGAAGCAGTACCACGTGTCCAGAGAGAGCCTTACAACAGTTGCTCAAAATCTCTACATTCACTCTCAAGATGCTCTGATAGTGTGGGGAAGACAGTTTTAGACACATCCCACATATTTTTCCTGGTCCAAAGATGCTCTTTTGCTAAGGTCAAGAGGTGAAGATGTTGTCTGGTTGAGGGAGATACTTTACCATAGTATAAGTCTCCCATAATATGACTATCAATCTTGCCACATCTCATGACACAGTCGTCAGGCTACCCTTTGTTGACATCTGTGGCAGCACTTGTTTGCAAACAACCCACTACATGATTCACAAGAAGGATGAAATATCATTCCTGACAGTGTCCAAAGGGCTAGAATGAGGAGTTTTTGACCCACAGCCTATGCTGGCAGGAGAAGAAACTTTAGGACCTGACATTATGCAAAGTGGTACTAGTGAAATGTCTCGCAGCGAGCACCAGCTCCTGCTCAATTCTCCCGGCACAAATTCTGCACTATCCCCATGCATCCATGTTGTCATGCCGCCCTCATTGCTGAGTCCAAGCACTCCCACACTGCTGCCTTCAGCAACATGACTAACATCTGTCCGCAAATGAACTGACCTCTGGCCTTGAAGGGCTCTGCGTTGATGAATACCAAATATCTCCAACTCTTGCCAGTTGGGAATGAAAGAAAATAAAAAAGGAGTTGAGTTTAACACAGGGTCTAAGTTCTTTAAAAGTGTGAAAATCTGGTGAGGAGATGATCTAAATGTGACCAATGGTTTGGAGAGGAGTTTGCTGCATTCATGCTATGGAAAGCATACCCTAAGGGGCTTTCTACCTCCTGGGTGAAAGATCAGCCCTGACTCATCTCAGTTCACACACGGGGCAGTGGGCTGGCTGCCTCCACGTATGTAAAGCAGCTGCAGCAACATTTACTCAGCTGGAAATGATGAAGTTTCCTAGTGCTGTGCAGCCACCACCACCCCAGGGTTTTTGGGGAGCTCCGTAAATAGGACCTGCCGACACTGCAGCAGGGACGAGAGCAGGCAGCTAGCTAGAGGCAGCATGGAAATTCAGCTGGCACTGCCAGCCCTAATTTAGTATCTTCTAATGACCTTTCTTTTTGGCAGAAAATTGGGCTCATGATTAAATATTGGTTTTGGGGGGCAGTTTCTCCAGAAAATACAGAGTTTATTGTTTGTTGCAGAACAGTGCAATGCCAGCGATCAGAGCTATTTCAGTGGACACCAGAGTGGTCCAGTTTGGAAAGACCCAGCAGGAGTGTATAGAAGCTGCAGCCTGGCTGTCCCTTGACCCCAGTCTTTGCTGCAGGGAGGTTCCCAGCCCACATCATGTTTGCCATCAAGCAGCAAGATGAGGAAATCCCACGATCCCCTTCCACTTTCCAAGGCAGGAGGCAGGGATGTATCAGGGGAGATGCAAGATGCAAAGGCAAAGGGATGAATGTGGCAGCATAACTATAATTCTTTTGTTGACTGAGGGAATAGTTTTAAGAGGAAAATATTTCAGCAAATCTGTCTTGTCCCTGCAAGAGGACAGGAAAGAGGCCGTTACTGCATGCCAGGATAAACCAGGGTGCTCGATAACGGACTGCCCTTCCAGGTCCAGATGGACCTGTGCTCTTTTTCTATAGCATTTGGACACGAGTCTCCGTCCTCCGGCAGAAGCCAACACCGCCCTTCCCGAGTAACAGCGCTGCTCCCACCAGCCAAACCAGCTGACTTTCTTCCAAATCCCCAGACAAAAGCTTGAGAAGTGACCAATTACTCTAACAGAGGGCGTGATAATTAGCACAGAGGTGGAATAAGCTAGCAGGCTGGCTGCAGCGAAACGGCAAAGAAGCCTATGCCCGCAGAGCGACTCGGTGATTGATGCCGTGACTGACGATAGCACCGTCATGAAGGCGAAGACTGTGAGATGACTGATGCTGCTTCGTACCGTAAATCTCCCAGATATATTTTATCCAGAGCGAGGCCTGCTTTTGCCGGCATAACCAGTAGCAATTTCCCTGATAGATAGCAAGGCCATATAGGGAACATCTAAAACCCGTCCAACAAAGAGACAAACGCTAATTAATGCCGCTTCTCAAGAACTCAGGCAGCCCAGGCCTGGAGGTAACCTTGTGCAAGGAGCACTTTCAGCCACAGATGGGAGACAGGGCTTATCAGAGGCTGTAACGCCGGAGAAAACACTGGGATTTATTTGCGTGCCCACAATGCAGAAACCACACTGTGGAGAGATCTTTAAGTAGGAAGTCAACCTGCTACAGGACAGTTTAACAAATGTAATTAAAAGGGACTATTTTTGCAGAAGACAGTCTCTGGAAGGCTAATTAAAATATTGCTGGCCCCTGCTTAACTTGCTCAGCTTTCTTTGAAGAGCTAATGAAATGCAAACTATTGCTCCCTGTTTTCATCTATAAGAGAGTTCATTAATGTACCTTTCTGCACTGGATCAAGCCAAGTGCTCAGAAAGAGAGTAAATTGAATCCCAGTAATTGAAGACCAACATTTTTTGGCTGCTCTCCGATATTGGAAATTAAATCCTAAAAAAATGAAAAAAATGGGAGGCCCATGTGTAAAAAGAAATGTTGTGGCTTTGGTTCCATGAAGAAAAACTGAGCATTTTGGGGGCAAGCAGACACTCCCCTCAAATTTTATCTAAAAAACTACGAAAAGTTTTATGAAAAAATGTTTGGCCAGTCCTTCAACAGGCACTTTGGATGGAGAAATCCCCTGAGAAAAGATTTTCTTTGTTTCTTATTTTTCAGCCTTAGTCTTGAGGATAGATAGTATCACGCACCGCAGGAGCGGATGCCCACTGAGCAGAACAGTTAATTCTTAAGCTAAAAATATAACCTACTAATACAAGCAGGTAATTTTTCTTTTTGCTGTGCCAGTGGTTTCTAGGAAGTTGCTATACTCTTCAAGCCTCGCACTGCAATTCAGATTTGAAAGTGGGTCTTGCTTTGGACTAGAAAGCAAGTAGTTCCTAGAACAGCAGAGTAAAGCCTGGTTTCCAAAGCTGTTTCTTGTGTGGACTCTTTGGTGTCTATGAGGAGGTGAGCTAAGGATATTTTTTTCTTCCACGGCTGTGTAAACTAGCCCATCTTCTTGAATGTTGTTTCCACTAAACCATAGGAGCTTTGAATCCTTAACCACAAGGTCAAATTTTACAGAAATTGGCCAATGCGTTCCGAAGTGAATGCGGAGGACCAACAGACACACGTGCACACACACATGCGCACACACGTGTACCGCTGTTACGCAAATCAGGGTCCTCTGCAAACCAGGCTACAGACAAAACAACCCACCGCTGAAATCCAGCTACATTCAAACAGTGGAGAAACTTCTGAAACTGGTAAAAGGTTCCAAAAAAGCTCTTGGTATTCAAACTGCCATCTGTAAAAGTCTAGGTCTCCATGTTTGGTGGAAGTTGCATGTGTTAATATATGCACAGGCGGTATACATGTCCACGCCTCTGCTGTGCCACTTCTTGGCACAAACAAAGAGACTTTGCTCTTATTAGCAGCATCTTATATCACATTCTGAGCTTCTGTTGCAGCTTCATCTGGGATTTTTTTCTTCATTATTTTCTCTGTAAGGCCACAAGCTGCAACTGATAGCACAGATTTTTGCAATGATTCCAGTTAATGACAAATAAAACCAGCCAAACGGATCACAACCAGCTCTGAAGTCTGTATATTAAGGCCTTCTCCTTGGAAATAAATGTCCACCAAAAAAAGAGATAAAATTTCGAAATTTGTTGCTCAAAACCAGTTTTGCTCAACAAGTATTTCCGTTTAAGTATAACTCTTGAACTGGGCACCGTGAGTTCTCTATATTCATGAGACAGTATGTCTCCGTAGTCATCTGCTGTTATTTTTCTCTTTTATTGTGTGGTCTCGCCAGACTTCAAAATATATGGAAATATGAATGTGATTGCACTAAAGGAACAAATATGGAAAGTCTAGAGACTGTCAGATTTCCAAGGGCAGAAATAAGGTTGGAGGAGGTCTTAAATTTTATTTCCATACTCTCAGATTGTTAGCTTTCTTGTAAATCTAACCAAACTCTGAATTCCTGGAGTATTACATGTTAGCTCAAATAATTCCTGCAGCATTCTGCCAAAATATTTTTTGACTATGTTATTGCATTTTGCATTCAACCTTACCTCCAATTCAATAATTTTATTCTTGTTTTGGAAGGGGATTTCAAAAGATTGTCAACCTAATTTTATTTCCAGCTAAAATAAATCTCATCTTGTGATTAAATGAAGCTTGTCTCACAGGGCATAGGTCACATCCTGCAAAAACCACCAACCAGAAAAAAAAATCTGTGGCTGCCAATGTTTCTGAAAAAGTGAATGAAAAGATCTTGCAAAGGCAGCTAAGCAGAATGTAGCCCAGGAGTCACTAAAGTATTTACAAATCATTTTTCTCATTGTGCTGGAAATGTTAACTTGGATAAATAATTCATGCAGTGAGTTTCATGTTCAGATCACACCTGTAAGCTTAACTAATTACCCTCATAGCACCTGTCTGCATTCAGCTTTCCTCACCCACTTAATGAACTAGGAAACTGAGGCACAGCTGCCAGGAGAGTACAGTAGGCTGGAGCTGAAGAGCTTCTTGAGCTTTGGAGACCCTTTTAGAAAAGAATTCCTAGTTAATGGTACTTATTAGTTTCTTTTTGACATGCAACAGGTTGGATGGCACTCCATAATCTTAGGCATGCTGTATAACCCTTCCTTGTCCCATTTGTGTGCATCGATAACAAGCTCTTCTGGACAGAAGAGGGAACGGCAGTCGCTGGCATCTCTTGACTTAGAGAGAAGGAGAAAACATTCTGGTGCCAGGAGGTGTTGGGGAGCAAAGGATCCCTTTGTCTCTTCTTTCTGGAGGTGATGCTGCCGGATATTCACAGCCCTATTCAGGCTGGAGGGGCAGCATTAGGTTTTCTGGTAAATCATACGTGACGCTCCTGATTTTCTCTGACATGCTTCAGTTTGTGCACATCTCAACTTCAGAGTTAGGGGAAGTTCTGAAGACAGATAATTTACATGCGCCAAAATACTAGCGGAATTTGAAATAGACTGGAAGTAGCTGCATATTTGTACTTACTCCAGGAAAACATTCTAGAAAACCAGGAAAAGGCAGGAAAGAGGAAAGCTTTGGGCTAGTAGGTGGGATTGAACTGGGAGAGACTCTTGCAGCCCTTGGTGGGCTGCCTTGCTCCCCTGGTGACTCTGGGAAGACAAACACCATACGAGGGCACCCAGGCTGGGGACCGTCATTTTGCACACAGGGTCAGGATGAGGCAAGAGGAGAGCAGTGAGGAACAACACAGAGGAAGCCTTGAAATTGGTAGGGCCCTACAGGGAAAAGCCTACAAAGTGCTGTCTCTGTGCTCGCCAGCTGAAAGCCTGTCACGCGCAAGATGCATCATCACTTCCTCAGAGACAGAAGAAGCCCCTGTCAGCTATAAAACACCCCTCATCCTTCAGCAACAGCCTAGCTCACTCAGCATTATGCAGAGCTGTGGTTTCAGCTCATGACTTATGTCTCCCCAGCCGAGGGTGAAGATCCATAATGGGGTCAAGACCAATTATCTCATCCTTCAGTTCCTCGCGGAGGGCCACTGATGGGATTCAGTTGCCAGAGGAAGGGAGGGGACAGGCATATCCAAAGACTCAATGCTCCTGGGAGGTGATTAACCCGCCTGCAGCAGGGTGATGCAAGTTAGCAAAGCTCCTAGCAGAATCCCCTGCAAGGCCTTGGCCAAAGGATGCCCCTCAGCCTGGTGCCCGGGGCTTAGCAAAGATGTTGCAAAAGGCCTAATGTGGGTGGAAGTGAATCTGATTTGGCACTTGCGGGCACTGTCATTTGGGAAACCAGTCGGCTTTTCACCAAAGCCTCTGCCGCTTGCTAGGTTGCAGCAGCCCGTGGTGAGCTGCAAAGCGATCCGTGCAGCTGGGGCTGGCTCTCCAGCACTCGTGTCGCCCCAGCTATTTCTCATCTCACAGCGAGTTGGCACGAGCCAGTGAACTACAAACAAGGGCAATTAGTCAGACAGGCTGCCGTTTACTCTGCATCCCCGTTCTCTTGTACACATCTCTCTCTGCCAAGCACAGCCAGGCTTATGAAAGCAAATGAAAAGGAAGATGAGACAAAGTTCCTCTGATGGATTCTTCTCCCTTTCTCCAAATGCTACCCGAGTCATTTTTCAGCCATCGGAAGGGATCACGATGACAACATGTCCTTTAAATCACCAGTACTAATGATTACCAGCTTGAATGGGGAACTTGTAATTGTCGGCAAGGACAGATAGATAGCAAGGAACAAACTTTATTGAGAATTGTCCCAGTACAGGTCCCAGAAACGTCTTGCTTTTGGTGGAGTGCAGTAGTCATCAAAGCCTTTCAATGTAACTTTGTAGTTCAACTTTCCTTACCTGACTGAGCAGGAAACTACTAAGCATGTTAAGCGCTTCCGAGCCAGAAACAAGGCTCCTGCCTACCTGCCTGCCTGCCTTTTTATTGGCATCCAGTATTCACAGAGAGTGGAAAAGGAGTTGTTTCAACATCTGCCAGTGGTCTTCCATGTACTTGGGGAGCTTTAATGCTGGCAGAGGTCTGTTGTTCTCCTCAGGGTATTTTCTGAGGTCCAATTTATTCCTTCAGCCATATGGTGATCAAGTATCTCTCAGCGCCTGCAGTGCTTTCAAGAGCTTGGCTTTGTTCCGTGACTGGTTCTGGCCAGCTTTGCCTAAAAAGTTCTCCACGGCTGCTCAGCTGGATGCCTGCAGATGGTGTGACACTGTCTGGCTAATGAAGCCGTGTCGTGTAATCAGCTCCCGTGCCTGGGACAGGTACACGGCCCCAGCACTGGCCTCTCAGAGCCCGTCCTGCTACCGCATTCGTGGAGACTTTCTGCCACAGTGCTGTGTCGGTACAGAAAGACATCGATTTGTAACGCTGAATATGACTTTGCTTCATCTTTCCTTGCCTCTAAGGTATTTCCAAGCTTTTATCCTCAGCTCTGATTATTTCTCTAGCAGCTCCCATTTCCAAAGTTGTTCACTCTTGCTCCTGCTCTTCAGCTCAGCTGTCATCGCTGTCAGCCCATCTCCAATCTACTTGCTTTTGCTTGTAGCGGAAACAACACTTTGGAATCACACAGCGAACAAGAACCCGTTTTCCCCTGGGAGACCCATCCTCACTGGCAGGAACCGCAGATCAGTCACGCGCCACCACGCCGGGAGGAGGAGAAGGAAGGGCTTTGCCTGTTACCACTGGCTGCTTTCCTTCTGTTTACTTTTGGTGAAGGGTGCTGGTCACTGAGGGACAGCGTGGGATAGCGCCCAGCAGGGCAGAGGGCAGGGTCCTTGGTCCTATTTCCCTTGCATGCTGTCTGCCTCTGTCAAAGGGACTGCTGAAACGCAACCTGGCTCCCAAGCAAACAGCCTCCACTCCTAAGGACTAGGAGAGACCGTAACTTCTCACCAGGCTGATCTCCTGAGGCCCTTGTGCTCCCCTCCGGACCACGTACCCCTCACAGCCTTCCGTCCACATACACATCTGCCCCACACCAGAAGTGTGTCCCATCACTCGATGGGAGCTGTGTGCAGTTTTTATTGTAAGACAGCTATACTGCTGGTCAGACGATGAAGCAGGGAGGGAGCTAAACAAACACGGAAAGACGATGAGAGAAAATGGCTAACGGGTCAGGCACGATGTTCTGCTGATCCAGGGGTGGTTTGTAAGGTGTAAGGTGTTTGTAAGGGTGTTGAGCACCCTTGATCCAAATTGTCTGTTGCTGCCCACTCTTGGACATGGCATCCTCAATCAGCCAGCTTATTGCTCTGATCTGGTGTTTCCTCTAGTCCACAACTGTGACAACATCAGAGTAAATCTCTGCACCTCAGCCTCTGTGCAATATGGATCTGCTACATTACTAAACGCTGGCAAAGTACAGTGGAAACAGAGGGCTATAATACACCAGTGGGGCTTGCTGGCTCGCAGCCTGCTCTTGAAATCATTCTAGAGGTCCATTTATATATATACTTAAGTGTGTTTGGGGGTGCGAATACATGTGTATGGGACGGGAAGCGAACAAGCATATTGAATAATGCATGAGAGAAATGGCAGATTAAAATGCTTTTTCTAAAATAACTAATAGCAGCAATAAAGCAAATGCCTGAAAGGGCTGTCATCCCATTTGTCAGGCTTGCGACAGATTTTTCAGGCCTGTACCTGAAGCTCCCTCATTGCAGCCCACAAATAAATCACTGCCTCGCCTTGTCCCCCCTCCCCACTTCTGCCTGTTCTGCCTGCTGGAGCTTTGCTGTCCTGCACCCTGCAGCTGCCTCTCCTGCTTCAGCCAGCTGGGTCCTGTGTTTGAGAGCAGGATTTCTGTCCACATTGCCGCTGTGAAAGGGGAGGTCGGATACAAGAGAGTTTTCTCATGCAGTGAGCTCTCTCTCTCCTGTGTTTGGTGCACCAAAACCCCACGCTGTGCTCAGAGACCTACTTACAAACATGGATCAGCAGCTAGATCTCATGCAAATGGATGGGAGTGGTCAGAAAACTGAGGTGGCGAGTTAAAACACACTGTTAGAAGAAAAAGAAAATAAATTTCTTTAATGTGCCAAAATACAGACGCACACATGGAGAGATTCTGTAACCAGCCAGTGTAAACGAGAGGACTGGAAAGATGAGGACCAGAGAGGGACAAAAGGCAGGTTCAAGAGATGATTCAGACCCAACAGAAATCTGTCCAAATTTAGAAAATTCAGCCTAAGAAGTGGGCATGTAAACTCTTACGCTGGTCTTACACGTGTTGCCCTCCTCAGCCTGGAAGGCTGGGCCCTTCGGGACCACGCTCCAGCATGCCTGCGCGGTCCGAAAGGCCCCCAGAGGCCCCCAAAGCAGAACGGGAAGACCCAGGGGCTCTCAAGCAATGCGTGCAAGGCTAACAGGCCAGAGCAGTAGATGGAGGGATGGGAACTGGTCCAGGGTATAAATTAGGATTCTACTCATGCACATTTTATAAAAAATTAATTACTGATTAATGGATAAAGCTGCAGTCACAGAAATTTAGGACAAAATGTGTCAGTAATGCATTAGTGTCAACTGATGGAGCCTGGGAGAGCGAGAAGAAAATGTGCTCTAGTGTACAGATGGCACTCGCACGCACATCAGTGCCCCCAGGTCTCCACATCAGCTAGGGAGATGGATGGGGAGCACCATACAATTAGGAGAATTTTGTGACCTATTGATAAGAGGTAGCAATTTAAATGGCATTAACCCAGTGCTTCCTGCTCAGATTGATGGAGGATTCATAGCAGAGGCCGTGCTCCCGTACTCTTCGGTCACCTGCCCTTACTATTATTCTGTCCAACAAATCAGCCACACGTGGTTCCTACAACTCCTGGTCTAGCTTTCTCACTAGCAAAATGTCTGTTCCCCAGACAATGCCGGTTTGTTGAAGCCAAAAATATCTGTGAGAAAGGATCAATTTGATGAATCTCCTGCTGGAGGAAAAAAAATGTTGAAAAACTGTTGAAAGCCTATTTTGTCATTTTCAACAAAAACAATATTTTTTGTTTGGAATAACTTCTAGCTTAGAAATGCAACTTGGTTTACACTACAAATGTTTTTTAAAGGTCAAATGGAAATAAACAGCTTGAAGACCCAATGTTTTGACTGGTTCAAGTTTTTCCTTCCTCAGTTAGTGATAAAAAAATTGAGATTTTTGATTCTTCCTTCCACTTCAAAACAGGAAAATTATTTAAAGATTCTTTCAAGATGAAAAGACTGTTCCCATGCAGCACAAATTCCACCTGAATTTTATTTCAGGGCAAAGCAAAGCACACATAAGAAAGGATGACAATCACTCAGAGGTGGTTCACTGAGAGACATGGTGTTGCAGGCTCCTAACCTGCCTGACCTGAAGGACCAAATCCTTCGTTTCAAAATATCTGTGTCTGTGCAGAAAGAAGTTTCCCAGAAATTGCAGTGTTACTGAAGAAGAAAAAGAAACAAAGCTAACCACATGCTCTCAACCAGTCTGCTAGAAGCTACGAGCCCCGACAAATCACCTCCACAAGCCTGGCCCTGCCTGCGCCACCCCGAGCACCCACGCCGTGTGGCTCACCCACGTGCTGTGATCCCACTGTCCACATCCACAGAGGCGTGGAGCAGCTTCACCTCACGGCAGGTGCCTACAGCACCGGGGACCATATGAGTGACTCCTTTGCGACATATGTATGTGCACTCATACGAACGAGTGCAAGTCTCTCATACAGTATGGCCTCGGGAACCATCGGGAATTAAAAACCTTTTCCTTGGGAATACATGCTTCTGTGTGAAGTGACGTTTGCCTGTTTGGTGGCAGAAGCGGTGGGAATGTCAGCAGGGGGACAAGCGCAACAGCATCTCTAGGGAAAGCTCAAGCTGGGAACCGTACTCCGCTTCAAGTCCTCATCTTACTGTGTGCATGTACGTGTTTCATACATGTATATATGTATTTCACATGTGTATAAGGTTCTTTTACTACCTTCAGGTCAGGATTTTCCTCCTCAGTGTTCTCCATAAGCCACAGGAGAAGCAAGAGAGAGTGGTGGACAGGGAGGACTCGGAGGACTCTGTCACAACGTTTTCTCGGTGCCCAGGGTCAGCGCTGCCATTCCCTTCTTACGCTCTCAACTTCTTTGTCCCAAGTAAGGCACGGGCTTCTCCCCTCCAAAGAGCATTGCCTGGGAGACATCATTTTTACAAAGCATGTTTGCCTTTTCCAAAGAGCATTGCTACGGAGATGCAGCCTTTCCAGAAGAATATGTCAAGCAGTATTGTCTGGAGAAAAAGAGTCTCTCCTATCCGTGGGGTGGGCAAGGGGCAGGTGGGATGTTCCCAAGCCTTCTCACAAACTGCAGTTTCCTCTCCGCAGCTCCCGTACATGTACGCACGAATCCTGAATAGGCAGCTGAAAGAGTGGGGGAAAAACACCTACCATGACAGTATTTCTTTCTGCACAGACACAGATATTTTGAAACGAAGGATTTGGTCCTTCAGGTCAGGCAGGTTAGGAGCCTGCAACACCATGTCTCTCAGTGAACCACCTCTGAGTGATTGTCATCCTTTCTTATGTGTGCTTTGCTTTGCCCTGAAATAAATTCCAATTCCAAGTTTCTGCTCAATTTACCATGGCTGTAGGAACACGACACACAGCCACAACCTGACGTCAGTCCCTTGCCCATTTTGCCTGGAGTCTTCAGTGGTGGAGGCATTTTGCTTAACACAATGAAGTCCTCCTAAACAACATCTTTTGTTTCCCTTTTTCCCTTTCAATCAGCCCATTCTTCTGCAGGTCTGCCACACAGGCAATTATTTCTCCCCTCAAAGAAGGGAGAATTCAGCCTGGTCTCTGAGAGCAGAGTCCCTTTATGATGTCAAAAAGCCATATAAAGAATAGGAGATACTTTAAATATTAACGACAGGAAAACAAATGGAGATTCATTAAACAATGTCACTATCGCAGCGAAGCCTTGGCTACAAAGCTCTGCAATAATTACCTGTCAGGAGACAGAAATACAGTTGTATTAGCATTCATCCTAATCACTTATAGACCCCTTCTCTTTCAGATGTCTGCCAAGCTCAGCTTCCTGGAGTTGGGGGATTTTTCTCACTTGTCCTGAAACACTCTTGGTGGGTGATGCCGCACCCCAGCAGGTTGCTGAGCTCAGCAAGTTAGTGCCTGGTTCACCCCTAGCAGGACAGGCAGCTCTCAGCGCTCGGGTCCCTGATGACACCCCTCCACTGTGGCCTCTCCCGCCTGCAGCTCAAGGACCGGCCATCCCATGCTACTACTGTATCCGCTGCCTACTTTCTGGGTTGCTTTTTTCCTAGTTTATAACTTGCTAAAGGAAATACAGGAGGGTTGTGCAGATCTTCCAGGGGCAGCTGTGTTCACCCCTGCAAAGCCTCTAAGTCACTCTGTTCTTTAAAGTTACTGCTTTGTTTTAGCTGCAAGAGGCTTTTATGACCCACAACCCTAAGTAGTAAATAACTCAGAGGAATTTGCTTCCACCCTGCCTGGAACAGAAGAAGATGCTTTACTGGCTTGGCATGTTGTTGCATCTTTCCTTTTGGGAAAATGAAAAGTCTTTACCAGGCTGCTTATGAAAGCCAAAAAAGCAGTGGGAAGGAGCCTGTTTCCCTTGAAGGAGTTTGGCAGCCTAATCCACACTGAGAAGGAACTCGTTGAACGGTCGATGGGAATTCACAGGGGTACCACCAAAGCCCATGCCTTTAAAATGTCACTTTATGCGATTTCGCTATTTAGGAATAGGGTTTTTTGACATTTCAATGGACAGCAAAGTATTTTTTGATAACTGACAATGGAAAAAGTGGAGTGAAAGATCAAACTGCAGAGGTTCAGTTGTAGTTGTTTGAAACCTACTCCTTTGCCTGGGCGAGAAAGGAAAAGTTTTGTCCCAGATTTCAGTGGGAATAATTTCATCAGAAAACAGCTGCACAGAAAATTCTGCTTTCTCTTGAAAGGTCTTCACTAGTGGAGAAAAAAGGAACTTCACTGTGATGAAAGACAAGCCATGGGCATGTGTAAGGGAGTCACAGACTGCGGTGAGCTTTACAGCATGAGGATGGTGAGGGATCCCATGATCTCCTGCCCTTCATCACACTAGTGTTTGGATTGAAATGTCGTTTCCAGATCAGCCTAGACTTTAGTCTCGCATTGATCAGTAAAACTGAGAGGTTGTGGCTGCAGTAGCCATTTCAGTTCACTTTCTAGACAGTTGGTAGGAAGAAAGCATTGTGGTTCAAAAAATTGCTGCAAAGTATCCTGCCCGGGAGTTTCTAACCACATGCTGGCAGCCAGCTGCTGTGCTTGTGGGGAGCATCTTATGTGTGCTGGTACATTAACCTGTCCCTTCTCCAATGCTCACGGGAGCAAACACAAGGGCTTGTTATGTGGTTACACCGACTGTTTTTCCTTCCTTCATATTTGCTGCCTTCTGCCCAAGATCATCTTAAAGGTAAGTGTTCTGTCAGGGTTGAGCTGCACGTCACATGCCATGTCCCCTGAACGTCCGGTATCAGTTGGTCATTTTCTACTTCACTGTTCTGGAGCAAAAATGGCCCAGACTCCTTTGTCCACTGGGAAAAAAACCCCTCCACATGCGCGATGCAGGTTGAGGTGGAGTGTCCACACCAATGCTGGAGGAATGCACCTCCCTCCACCCTCCTGTGCCTCAGTTTCCCAACCTGGGGAACTTCCAGAATCCAGTCTGAGAGGGAGACCCATGGTGTGAAAACAGTAGGTGACTGGAACTTAGGGACTGAACATGACCCGAAGCTTTGGGCATTGTAAAACAGCCACCCCAGGAGAGGAGCTTTCCTTCACAAAACCTGTGTCCCTTCTGTGACTAATGAACACAAGTTTCAGCAGCCTCAATGAAAATAATACAAATACAAGATGAAAATACAGGCCACTATTTCCAAAACCAATGCAGGACTTTTGTTTTTTAAATAAGCACAAAAGATTCACAGTTTTGTTTGCCTGCTACAAAGCAACAGAGAAAGATCTTTGCCCAGATATACTCTATTTGCTGCTGGGCGCCGCTATTTTGATAGAGAATCTAATTCATTCGTTTGCCTGGAGAGAAATTCAATAGAGGAGAGACTTGTGATCAATACCTGAGCGGGTGTTGGACCAGCACACTGCAAACAGTCTATGCTCAAAAAGAATGAGGCCCAAGGCAGTGGGACTCTGAGCTTCCAGAGAGCCAGGAAAAACAGCTTGTAGCTTGTAGGTGTAGTTATTATAGTTACTAGATATTTATATGATCAAGGTCTGTGAGTCTACAACCCAATTGTGCCAGGTGCGGTACAAAACACAGACGAAGGATGAAAAGATGGAAGGCTTTGCACCAAGGCCAACAGCTGGCTACAGCGAGGAGAGAACAGTGAGCGAGCAATGCGGCAGAGCTGTTCAGCATGGCAGTGATTGCTCTCTGCTGATTAGCAACTGCTGTCAAGTTATTTCACAGATGCCAGGAAAAGGATTTCAGGAAAGGAGGGTTTTGGGAAGACTCTGAAGGCTCTTGGGGTACTGAGCTTGTCTGCGTAGAGTTCCTATCATGTGTAAGGAGCAGCATGGGAGGCAGCACAGACACCCGTGGCTAAAAATCTAATGGATGGGTGATGGGGCGTCGTGGACAGGTCTCCGGTGGGCACTGAGGTTGTCTAAAGGGAATAAGAGATGATGGGAAAGAGCCCGAGGTAGTTCTCCTAGGCCTGTAAAGCCAAGACAAATAACTTATGCTTGACACAAGAGAGGAGGAGCCAGCACAGGCATGGGCAGAGACTGGGGAGAAAAGCATCCAGGGCAGCTCAGCCCTGCAAAGCGAAGGCAAAACACCCATTTACTTCACTGCAGGCCCTCATTACCCGTGACAAGCACTGCCTCCCTGATTACATGAGAGACTAGCCTCAGTTACAACAGAGTCAATTGTTTCTTCCTTAGTCTAGCACAGATTAGATTGGGCTTTGCATTTATGTACCCAGCTCTCAAATGTGTTTGCAATGACAAAGCAACCACAGAGACAAGCCGCTGGTTTAAAGCCAGCTGTCTCCGCTCTGAGCCTCGAACAAACAAACAACCTCTGCCTGAAATTATCCCACTGCAGAATACAGCTCTAGCACCAAAAGAAGCTTGCAGAGAAGTCTGCTGGAAGAAAGGAATTAAGACATGATAACCTTGTGTCGTGGTTTAGCCCCAGCCAGCAACTCAGCACCACGCAGCCATCGCTCACTGCCCCTGCCCCGGTGGGATGGGTGAGAGAATTGGAAGAGTAAGAGTGAGAAACACTCCTGGGTTGAGATAAGAACAGTTTAATAATTGAAATAAAGTAAAATAGTAATGATAATAGTAATAGTAGTAGTAGTAGTAGTAGTAGTAATAATAATAATAATAATAATAATAATATATTATATTATATTATACAAAGCAAGTGATGCACAATGCAATTGCTCCCCACCTGCCGACCAATGCCCAGCCTGTCCCCCAGCAGCGATCGCAGCCCCTGGCCAACCCCCCCCAGTTTCTATACTGCCCACGATGCCGTATGGTATGGAATGGCCCTTTGGCCAGGATGGGTCAGCTGGCCTGGCTGTGCCCCCTCCCGGCTTCTTGTGCACCCGGCAGAGCATGGGGAGCTGAAAAGTCCTTGACCAGTGTAAACACTGCTTAGCAACAACTAAACCATCCGTGTGTTATCAGCGCTATTCCCATACTAAATCCAAAACACAGCACTATGCCAGCTACTAGGAAGAAAATTAACTCTATCCCAGCCAAAACCAGGACACCTTGTTTAGAAGGGAATGGCTGAATAAACCTGGAGACCAATTTTACTGAAAGTCTGCAGGAAAAAAGAAAAGGGCTAGAACAGAACAGGACACTCCATCTTCTTTCTATACCCACTCTCCCACTTGCCTTTCTTATGCTGCCTTTGTTTGTTGGTGATTTTATTCAACTAGAGTGGAAAACCTATGGGGATGTCTGTCTTTCAGTACAAATTTATTAATACGTAA
This sequence comes from Pelecanus crispus, assembly GCF_030463565.1. Lineage (NCBI taxonomy): Eukaryota > Metazoa > Chordata > Aves > Pelecaniformes > Pelecanidae > Pelecanus > Pelecanus crispus. Next base: position 5,295,149 of record NC_134660.1, on the reverse strand, counting down.
ATATCTCCAGCAATTTCTTTTTAAAAATCTAAGAAAACACTTGCTGTCTCCCTCCCTCCCAAAGGCTTCAAGTTCAGTACAGGCAAAAAAACAGAGCACAAGAGAAAATCTATAGTCTTCAAAGAAATCACTTTGCTGATACACAGAGCAGAAGGCAATAAATAAATAAATTCTAGGCATACATAAGCAGATTTCGCAGAAATACCAGCAGCAAAATCTCAAGATGAACAAACAACCTGGCAGTACTTGTGAATGCATGACAGTGCGGTCGGTGAGTATGTGTCAGAAAGTACCTTGGGGCAAGACAAGAGTCTGTGGGGTATGTGAGTGTATGGAAATATGTATTTCTGTGAGAAAATTAAGTTGCATATATGGTGAAATTCTTCATGTCCTAAGGTCAGTGCTTATACAGAACTGGAATGCAGATATCTGGTTTGTAGATATCTGAGGTCAGAAGGGATAAATCCCACTCTGGCCATCTGTGGTCTTGCCTGAAGGCCTCCTCCCTCCTGTTTTTTCTGGCATTTTCATCAGAAGACACTGGACTTGGGTGGTTCCCTACGTTTCCCTACTTCTAGCAAGTCCTGGTGAGCCGGGCTATGAGAAGGCAGCACTGCCTGAGGCTTAGCCAAGAGCAGCCCAGTTACTGCTACCTGGGATGGAAGTGCACTGGTGTGTGCAAAATCAGAACTGAGAGCACCACACACACATCTCGCACACCTTAGGCCGGTAACTGGAGCAGCGACTGGAGGGAGCTGCATGCTTTCTTCAAGGCTCGATTGGTTAACATTCCTTTGCTTTCTCTTGCTTCCAGGAGAATTCACTCACACTCTTCAGAAAGGGAAGGAGGGAGATGACTTGCATTAAATCACATGGAAATTCTATCTGTGCTGCCTTTTAATATTTATCTGAAACTTCAGAATAGCTATATCTATAAATTGCTTTCTGCAGCAATTTGCAAGACACTGAAAAGACTTCACAGGGGACAGAAACCCTTCCTGAGATGAGGAGAGCAAGTAGAGTTTGTAGGCAAGGAGAAGAGGTGGCTCCACTCCCTGTAGAATCCACGTACGTCCATTTTCCTTGGGCTGCACTCAGCGCTACTGTTCGTGAAAGGCGGAGAAGCCCAGCTGTACTGCCATCTCAGCTGCCTGCTACCCCCTTTGAACCTCCCTCTGTTAAGTGTAATGCTAATTTCATTTAGAATACTTCCAAAGCAAAATCGTGGGGATTTTAGAGTCCATTAAAATTGATCTCAAGGCATAGCCCCTAAAAGGGTCTTTACAAAAAACAATAAAACCCCTCAGAAACAGTCTTCAGAAAATGCCCTTACTCTCACTCCATATGCACCTTCTCTACTGCTATTTTGCCGTACTACCAGACCTCATCTGAAATGATAAACAAGCTTCCCTGGACACATCATTTTACAGCTCTGTGCTTCTGTTCCTGCATTTGTGTAACTGGGTATAAAACCACAGACACATCCACCTTCTACCTTTCATTTCTTACTTTCCCTAACACTAAATACCGATCAAGATCCTGCAGAGCGCTTTGGGCAATATTGCACTGATAAATATTCACCCTTTCCTTCTAATTTTCTTCCTCCTGATTGCTGTTCTTCTTGCTAGCCGTATCTGCATGAAAATAGGGTCTTTATTGCTTATGTCCCTGGCACACTATTGCATTTAGAAGCTACAAAGATTATAAAAACTGCAGGTGATGAATAAGCCACTGGAACAGATGTCCGTAGTAATTAAAAATGTGGGAATATTTTCATCTGTTAAATATAGTGCAATGGACAGTACTGTTTCTGAGCAGAACCTTTCCTGTGAGCCGCTCAGAGATCATATGCCTCATAAGGCTGTAGTTTCTCATGGAAGTAAAACCTGGCTGGCTTTAAGGCGGCAGAGGTGGATCCCCTAATTTCAGATCCCTCTGCCCCATGTCAGCTTCTCAGGAGCTCGGTAGCCATTTCTGAGTAAGCAGCTTCAGCACAGAAAGTGCTGTATGTGAAACTCTCCTTTTTTAAGCACCGTGAACTTGGTCCAGCTCCAGCTCCTCCATTTTGTCTCCCCCGCTCTGCTCACCACCAGCCTCCTACTTCATCCACCTATTCCCATGGCAGGAGCCTCCACCGCAGCTCCCTGTGCACGCTCTTTTCATGTTGGCTTATCGTACCTTTTTGCCAAGCTTCAGGCTCAGGCGGCCTCAGCTGTGAAATCCTGATGCCTAAAATCAAAGGGCTTGTGATCCTGCCTGCAAAACATGTACTTGGACTGTAAATTGTTTGGGAGTAGTGTGCCTTTCTTCATAGGAATACTGTGCCTAGGTAGTACAAGAACGTGACTGACGGAGCCCTCAGGCAGAGCCGTAGTGACCGAGTGACGCTCTCCTTGCTTCCTTTCTCTGCTAGTGATGAGCATATAGGGAATGCCTTGATCAATATAGATTACAGGGATCAAGTCTTCATCTCCTTTCAAATCTGGTCTATAATGTGTTTCCTCTACTTTTGTTAAGCCTTTAAATGCCTGCCTTTTTCCTTCTGCTTTACTTATCTCACTAACGTCATTAGCTCCCAAGTGCGTTTTGGATGGCATTTTTTTGTGCTGCAAGACACAGACTAAACTAGCATGGATTTTGAATGCTACTCCTTCACTTGGAAGTAACTGTAGACAAGTTACACAGTCTAAAAGGAACAGAATTTGACTCTGATCTTCTCTACACAGACACAGCTCTTCTGCTCTTCATTACCGGTAGTTTTGGTGGAAAGGGAATTGGCCTAAGAAACTTCTGTCCCACTTCTCCACTTGAGACCTTTTATATGCTCTGCTTTTGAGACAAATCTGAGAGAGGCATTGGGTACAGGACTTATTAGCACTAATTGCCTCCCAGGGTAAAATCAAACATCCAGATGACTAAAATGTCCTGCTCTGTTTTCATAATAGTCATTTAATTCAATGGGCAGAAGTGCAGGGAACTTTCCTAGGAACAGGTAATACATGTAAATTGAAAATGTAATGGGATATTGGGACACATTATACCCAGCAGGTCTGCCAGATGTGATTAAACTCAGTTCCTTTACAAAAGGATCATAGTGCTCATTGTAGATCAGCAAAATAAAATCCTCAATTGTTCTTTTGTTAACACTAAACCAACCCTATATGATGGTACTGTTCAAATCAAAATTAACTTTTCCATCTCTTATTTCTAGTGCAGGAAGATCCAAGGCAATGAATGTGATTGCTCTTGGTTTCCAGTGATCCATTCTGATTGAAAGTTCTGTTTTTGTTTGCTTTTTTTTTATTCCTGATATCTGATAACCATCATCTGAAATTAGTTACAATGGCTCTACCCACTCAGAAAAAAACCTGGGCAAGTGCTGGATTGGAGTTACACTGGTTCTGGAGCATTGTATAGCTAGAAAATGCTAATAAACTCTGTGAAGAGAGAGGGTAATTTGTTTTATGTTTCTCCTCTGTGTCAGGTTCTTCTGAAAGCCCGAGCAAGGTCCCAATATATCACAGTTCGATATCTTGCCCCAGTGAACAATTTAATGGCAATGCCAAGAGCAAAACTGAAACATAGCCACTGCTTAAAATGGGGCGTAGTAACCTGAAACTTCTTTCTCCTCAAGGATGTCAATCTGGACCTTATCTTAGAGGTCCACGCAAGAAGCTGCCTTGGGAGACAAGTCACAGAGCCAGAAGACAGAGCAGGGATGGAGGCCAGAATATGGCAAACTCATGTTGCAGAGGAATTGCCTTCAGAGGATGACCAAGGCTGGTCCGGTACGGCAGAAAGCTGCAGCCTGGGGTAGGAAACACCAGCACTGCAACTGAGGAGCCAGATCAGAAACTGAGCAGTGGGGTGGGCAGAGAGCAGGAAGGAATAGCCAGGACTCCAGGCTGAGCAGAGGCAAAATGCACACCAGGAGGCTGCTGCAGGGAGAGCCTGGAAGAGAAGTTTGCCAAAGGAGGTGTTCAAATACCAGCAGAAGCACAGTATTCATGTGATCACAGAGCTGTTAGTGTGTAGTGCTTCTCTGGGAGAACACTCACGGTACCCCGAGAGAGTGGGAAAGGAACTGATTAGCTTTTCCTTACATCTCCCCCTATTCCCTATTAGCTCTAGTTCAGTATTATAAAATTTTATACTATGGACATGTATATACAATGCTGCTGGATCCAGCCCTGCTGCTGAAACCAATGTTTCCCACTTGGCTGCTTTTAAACCTTCCACTAAGCACAACACACAATAATAAAACCAGGAACATCACTAGAAGAATCTCAGTACCCCCGTGGGCCAATTTCCTCCTGGATTGTTTCCTTTGCACAGTCTGGTTAGGGTAATCAAACAATCTAGGGCTTGCTAATGACCCAGCCTAATCTCTCCTACCAGTGCTGTAGGCATAAAATATCATGTTCTCCTGAATCAGGCTAAATCTCCTTAGTTTCTTGGCTTTCTCCATCTTCCAGGCTGGATGCAAAGCCAGTGGCAGGGGCAGCAGAACATCAGCTTGAGATTCTGAACACTTTATTTCTGTATCTTTTTGTCTTTGGCTCTGTGTATTCACCCCAGATGAAGAGCATAAAGATATGCCTCCTAAGAGGCCTTAGGAAAGGTATCAGACTGCTTGTCCCATTAACATGTTAAGGGAAACAGAAGAGGAAAAGACTATGTTGGTAAGAAGACAAGAAATACTAACATCTATTTACAGCAGAAAGCTCAGCACAGGTATCCAGCACTACAGGTTCTCACTATTTTATATGGAATACAGCAATATTAAAGCCTCAGTTCTTCAGCCCTGTGAAATCCTCAGCTAGCATTAAACAAACAAGAAGTCTAAATCTTGCAGCTTCCAAGGAAAGCTCTTAAATATAGGCTAAATGAGCCATCAGGGCCCATAAAGCTGGAAGCAAAAGACAAAAGAAACCCTAAAATATCATTAAAAACAAAAATCTCATTATTCTTTCAAGCCTTGGTTCATATTTTCAAATTTGGGCCAGGACAGGAATAATTCTCTCCCTTTGGTGCTCTGCAGCAGGTTTGTAATAGTTTTGAAAACTGTACCTCCAAAGAATGTCTCATCCCTCTTGATACCCTGATTTTATGTCTGGGAAAACATAACTGAAAGCCACCTCTCAAACCTGAGATCTCTGATTCCCTGCACCAGCCCTCCTCCCTGCAGCGGCATCTCTCTCCTCCAAGCACACAGCAACTGGCGTCGTTTCTGGCACTGCTGTTTTGGGGGTGTCACTCTTCAGGCCCTAACGTAAAAGAGGTGCCATCTCTGCCATGTTCTGAATTGTGTTTCACTCTGCTCAAGGTTGCTACATATTTCAGTACCATGGAAAAACAAAGCTCTCATCCAAACAAGGGTGGTGAAGCTCTGGCACAGGTTGCCCAGGGAGGTGGGAGATGCCCCATCCCTGGAAACATCCCAGGCCAGGCTGGACGGGGCTCTGAGCACCCTGGGCTGGTTAAAGCTGTCCCTGGCACTGCAGGGGTTGGGCTGGGTGATCCCTAAAGGTCCCTTCCAACCCAAAGCATTCCATGATTCTATGAATTACCTGCCCTGCATGGAGAACATTGATGATCCACAGCCATCATTCAAGAGAGTTCTGAACTGGGCATGTGTCACTCCTGTGGATATTTATGGGATGATGCCTTTGATTGCAGACACTTCGGGAGGGACCAGGAGATGGTTGCCCCCAGATATGGCGCAATTCAATAAAGGTAAGATTATTGCCTCCTATTTTACATCAAGAGACCTCTTATGTTCACAGAATGGGCAAATTCTTCCTTTAACAGGTCCTGAGAAAGTCAGTATCTCCAAACACTTTTCATGTGGATACCAAGCAGTGCTAAGCTGCATTTTGTATTCAGTCCAGGGGAAGTGGCTGCTGAGGGAAACCTTTTAATCAAAGCAGCAATGCTGGCTCTGAAGGTGATAATCACACATGAAATTCAGAGCCCTGCAAGGTGTCAGCCCATCAGATAACATATTCTAGGCTGGAGAATTATTTTGGTTGCAAATGTGGTAATTTGGGGTTTTGCAAAAACTCCGTTGCACTCCAGGAGGGCTGGTGCTGGTACATGTCAAGGTGCAGCCTTGAATTTCCAGCTGCAGAAATAGGTAACATACCCATTTCCAGGTAAAACCAAAATAGGTAACAAGGCTTTCCCCAGTCAGAACAGGTCAGGCACTGAGACAAATTCCCTGGAAACAAATTCCTTGAGACAAATTCCCTGGAAACAAGTGGCCAGTCTGTTTGACTTGGTCAAACCCACCCACCTGCAAACCCCATCCAAGGCTGTATGAAGCTCCGAGGGCATGCAGCTCCAAAGGTGAAGCTTCAGAGGCAAGGGATGCATTAGGCTTGTGTTGGTCCACAGTGAGTTTGACAGTACCCATGGATGGGGTCAGAAGTGCCTTTCTAATAAAACATACAGTTCAAATAATTTCTAGTATGGGCATGATGAGAAACTCTTTCATAATTGTCTCTATGGAAGATGGGGAACTTGTCAATGCAGTCGAGCGAAGGCCAAGATGCTATTTATCTCATCCTAAATTGCCTGTGTGATCCGGAATGCCTACCAGCCTGTGAATACGAGGAAGTGAGAAAATGTACCAAGAGAAGGCAACTGACCTGACCCTTTTTTAACACCATTTTCCAGCTCCAGTCCAGATTTCCCGGACAGATTCCAAAACCACTATCACCTGAGGCAAGGCCAGGAGATGAATGAAGAACCATCATGACCAAGAGGTGAGCTCATTCCTCATACTTCATGCAAGATGAAGCTGGTGGAGGCAATGGTGAACAGAGCAGAGGGAACTGCCGTGTTGGTAACGTGGGTATGGGTTTGAGAACTCTCAAATATCAGACTAATGAAACTGAGCAGCTGTTGGAAGAAAAAGCCATAAGGGCATTCAAAGATGCAGTGAAAACCCATGGCAGAGCAGGACATTAGATCCAGACCTCCTGACTCTTAGCAGCTTTCAACTGGAAGCTCCAGCTGGACAACCCCTGAAAGAGATTAATCCTGGAAGACGGTCTAAAAACCGCTTTCAGCACATGCCTAAAAGCAGGACAAGTCACTCTACAAAGGCTCTATCCTTTCCTCATCACTGCAGGATCCCAGCATCTCTCAGCGGTGTATTAAACAGTGCGATTACCATTTATCATGTGGCATTTTTTCCTGTAGCTGGAGGGAAAAGTAGTATCTGGCACAAAAAGCGCTTTTGTTAAGTGGCACTTTTCTTCTCAATATATAGCAGCATTGCTTGCACTTTGAACAGTAGACGGTAGAGCTTACAATGGTCCTTAGCTGCTTGAGGCCAAGGGTATATTGATATTGATAATAAGAAGGGATCTTGGGAGCAGCTGTGAGCACAGCACGTTCCCTGATGTGTCCGTCTCCTGTTCACACAAGGGCCTGGCAGACACCCCGCAGAGTGCTGGCACAATCTCTGAGGACAGCCTGGCCAGCAGTGTCTGGCAGCAGAACTTACCTGCAGAACAGCAGAGTTTGCTGCTGGGGAGCGGCTGGACACCCTGAGTGCCACGTGCTCCTGATCGTGTCCCCAGCTGTGTCTCTACCCATGGCTGCAGCTGTAAACCGTGCAGCCAGACAATCTGTGCTTGTTCCATGGGAAGCTCAGAAAAAAACACTTAAAATATATTGACCATTTTTGGCCCTAACACCCAGCCCATGTTTCTGAGCATCATGCTCAGGACTGGGGCCTCACAGGCCAAGCTTCCTAGTCCAGTGGAAGCAGAGGAATTGTTTGGGAAGCCTGTTATTTGTTGCTTACTCAAGGATGACCACAGGCAACCAGGAGAAGTGTACGTGTGTTCAGAGCCCTAAGGCTATCGCTTTGTTACTCCAGGCAGAGAAAAAGTTCTCAGGAGAAGGGAGTAGTGACTGGAGGTTGAAGTTCACCTTCAGCTATGTTGGTTTGTCATTCTCTTCAAAGGAAGGCTCCTCGGGAGAGCTAATATCATTTATTAGACCAACAACCCTCTTCTCAGCCCTTCCTTGGACAATGGGACTGATGTTGTGCTACTGTAAAGCAGCCTCATGCGAACCAGACTCCAAAACTAGCAAAACAGCTTCCCCACTCTGCCTCTGACTTCCTTCTAGTGTGGCTTCAAGAGCAAAAATGCCTGAACGCAGACAAAAAGAGGAAACAAGATAAACTGTATAATCCCACTGCAGAGGCTCTTTCAGCTGAGTTGCACGGGGTGGGAACAGCAGCCCGAAGAGATGCGCTGCAGCTGTTTATAGGGTGTGCTGCACCCTTTTGGTGTGCCACGGGCCAGGCAGCGGGCTGGAGGCAGCAGGGCTGCAGCGTGTCCTTACGTCCAAAGTCTTTTTGTGAAGTAGCCATGCTCATTGAATTCTTTCGTCTTTTTTTGACTGCATGTTAATGATACAGTCTTTAGTCCCCTGTCAAAACCAGCATCTTCTCTCTGGCCTATAACCTGTACGTCGATTTGCGCCTAACCAACAAATCCTGCATAACGCCACAGCTGGCAGCTTTCTGGAGGACGTGGTGCACTCACCGGGAAGGTGTGAGACAGGGCAAGACAGGGACCCCGGCCTGGAGGTGACTCCTGTCTACCATCGGCTTTAGTTTCATTTCCCCAGTTCTGTTTCTTTATCTATAAAATGGGAATAGCGTTACTCTGGGAGATACAAGTGGAGAAAGCTAGGGAGAAATTTACAGCTTTTCCAAATATGATGTCACTAAAAGCTGTTGAAGAGACATAGAAAAAGATTTATATTTCAGTGTCTGACAAACAGAAGAAAGGATGTGTCTGCTAGAACTGTGCTTCCACCATGCTTTCATTGAAGCTGTAACAAAAATAAATGGTGCTTTCCAAAGATCCTGAAGAAAGAAAAAATAGCCAAAGGAGGAGGTTAGGCACTACAAGCTTGATGTTCCTAAAGAGGCTGGTCAAAGATTATCCATCAAAATGATTTTTTTTGCGTACAAGTGGGGCTTTTTATGATAAAAAAAAAGTTCACAAAATGTGAGTTGTACCCAAGCAAAGGTTTTTTTCTGAGAATGAAAAGCCATTTCTTGGCTGAAAAGTGGTGTTTTGGGGCCAAAAAGCTGTTGAATTTTTGATGAGGAATCAGTATTTCCAGTGAATAAACCATAACACACACAAAAAAAAGCAAACAACAAAAAAACCTCCAATCTCCCATCAGAGCAAGGGTGTGATGTAGGAAGAACAGGTCAGGGAAAAACCCCGGTGGTGGGCTGACCCTGGCTGGACGCCAGGTGCCCACCAAAGCCACTCTGTCACCCCCCTCCTCAGCTGGGCAGGGGAGACAAAATACAACGAAAGGCTCGTGGGTTGAGATAAGGACGGGGAGAGATCCCTCAGCAATTACTGTAACGGGGAAAACAGACTCGACTTGGGGAAAATCAGTTTAATTTATTACCAGTCAAAACTGAGTGGGGTAATGAGAAATAACACCAAATCTTAACACACCTTCCCCCACCCCTCCCTTCTTCCCGGGCTCAACTTCACTCCCAGTTTCTCTCCTCCTCCCCTGCAGCGGCGCAGGGGGACGGGGAATAGGGGTTGGGGTCAGTCCATCACACGCTGTCTCTGCCGCTCCTTCCTCCTCAGGGGAGGGCTCCTCACACTCCTCCCCTGCTCCAGCGTGGGTCCCTCCCGCGGCAGACAGCCCTCCACGAACTGCTCCGGCGTGGGTCCCCCGCGGGGTCCCCAGCCCTGCCAGCAACCCTGCTCCAGCCTGGGCTCCTCTCCCCACGGGGCCACAGCTCCTGCCAGGAGCCTGCTCCAGCGCGGGCTTCCCCCGGGCTCACAGCCTCCTCCGGGCACATCCCCTGCTCCGGCGCGGGGCCCTCCCCGCGTGCAGGGGGATCCCTGCTCCCCGGGGGCCTCCATGGGTGCAGGGCACAGCTGCCTCGCCATGGGCTGCACCGGGGGTGCGGGGGAATCTCTGCTCCATGCCTGGAGCTCCTCCTGCCCTCCTGCGCTGACCTGGGGGCTGCAGAGCCATGCCTGTCTCATATTCTCACTCCTCTCCTGGCTGCAGTTGCGCAGGTTTTTTTTCCCCCTTCTTAACTCCATTATCCCAGAGGTGCTGCCACCGTCACTGATGGGCTCAACCCTGGCCAGCGGTGGGTCCATCTTGGAGCCAGCTCGTGCTGGCTCTATCGGACATGGGGGAAGCTTCTGGCACCTTCTCACAAAAGCCACCCTTGTAACCCCTCCACTACCAAAACCTTGCCATGGAAACCCAATACACGTGGGGAAGTTTTTTTAGAAAGGAACGGACAAATATATTAACCCAAAAGATCTGGACTGATCCATTAAAGAGAGAAGAAGAAGCGCCAGTTCAGTCAGTTCTCTGTAAAGAAGAAGATGAAACTTTGAAAGTTAAGTATTGGCCCAATCATGATGTTCTAAGCCTTATGCTAGAGATGCTATTAATTGTAATTCAATTGCTCCAGCGCTGGGTAGCAGCCAATGCTGTAATGGATTTTAAAGACAAAGTAGCCGCTATTTTGTGTAAGTGATGCTGGCGATGCAAATTGTCCTAATGACATAGTGGTTAACCAGGATGCTGGAAAGCTCAAAGAATGATTTTACCCTTATAGGGAGTTTTAACATTAAAGAAGCTGTTTAGAAGGTAGCAGCAGTGGGAAGAAGGTCCCTCAGCTGAGGCAGCTTTGAAAGGTCAGCAGTAAAGCAAAGGTACTCATGACAGAAGAACGGAGAAAGACAGAGGAAAATTGTTTAACAGCATGAATATCAAGGCAGAGAAGCAAAGATGCCTCTAAGTACACGGAGAATTGTTTGGACAGAGTTCTTCCAGCTCACCAGTTTTCCCATTCAGGAAAAGAAGTAGCATAACCATCTTCCATGGTCAACCTGCTTCTGGTGTGTCAGAGAGGGCAGGGGAGCACTGGAAGCACTGCCTGCTATGAAGAGCCCTTAGAACTCAGCTGGGGAATGGCTTGGAGTCATTGCACAGAGAGATGCATCTTCAGCCCCATCTCCAGGTTTCCAAGGCTGGGAGAGGTCAAAGAACACCCTGAAAGTTGAACACAGTGAGAGATGTGCCAGCATTAGGGAGGAGAAACCTGTAGCCAAGAGTATGGAGAAAGCATTGATCCTGTTCCACTCAAACAGAAAATGTTATCTGGACGTGGATAAGGCATCTAGCATTGCTTCATAGCAACCATTCTTCTACTCTTTGGAGAAGAAAGCCCTTAAAGGGTAACGATGGAACAAACTGTGCTCCAAGGCTAAGTAATATTGAATGTGAGCCAGATCGTGGCTCAAACTAGAAGCCTCTACCCATGCCTGGGAAACATTCAGCTTTAGCTAATGAGCTGTTAGCAAGACACCAGAAACAAAAGCAAACAAATGTAAACAATGTCCTCAAGCTACAGCTTGTAGTAAGACATTTTGTGTATGCAATCCCAGACTATGAAAGATAGATCTAAGGTTATAAGCAGATCACTATAAACTTAAAGCATTAGTCCCAAAGTTTTTTCTTCTCTTCATACAGCCTGCCAGTTTAAAGCTTTTTTACAGCTTCTGCTTGATCTGTGCTTCAGTTGTGCTCTCTGGGTTTTTCATTACTTGGGATTACTTATTAAATTCTTTGTGTGAGCAAAATTCGAACTGGAACTGAACCGTGATTCTCTGACTGCAGGGTATTGTGCTTGGTTATAAACTGTAAAAGGAGGCACATTGAATAAATGCTGCAATCCTGAAATTCTAAAAATGGGAAGGAGGAACTCTGGGCAGAGCTGATGAGATGTAATGATTTTTTCCTCAAGATTTTTCCAATAGCTCCATGAATACAGCACAGGATTAGGCCATGAAAGCCCTAAAGCAAATCGCTGCTCTGTCCTGGGAAGAATAAGGACTTGAACTCAACTCTGCCACTGCAGATGAAAGATAAAACACTGAAAAGTTATCTCACTGCTCTGAATCACTAGACAGGTGCTCCTCTAAGCACAAATCCATCTGGACCCATTAAATATGAGACTCCAAGGCCACTGGTCTCAAATCCGGCGTCATATGCTGCCATACAGCCATTATGACTCTGATTCAAAACCTTCTCCCAGATTTCCTGCTACTGATTTTATTACCAATTTGACCATGACCAAAGAACATACTTTTTTAACAGAGCATATACCAGCCTATAGCGCTATTCCCTCCATATAGTCCAGAGGAGCTGATTTCTCCCCGTCCTCTCCAGCACAAGGTAGGTAGGATCTGATCTGACCTGGTGAAGTCCCCTATAGCTAATCATTAACCACAGGAGCACAGTAAGGGCAAAGATGATCAGAACTGGCAAAGGAAGGGTGATACTTCTGCAAGGAGCAGTCCTGGAGCCCAAACAGGGACGAGAGGGCAGCTGCTGCAATGGGCACATAGGTCACCCAAGTCCACATGTTGTGGAGAGGGATCATAGGATTGGGCCAGACCTCATCACCTCTGTTTTTCACAGTCCCTGAGCTTTGATTAGAAACTGTTATAAAGCAGATGGAAAATTGTAGGCATGTAGGCATCTCCACTGGAGCCAATCTTCTTAAAATTGCCCAGGCTCTTCAAATGCCATCTATTTTCAGAGGATTAATCTAAATGTACAGCATGAGGGGAAACAGGATTCGCCCCACTAAGACTACTTGGGCCTGTGTGTGTGAGATGCGATGGAAATCAATAATCCCCCTGGACTCCAAACACTCCAAACTAACTAAGCATCTCACCTCGGCAAAGGACATTCACCGTGTTCTGTAATGGTGGCTGGCTCTCCTCCCTCAACGTAGTGGATAGATGCCTAAAGTAAACAGGGCGTCCATATGCCTGTTGCTAGGACACTAGCAGAATCAGCATGGGAGGCTCCCATGGGTTCTGAAGTGACCAGGGAAGTCTTATTTTCTTTGAGAGGACAGAAGAGGTAAATGTCTATATATTAACATAGATAGATACAAATAACAAATGAAGCACGCAAAAATAGGAATTTGTTAGTCACAAAGCAGAAAGGAATACACATTTCATAGAAACAGTTGCAATTTTTCTGCCTTCTATTTTTTAAAATTTGATTATCTCTGCTGATTAGCCTTTTCCATGGGACTCAGAGAATGACTGGGCTTGAAGGCTGAACTCCTGTTCATCTCAGCAGAAGCACTGCATCCACTCAGACTGGGCAAGAAGCAGGAAACCAGTCTTGTCCTTACTTGAACTATTTTGTAAGCAGAGGACATAAACCTGCAGATCTCTTCTTGGTATTCTTAATTACCCCAAAGGATTCCACAGTAGAAAGAAAGGGTTTTGTTTATTTTGCCCTGCTGAGAAATCCTCCTTCTTGTAGTATTTTATAATTAGTTTGCTCCTTTGGCCCGAAGTCAGGCCCAGAAGACACAAAGAGGAATAAGCTGCAAGCTTAGTGGTGGCTAAGACATCGCTTGAGGGAGACCTTCACTGCAAACAGCTAAACTGAGAGATGTGAAATTCTTCCTCAACTTTTATGTTTGCCATCTAAAATTATGTTGCTGAAGACAGTCTGATTTATGTGTCTAGCAGGGAATATGATTATTATTTTCTAGTGCCTTTCAGAAGCACCTGAGATGAAGCAAGGACCAAACAACACTGCTACATCAGAAGAATTAAATTGTCTCTTTATTTTAAAGCATCACAGTAAAATTAGCAGGCTTTGAAATTTCACTGCTGCAAAGAGATTGGATTCTTTCTTTAAATCTCCCCAAAGATAATCTGGATAATACATTTTTTAAGGATACAAAATCATCTAGTTTCATTTCCTACTCACTGGGGGGGGGCAGAGGGGGGTGGGCAGCAATAGGTTTTTAAATGGAAAATTATTCATTTTGAATGGAATCTGGATATAAAGGCCAGTTAAACCCCTTCAGAAATAATCAAACCCATATTATTGTCAACTCCTTTAAAGAGACACATTTCTACAATAATTTCTGAGTGATATTCTTTATCCCTTTCTTGTTGCAAAGCCTTTCTTTCTATTGCTAAAAAGCATGAGTTTTGTAAGTTATGATGGTTCTTCGCCGGGTGTTTTATGAGATAAATGCATAGTCCTGTGCATGTTGCAACATTTTAGTTGAAACATTTCTGTACAGGCGGCACATTCAGCATTGTGTAATGTCTTTCAAACCAACCTCACACCGATAAAGCTGTCATAAATCACAGTTTGGGCTATTACCCAGGTTCCGTTTATAAGGTAGTTCAACCACTCCGCATGACACAGAGCCTACAAAATAACCTTAGCTCTTCCTCTCTGCTTTCCAAGGCACTCCCCTTCCCATAGCAGTATACCATAGACAGAAGTGGAGACGTCTTAGCTTCTTGTGGATTTGGGATGCTTGAGGAACAAGGCTAAGAGAAGGAGAGAAAGCCAATTTTCCTTTTAGAGGGAATTAAAGCTGTGGTAGGTCTCTGTGCTGTGGCTGGTAATGGATCCAGAAATCCACACCTGACCTGGAAAACTCAGCTGCTTGACAAACCATGAATAACTTCTGTGATGGGAAGGAAGAGTCCTCCAAAAACCTCCTCAGCTTTCCCCATCCTCCTTAAATCTCCCTCCTCCTATGATGCCTGCAAGGCTCAGCAGTCGCTCAGTGCTAAGGAGTGTGGAGGGAGTCCCAGTCATTAGTATCTGAGCTCTGACTGTGCAGGATATCAAAAAATGAGTCTATGAGTCTCCAGATGACAAAATGATTGATTCCAAGTGCCCCTAACATCTCTTAAAGGCCCAGGTCCTTACATCACCTTCTCCGGCACAGAAATAACAACTGTCAATCAGCATTAACATGATACTTACTGTCAAGAAAAAACAGTCTAGTAAACGAGTAAGTCACCCGTCTCTGACGTGCTCTGAGCTGCCATACAGAAGGACAGGTCTTTGGTGTGACAGCAGCACTACTATTGCTAGGCAAAGCTAAACCCAGTAATTCTGACTGGGACATACTCTGGGAGTCAGTGGTTCAGCTGCTGTTATTGCAATCTTGTTGAGACTTCATCAGGAGGAATGAGCTGTTTTGTTTTGGTCTCCTCAGCCCCCTTGGCAGAGTGGAGAGAAGGTTCCCTTTCTCCCTGGAGGAACCGTCTCTAAGGTACCCGTCTCATCTTACTGGAACAGCTTGTCTTGCAAAATCCCTGCTGTTTGCAACCACTCTTTCCCATAAAATGGATTCTCGTCTGTATTTTTCTGAAGTGCAGGGTAACTCTCAGACCCCCAAATCTTCCTGGCATATTTCTTTTCCCATAGCTGTCTACTCATACATCTGCAGGCCTCTAGCATCAGTTTACAGGGATTGTCATATCAGACAATGTCGGACCTTACAGGTTTCTGCTAAATAAAAAGCCATCAGGTAGCAACTAATGTGATGATGTCCTCAAATGCATTAATACATAATCCAGATCAGAGTCTGATTCAGTGCCCTTTTGCTTTTGATAGGGAATGTTAAGTGGAGGTCGATTCACCTGGTCTGCTCTTTGTCTTGGACAAAATGAGGAGTCATCCATCTAAGGGCAAATGTCTACAGTGTAGGCATCTCCACTGGAGCCAACCTTGTTAAAAGCAGCGCATAGTCATTGGAGATCCAGTCAGTATGGTCAGCTGTACCTACAAAAGCAAAGTCAGATAACCCCATGCACTGTGTTCTCTATGAGGAACTCAAGCCCTTAAAATCACAAGACGGGTTCTTCAGCTTTATAGATTTGTGACTTTTGTTCCCCATTTTCCCCTACCTTTTTTCACTCAGTCTGAGCCGTACATTTCATTCTACCTAGAGTGCAAAATTCCTCAAATTTCTTCACTTTCTCCTTCGTGAGACCAGAAAGCTACTGCAAACAGAAAGTGCTTCAGAATGATCTGGTGTCAGAAAAAAAACTTTCCTCCTACCATCTTCCTTCCCAAGAGAGCCTAAGTACAGAAGGTCTTTTGAAGGATGAGGAAGGCATCTCACCCTCCACATAGTCAATGCATAGATGGTGGCTGAGAGAAGACAGGCTCAATTAGCAAATCACACCAGCTCCTAGGACCATCAGCCACAACTGCGGTGGCGTATGCTGGGGCAGCACCCTGCTAGCCCCTTACGCCACACTGGGGCACTACTGACCTACCACTGCCTTGAGTTACACTGACTGCCACGTAGCATGGGATTTGCTGGGCCAAGAAATGGGAAGAAAGAAGGCAATTTCACTCTGCTTCCTGAATCGACCCAATTACAGCCTCATCTGGATGCCTTTATTCTGTGTTAAATATACCCTGAAGCGCTGCTGAGATGAGAGCAATGCCTTCCGCAGGGCGTATACCACCTGAATAGGGAAAGAGCCGAGATGGTTTCTAATCAGTGACCATTACATTGGCTTGATTACCTATGGATAAACCCTCTTCAGTCCCTGGCCTCCAAGCTGAAAGAAAAGGCAGAGATGACCTTTAAAAGCTGAGCTGAGATTACAGTAATTGGGCAATAATATGAAACAGCAAATACAAGTCACAATGATCCCTTTGACTTCAGTGAGAGGAGTAGCTAATGCATTTGGGAGTGTTCTCATTATTTCCACTTGGCATCAAGATTTTAACTACATCTGCTCAACACGTTAGGCTGTTAAGTGGATCACTCTTTCATACAAGGGAGTAACATCACCTGTGAACAAGAGCGAATCAGTGTGATTGAGGCAACCAGATATCTGGAGTTCTGTGATTAGAGCTGCATAAATAACTGATGTTTCAGTTCACTGACCAAAACCCCCAAAATGGGAAAAAATACTCCTTTTTTTCTTCCTTTCTTTTTTTCCTGTTATGATAAGCTATTCAACAAAATTTATTTCAGGTCAAATGAAATATTCTGTATTGTCTGCAATGAATTATTTCATTTGGCTTTCAAATTGCAGCTCCATTACTTGCTTTTTGTTTTCTCATGTATGATGGGAGGACCTTGGATACCACCCACTCAAAATATTGTTTAGAAAAGGCTGAAATGGGAAGTTTCAACTTTTAAGTTTCTTTCTCACTGAAACAGTCAAATGAATTTAACACCAATGCACAAATGCATTTAATCATTCCAATTCCTGAACTGTTACAAAATAAAACACGAGCTATGCATTTCTCTTTGTCCTTTGCCTTCATTTTTGTCTGATCTCTGTAAAATTTCCAAATTATTTCTATTTCTAGATGAAGGGTTTCACCTCAGGACATATTGCCATGTTGAACATCCTGAAGGAGTGATACAAACCAGATACACAGCAGGTCCCCATCACATGGTGCCTGGAACCCAGATATCTTTGTTTCTCCTACAGCTTAATCTTACTGAAAGAGCCTCAGTATTAAGATACACGCCAGAAGGACGAGATGTCATCCAGAGGTAGCTGGACAAGCTGGGGAGAGGGGCCTGTGGGAACCTGATGAGGTTCAACAAGGCCAAGTGCAGGGTCCTGCACCTGCATTGGGGCAACCCCCGGTATCAACACAGGCTGGGGGATGAAGGGATGGAGAGCAGCCCTGCCAAGAAGGATGTGGGGGTGCTGGGGGATGAAAAGCTGGACATGAGCCGGCAATGTGTGCTCGCAGCCCAGAAAGCCAACCCCACCCTGGGCTGCATCCCCAGCAGCGTGGGCAGCGGGGCGAGGGAGGGGATTCTGCCCCTCTGCCCCGCTCTGGTCAGACCCCCCCTGCAGCCCCGCGCCCAGCTCTGGGCCCTCGGCACAAGGACACGGAGCTGCTGGAGCGGGGCCAGGGGAGGCCACAGAAATGCCCCGAGGGCCGGAGCCCCTCTGCTGCGGGGCCAGGCTGGGGGGGCTGGGGGTGCTCAGCCTGGAGAGGAGGGGGCTGCGGGGAGGCCTGAGTGCGGCCTGGCAGCGCTGAGAGGGGCTGCAGGAAGGGGGGGCAAGCTTTTAGCAAGGCCTGTTGGGACAGGACAAGGAATAATGGATTTAAACTAAAGAAGAATAGATTTAGACATATATAAGAAAGTAATGTTTTACAGTGAGGGTGGTGAAGCGCTGGCACAGGTTGCCCAGAGAGGCGGTGGAGGCCCCATCCCTGGGAACATCCCAGGCCAGGCTGGACGGGGCTGTGAGCACCCTGGGCTGGTTAAAGCTGTCCCTGGCACTGCAGGGGCTGGGCTGGGTGGGCTCTGAAGGGCCCTTCCAACCCAAAGCATTCTAGGATTCTATGATTCTGTGATCGTCCAACACTAACTCACCTACCCCTTGCCACTGTCAGGCATGTGGAACAGATCGACTGCCAACTCCTGAAGCATTTCTTCAACTCCAAATCTTACTGGAGTGTGTTCCATGCAGAGACACGAAGGCAGCAGCAGTAACATTCTCAGGCCCAGTCTCAGTGAGGTGCATTCAGGGTTGTGGCACCTACACATGTGCAGCATTTCTATGTGTTTGCTTGATATATTGATAGGCTTCACGCATGCTTGTTCCTATTTACTCTTGCCCTTTGAAAGTAGAAGGAGCATTTGTTTTTTTTCTTGTCCACCAAACCATTTAGAGGGAGAATTCTGAATGACTGACTGCAATGCCAAATGAGTGTGGATTTTTAATGACAATGCAGTCATTACTGAGGCCATTTCTCTTGATCTCTTAAAGGTAATCCATACTGAATCAAGATTTATGACCCTGCATGTGCAAATACGTAATCTAATCTTCTTATATCTTTAGTCTCCAGTGAATGCATCTCTTCGGTTCTGAGCAGACAGACAGGTAACCGAAAGTGTTGCAAAGTTTCACCTTGTGGGACTGAAACGATATTCTTCCAGTCAAGGACCACTGTGTTTTATTACCATGAAGGCCCCTGGTTCATTGGGTGACCTTAAACAAATCGTTTAACTTCTTATGTGTTTGTGAACCCAGCTGGAAAACTTCACACAAAACCATCCAGCAGGCAACTTACAGCAAGCCACATGCTGTGCTTGCATTTGAGCTTTCCTCAGGGAAATAAAGCACAAATGAAAATTGCAAACCATCATCAACCCATAATAAATGTTTAAAACGCATGCTGGAGTCAAGAGAAAAGACTGAAATTTAAACATGAAGCAAGCCAGACTATCAGTTACTTTTTTTAATTTTTTTTCTTTTTTGGTCTGTAATTTAGCCCTGCTTAACTCTTCTTGAATCTCAGTTTCTGCATGCATGCTTGGTACTTTTTATATTATGACCATATGGGTTGGATGAACTAATTGATGAGCTGACAGCAAGCTGCACCATGTTCCCCCTCTTAATGATTTTACCCTGATGTATCTGTCACCTTGAGGCTTAACCAAAACAACCCAGTCCTTCTTTTACTGAAACAGGGGAGAAGCGCACACATCCCAGCACACTCACTGACCTGTGCCCAGCCCTGGTGCCACTGTCTTGGCACAGCGCTGGCATGGACCCAGCAGGCTGGGCAGAGAGTCAGGGTATATCAGCTTTGTTTGTCTCGATGTTTTGGTTGGCTCCATGGATCATGTCAGCCTGGAATATACAGCGTGGATGTGAGCATAAGATGGCAGATGTTCCCAAAGTGCTACTACTTTGAAGAGACATCATACCCAGGCCTGTCTGATTACACTTAATTTTTAGCATTTCATTATATGGCAGAACTAGAGACAACACTAGAGTAGGCAGCAGAATTGATTTCACAGGGAGAGAGAGGCAAGACCAAAGGACCACATAAGCACGGGTAAGACCATATGATAGTATCGAAATGCCAAAGAGCTGGAAGGCAGCCCAGTGGTGGACATCTGGCATTCCCTTCAACTCCTTAAGCGGGGACCTGATGCATGTGATAGTCGCATGCTGGTGTCTGACCCAGAAGATTCACAGTCAAGCTACAGCTTAGTGCAAGTTTGGGAGGAAAAAAAAAAAGTAGAAGGAGGAAAAAAGCCTTTATGATCAGAGATGAAGTTAAATACCAGAAATAGTCTGAAAATACACGTTAAAGGATGTCAAGCTGGGGAAAGTGCTCTTAAGGTAATGAAAGAATGAGTACAAAATGCAAACTAATAATGAGGCATTTTCCCCAGAACCCCCCCTGATGAAGAGCAGGTGAAGTGGAGTTGTACTTTGTCTTCCAGGGATAAACCCAGAATCAGATTTCGGGTTCAGGGCAGATCAAGAGGTAATGCAGAGAAGAATTCATCAGGGAGCTTAGCTCCCAAGGAGGTAGATTATCTGCTGAAGAGGCAATGGAAGAGAAATCAGAGAACAAAAGGTGAGGCAGCTTGCTAAAAATCAGGGACAAAATGATGAATAAGAAAACATTAGCAAAATACATGCTATTCTTATTATGTGCCAGGCAGGAGGGAAGCCAGTAACCTAGGAGTCACTTTTAATTTAGCACAAGATACTAAATTGTGCTAAAAAATGCATCAGAATTCTTTGATTTTTCACAGCAGATCCAGCAGCTTTGTGCAAAAAATAAGAAAGCCTAATCTGAAGTGCATAGCTAATGACCAGTATATGTTGGGCCTTATTCAAACAAAAATTCTTTTAGATGTGAGAGGCTTGCTTCAAATGCATGTGGAGTTCTTCCCTCATTATTACTCATGGGAGTCAGTGGATTTGAGCTGATAATTCGAAGGAAAGGGATGGGAAATGTACCCAAAGCAGTGCTTGTCTCAGACGTGAGAGCCTAGGGAAACACATCACCCAACCGTCATGAGTGCAGTAGTGAACGCTAACCTAGCAGGTCTTGCTGAAGAGTTCAGACTGAATCTTTTTTTTTTTAATTGAAAACTGGATTTTCAGTGATTTGTATGTAAAATACCTCTTCTCCCTATAATGAAAAACTTTCTACCTAAATCATAAAATGGCAAACACAAACACGTTTCTTTTTTTTTCTTACTGAGGAATATTAGCAGCAATCACTGTGTGGTAGTTTGAAGAGAACATTTGGGAATTCTTATGAAACATTTTGGAGGAATCAAGGATATGTCACTCTTTCTACAGGCAGTCCATCATTTCCTGCTCAGTTCTGCGGTACATATTCCCAAAATAAGCACTGCTGAAACACAGGCAGTGGGAAGGGTATTGTCTTCATTGGCAAGCTGATAAATGAAGAGGCGAGGCTGTGAAACTGCGCATGGATAAAACAGTATTTAAGGCAGCATGAAGACAGTGGTGAAATTGTTTCCTGCAAAGCAGCGACATGAAATAAAACAGGACACCAGCACATGAATTACCCAGTGATACATAGTGCAGAAATTGGGTTTCCCCTTTCCCCAAAGCATTTGAAGAACGAGAAATCAAGTTTCCAGCCCCTACCAGCAGTAGGAAATCTGACTAAACATGGATCAAATGGAAATATTGATTTGCAACAAGCCAATCATCACCAATAATATTTCTGTGCTACACAGGCTATAAGCTGACTATCTCCATTTTTCTCCTAGGAGATAAGCATGCTATCACATCTCTCCCTAAAACTAACATCCGCTCTACCACATATGTACCACCTACCCTTTCTTTCAGAGATGAACTAACTGATACATCTCTAATCAAACTCTGAGCAATCATCCTCAACTTGTATTTAGCTTTCAAATCTGATGCTTCTATTCCAGACCAGAATAATGGCAAGTGTGCCTGAAAGCTTCTCTGCTTTTTCTAACTATACTTGATCTAATAAAAGTTAATACTTCTACCTAAAAGCCTGGTCTCACTGTAGAAAATCAAACCCTTCATACAAAGCATTACAGTTGTCCCTGTGGTTTTAGTTAGCATGCTTGTACCTATTAAAACCCATACGGCAATGGGACAGGAGCTGTATGGCCACTGAAGACATAAGCAGGGCGACCAATGTTTCATGCTCTGAGATCTAAGGAGTTAGCAGGCTTTGTTCCTCCAGGGATTTTATCAGAGTCATCAGACCTCAAGGAGGACCTCAGATCAAAGATCAGCTCAGGTTAGACAAAGCTAATCTGTTCTTGGCCACAGACATACGCTGAGGTACTGCCACTTCCCACTGTCCAGTGATGCACCAGCCTCTGCCGTATTTGGCTCAGTAATTCCTGGAGACAGATGCCTGAAAGCTGGTCAGAGCTGCTTGGTTTTTTGACCTTGTCCAGGGTGAAGCAGTCTAGCAACTGCTCTAAGCTGAAGCTGACAGGAGTATTCAAGGGGCCCGTATATCAGGCGGCTAATGTAGAGGCTTCCGTGCATCAGTACACATCCCCCTCTGCCACACAACACCTGGGAAGGGGCACTGGTAAGCAGGTTAGGGCCAGCAGAGTGGCAGGTACTACTCACATGCCTGGTGCCATCTGAACTCCAGCCAAAGGGATACAGATCTAAAATGGAGAACTGGCCACAGAAACAACGATAGGGGAAATAATCAAAGTCAGGAAAGCCTTGGGGGAAAGCTCTCAGCAAAGGGAGACAGAGGACTTCAAACTGCCCCGTTGTCCCTGGGAGCCTTTGCTTCCCAAGTGTGGGGAAATGTCCTTGTGACAAGGGCAAACCCCAATCTTGGTGCTGCAGAAGGGTATAGAAGAGTGGAAACAGGCTGGGAAGACACGATTTAGGAATCGTGTGCCCTTATTCT
The DNA here is from genome assembly GCF_030463565.1 of Pelecanus crispus. NCBI lineage: Eukaryota > Metazoa > Chordata > Aves > Pelecaniformes > Pelecanidae > Pelecanus > Pelecanus crispus. The sequence goes on along the minus strand of NC_134660.1, from coordinate 5,272,577 downwards.
CTCATGGTGCACTTAAAGCTCTCAGTACACTGTAACCCCCTGGGGTCCAGAATCATTCTGGTGAACGGAGGCTGCTCCAAAGACAAGGAGCCCCCAGAAGACCAGAAGTCTGCTTGCCCTGACGACATTATCGTTAATCCGCCACATGGTGAACTAGCCCCTACCGACTCTGAGCGCAGCCAGCATTCAGCTGCACCCACCCTTGACACCCTGTCATATTACTACAAAGGATTCCATGCCTGGGCAACACAACAATGGAATGCATTTTGTAAATTAACTCAATTATTATGCTTGTGATCAGGGCTGCATCTCACTAGGCTGTTGGCCAAAAGGGCTTTCTCTGCTGCCTCTTCTGTAAGAACGGCAGGAAAGGCAGGCCTTGCACCAACTGCGGCAAGATTCTTTCACAAGGCTTGCTCTCCAGAGCTCCAAGTCCAACGCTGAGCCATACAGTTCCTGCATTTTCTCTGTTAGACAAACACACAGTGTAATTGCTCTCCCAGTGAAGTTATTTTCCTTGCAATTATACTCCACAAAGTTTCTCCTGTTAGTCTTTCTTGCCTCACTTCAGTCAGTGACTCCTCCACCCCTCTGTGCTCAGTGTATCACCCTTTGAATATAAGGGATGCCATGAGAAACATAATGAGACTGTTATCCCACGCACTCCAGAGCAGGGCTATCGGTTTCATTCAAACGCTATTAGCCACTTAAAATTGCGCTCAGAAGATTTTTCTGTAATGAATTCACCCACCTATTGAGAAAGATTCTACAGAACTCAATTTCCTTCTGCATACCTTTCTGTCAGCCTATGAATTCCTTTCCGTGCCCGTTTCTGCACTGCCTCATTCATTTCTGCAGGAGAGCAACTGGGAACCCTGCAACCAAACTCCCACTAAGCACATGGACTAAAGGACTCTCAGCCTCTTCTGGTGCTCAGCTCACTAACAAAGGATTCCCACTGACTCCAGTGAGCCCTGGATCTCTGCTGCCGAATGCCTGTTCAGTAATACCCCGTGCACCAGCACCCTGCGCTTACAGGCAATCGCTGGGAGCGCACAGCTCCCAGCACAGCACCGTGGACAGTGACTGCTCCAGAAACTCGTCCCAGCACTGCCAGGACATGCAGGAGCTGGCGGACATGGACGAGGAGTTTGCTCTCCAGGGTTAATCATTCCTTGTTCTCTCTGCTGTGCTTCTTAACAAGGCCTAGTGTGGGGGCTGCTTCTCTGATTCAGCTCATCAGGAACTACGATAGGGCCACTGCTCTCTCCAGCTGGCTCCCCAGAACAGGCATCAGATAGAAATAACTAACAGCCATTTATCACAGCAAGTCACCTTCAAACCAGCGAGCTGAAGAAAATCCCTCCTCTACCAGGACCCTTGCCTTGAGCCTTCCAGGCTCTGCTGATTGTATTAATTTCCTTTAGAAATACAGTAATGTCACCTGACATCTCTTAGGGCAAACAGTGGGAAACAATTTGAAGTTTCACTCCTAATGAGAAGCAAATTGCTGTCTCCAGCCTGTGTTCTGGACTAATGATACAATCACATCAGGCACAATTCATAAGTCGGGGGAGGAACGGACAGACAGCTAGAGAAAGAGCCACTGAGAAGCCAAGTGTGGTGAACTGTACATCACTGCACCCATTACGGGGTGAGACTGGAGTGAGTGAGTGTAAATCACAATGTCAGCTTTTCCTGACAGATGAGGAATGCAATTATCCCTTCACTAAACTGATACAATTTATTCAGCGTGGGTTTACCTCCCTTTTTTCAATTTAAAACTAATTTGTTTGAATGGATTTGATTACAGGCACAAAGAGTAGGGCAGAGCTGTAGAGAAGCAGCTGCTCCAGCTGAACCCATCCTTCCACGCAAGAAGGGGAATTCGGATCTCATAATGCCAGGCCCCTCCAGTGCTCCAAGGCCCAGCAATGTTTGACAGGCTTCCCAGGAAGCAAATCCTAACCCCTTATAATCCCTTACTAATGAGCACTGGTTCTTACCAACCCTCAGCTCCTGATGCTTTGTTTAAGACAAGGGGGTAGCCCTGTCTCCTTTCATACAAGTGGGAAATTCAGGCATACAGCAGGGAAAAGACTTGCCTGTGGCCAGACTGGATCAGTGATGGACTAGGAAGAGAAGCCAGGTCTCCTGAATTTAACTATTGAAAATTGCTTTCTTGTTACTAACTTTTCTGATTAATTGTATGGTGCCACAGAAGAGGCAGAGGGGGTTCATTGCCAGACGCCTGCAGCAGTTTATGTATCGAAGCATGAGATTTGATTGTCTTCAGCTCAGCTACCAATTCTAATAATGAGAAATCCAAGGGCTATATTTAACACACTGCTTCTGGTGAAACTTGTCACAGCTTCTTCCTTTTGCCGCATTCTCCACTCTTTTGCTCAGCATTGCTGAACAAAATATTCTTTGGATTTGGTCTCTTCATTTCCATGATGCCTCTGCTCTCTGCCTGCCCTCACCCTGCTCCTGTTCTGCCTGAGCAGGTACGCTCCAGGCGCACCACACCTTCATCGGAAGGGCTCACCTTCCGGACCAGACTGCCCTGGCCCAGCAAGTGGCCATGAATCAGCACAGAGCTGCTACAGTGTGTACTCAGCCTGCAGGACCTTAGGGTTACATGAAGTTGAACTTCACCCGATCACTCTGAAATAAAGGTACCCTGTGAAAAAATGGTGTGCTTGGAACGAGAGGTTGCCTAATTAAGAAAAAGCAGTTTGCTTAATGTGTTGCAAGGAAAATTGAGAATCAACCTGAACTTTGGGAATATTCCAAGCAAACATTTCATGAGAAATTTTGCATATTGGGGGGGCTTGAAAGAGTAGAAGCTGCTCTCCATCAGGTTAGGATCATCCTTCTTTCACGCAGCCACGCCCCCACAGAGCAGCAGACCTGTTTTCTTGGAAGATGAGGTCTCAGGAGAGAAAGGCATCTTGAGTCCATCTAGTTCCTCTTTATGAAGACAACTATTTAATGATTGTTTCCAGATGTTTCCTGCCATATCACTACTGCCAGCGATGAAGCTTTGGACAGACCCCGTGGGAAAACATGACATTCCTCTGATGCCAGGTTACTGTTAGGGTACCTGACTACAGACACATCCATCTCTGCTCCAAACCAGTCCTGTAAGCAAAGAGTGAGGGCACGGGCTGTAGAAGAGCATGCAGGCAGGGGTGGAAGGAAAGGAAGACCAGCTGCACTGCCAACATCCACACCATTCCTCCCGAAACCACGCTGGCCTCAGAGCGGCTTTCTTGCTGCAAAGAGCAGCATCAGACAAAAGGTGGATTGGTGGCAGACACAAGTGCATTCCCCCCTAGAACAAAAAGCCCTGATCTTAGGGCCTGTGGGCACTGCAGAAATGAAAAAGAACTCCCCTAAAATTAGACCACTGGCTGTTCTGAGATACAGGGAATGGTTTCTCTCCAACAGCTCACAGTTTTCTCTGTTTTCTCTACCCCAGCTTATTTATTTTGCTTCAGCCCATGATGGGTACCCATCTAAAGCATGATGCCCACAGCACGCAGAATGTGGCTGACAGTCTGTCACAAAAAGGCAGCTTCTCCATTTCCACATTTGGACCAAGCCAATAATATTTGCTTTCAGTCTTGTCTTATCAGTAAGGCCAAAAAAGTTAAGGGTCCACCTCTCAGTGGTGGATATTGGACAAAATTCCAGCAGCTGCCGTCCAAGAAAATCTCAGAGCTCCACCAAGCCATGGTTTTAGGGAAGAGGTGGCGTATGGGCTACTTCAGAAATGTCATGAAGCCCCATGCAAAGTGTGCGGATATCACCTCAGTGATGAGATAGCCCAGATACGGCACCTCCTCAAAAATCACACCAGGTAGCCAGAGTCAGGACCCAACAAGAGGTCAGAGGGAAACCACCTGTCAACCACCATGCACCTTCAGTTACACCAGGGGCAAATGCTCGTGGGGCTGTGCCGTAACCCAAGGCTGGGAACGGACCAAAGATACAACTAGGGATCTGGTGCACTAAAGCGCAGGGAGAGATAAAGCAAGTAGAGGAGGCACAGATGAGGAAAGAGCAGAAATACGCTGTTGCATGTTGTGACTGTGCAACCATGGCTTTACAAACATAGAATGTGCAGGAAAGCCAACACACAGCTGCAAATTCACTGACTGCCCAGAGCCCAGTACGATCAGTCATTCAGGGAATTAGAGGAAGAAGCTGTCTAAGTCTGAAATACAATTTAAATTACTATCAGCTTAAATGTTACCCTGTTGAGGCCTCACTGGCAGCAAAATGTGATTGTGCATTCTGGGTACTATGATCAATTGGGCAATACTTCCAATTTTAAATCATTTGTTCTGTTAAGCTAATTTAGAGCCAACATTTTTATGAAACAGTGGTTGGCAGGGAAGCTCTCCTCTGAGCAAAGCTGGGACTCCAAACTTAGCTCTGTGACAGTTCACGTGCCACAAAACCTGTTCTTTTTTCTTTTTTCTTTTGACACTTTATGGTGTGTTCAAATAAATAGTTTGAACTGATGCTATCTGAAGGGATTGGAGGTCCACAGACTTAAGCTTTAAGCTCCTTTTCATAGTATCTCAAGATTCTTCTACTGATTTGGAGTTGTAACAAGCTAATTATTGCCAGGGACTTTGGCAGGAATGTCCAGTTCAGATTTCAGGAGCTTTTGTGATTCCATTAATGGCTTTCTTTTATGGGACATTAACTAATTTGGAACATAGTACAAGAAAAAAAAAAAAAAAAGCAGCAGCATAATTTCAACTTCTGCATCGTAAGTTAATTTGATCATTATTTCTTTTTAAAGTTATAGCCCAAGCACTTTGGAAATTACTCATGAAATACCATTTCTCACTTCTATTTCTAGATTCTCTGCTGATGTAACCCCATTGACTTCAAAGCATTTTACACTAACAGTGAATTTGGCCATGCAATGAACTGAAGAAAAAACCCCACACCCTGATATGGATATTTTGCTCTATTATTGACCCCTGGGGATCATGTCCCTTGTGCATAGCATGCCTGTGGTGCTCCAAAACCCTGAACAATAAAGTTTTCCCAGAATTAATTTGTGAAATGCCTTCCCGGATGTCAGAAGCAAGTTATAGAAAATGATGCAGAACAAACCCAGGTAGAGGGGTGAAAACATGATTAGACTCATACTTAAGATATAGTTTTCAATGAGTAGCTATCAAAATGAAAGGATGCATTGACTGTGTTTCCACATGGGCCTGTGCTGGGTGCCATATTTAGTATTTGTCACACAACCAGGTGACAGAGCAGAGAAGAGGCTTGTGAAACTGATAACAAGCTGAGAAACAAAAGGAGATGGTTCTTCACACAACAGGCAATACACCTCTGAAGCTTCTTTCCAAAGGTGTAGACACAAATCACAAAGGCTCAGGAGATACTCAAGCAGCCAGGGGCTGGGAAGGCACCTATGGAAAGTGTCACACACGCTTACCCTTCTCTCACACTTCCCCAGTGTGTGGCCACTTTCGGAGGCAGGATACGGGGCTGGAGTGACCCTCAGTTAGAAGCCAAAGAGCTTTGCTGCTATTTTCAGGGGTATATAGGCACTCTAGAAAGATGTTTTTGAAAAACTGGAGAAATTAACTTAAAAAAATCAGGCTGACATTCAGTAAGAAGTTGTCCTAGGTATTACTTATGCTTAGACTGGAACATCAACTGCATAAGTATGTGCTAGATAAAACTTGTCAGGCAGCAGTTCTGCACAGAAGAATCTGAATGGTTTAGTGCATCCCTAGGGGAACATAAATGAGCAATGCGATGCTGTTGTACGAAAGGCAAAAACTCTCCTGGGAGGCACCAACAGGAGAACAAGGCAAAGAGAAATCCATCTGTCCTTCTGCTGCATCAGCACCAAATAGATCTGAGCAAGAGTCCCAGGTGTGGTATTGGGCTCTACCCTCATGAAAGCTGGGGACTGGCTGGAGAATCCAGAAGAAAATTGCATTAATTATCAGGACCCTACAAACCAGCCTACAATAAAAAAATTGAATGAGATTCTTTAACATAATAAAAAGAGAAGGGCAGAGATAATAACAGTCTGCAAATATATAGGGAGCTACTGCAGAGAGGGCAGGAACAAGCTGTACTATGTGGCCAGTGAACAGGACAAAAAGTTGCAGCTAGAAATATTAGATTAAACGTTAGGAAAGCATTAAATAATTTTATCAGTAAGCACTGGAGTAGATTGCCTGGGGAGATGGTTAGAATCTCCATCATCAGAGGCATAAGCATAGACTAGACAAACATAATGATTCAGCACAGTCAATCCTGCCTTGAGTATGAAAAAGAACTTCACAATCTCTGTGGGTTCCCTGCAAACCTTTGAACACTCACAGTTTTCCAAATCCTCGTGCTGACCCTTTCTCTAAACGCTCTCCGTGCACTACAACCTGCCATTTTCAGGGGTAGGTATCTTACAACCTGGCATTGTCATGGGTAGGCAGCTCTGCATAAAAAGCTTGATACACTCAACTCACAATTAGTTCCAGTAATGAGGGGGTGGGTTAAAACACTCAAAGCAAAATACTTACGCTATGCAAAACATATGTAAATTAGTCTGCAGCAACAGATTGAGCACATTCACCTTTGAAAAACTTCTGAAGACATTAACATGGCAAGTGGGAACAGCTTTAAACACCAGTTAGCAGACCAAGAGTTGGAGTAAATTAAATGTGCTCTACATCACAGCTGCTTTGAAGCTAACCTGTAACCATGAGTGCTGGAGGAAAACGGGGCACAAAGAAACCACCACATGGACACTCCACCTACGGATGCAAGATATTTTGATCTAGATGCATCCCGCAGAGTATTAGACCCTTAACTGAAGTGTTTAAATTAGGAGCCCTGTTTAGATTTGGTGTCTGAGCTCTGTCCATAGACAGCAGAGCGAGTGAGGTCCCTCCAGAGGGATTTCAGTCTAGATGGAGAGCGCCACGCTCTGTCCCTGGCTTGTACAGTGATTCATTGCTCCTTATTTTCACCAGGCTTGCCACTTAGGTGCTTCAGTTACAAGCATGAAGTTAGGCGGGATGTGTCCAGACCTTTGTGACTTCTCCTTGGCTCAGAGCCTAGAGTTTTCAAGACCATGACATTATTCTAGCACAATAAAAAAATAATAACTAAACCACCTGTTCTAGGGACCATCTGTCTCAGGGGAGTAGTACAAAATATGATTAATGTAGGACTAGAAAGGACATTCCAGCCGACTGCACCCTGAGAACCATTAACACCATTTTATGAGTCTACCAAAATTCATTTTTGAATTATATATATTTCTTAATCTCTGCTGCTTTGGTCAGGTAGCTGTTCCACAACCTCCTCATTTTCTAGTCTATTTGGGTTTTTTGTGCAAAGTCTGTCCTGTAACCACAGGAGTTCTTCTGCCACCCTGGGGCCTGCCCTGCAGTGTATTTATGGAGTTGCTCCTGTCTTCCTCAGCTGGAAACAGCTGGACTCGCTCTTGCCTCTTCTTGCTAAGAGTTTTAAGAGAGAAGACAGGTGCTGGAAAGGGTGTGGGTCTTTATCTCTTGGTCTTAGTTGTGTCACCTTGCAGACAAACAATGGTAAGGTCCGGAGGTGACACTTTCATGGCACCCAATGTTCAGCAGCTAGTAGTCCTGCCTTGCCCACTGCTGATCTCCACCCCACAGCAGATACATCATGGACTGGTCTGTGAGCTGCATCAGGCAACTGAACCGATAAAAACAAAAAACAAACATAAAACCAAGAGAATTATTTCACTGGCTGGTCTGTGATGGCTGGGGCTGCACGTGCAGCATGGCACAGGGGTGTGAATGAGCGCTCAACAGGCAAGAATTATGTGAACTGGGATTGAGTTGAATTCTTCATAGAGCGAAACCACAGCCTGAGATGTGTTGGTGGCTCCGTTACCCAGACACTACCACAGTTTGCATATCTCAATCCACGCAGCAGGAGCCGAGTGAGTGTAATAGAAAGCAAACTATAGACAGACCAGCAAAGAGATTAAGGTTAAAGATAATTGTTGTATATTGATCCAGTTAATGACTTGGAAATAGAAGTTTAGAGACACACGAACAGTTTTCTGCACAAACCCAGTGTTGAATTTAATAGCTGAATTCTGGAGATGGCATGTAGTCCTTAGCAGGCAGGCCTTTCTGCGGGGGAGCTAGCTGCCAGTGACAGCAAGGAGCGATCTGAGCCTGCCCTGGGTCCCACAGGTGACACAGTCGCTACAGGATCATTACGCCTGTTCCCCAGTTGGCTCCCAAAGCTGTTTTTGGGCCTGATGCCGGGCCTGAGGCCATACTCTCTCAGTGTCTCACAGTTTGGCTGTTCCTGCCTCTCTTACAGTCTTTCTGGAACAAGGAGCTGGCTCTGGTGGGGTGGGGACTGCACTCAGTCCTGGGATGAACTGTAAATGAGGAGTGAGAGGTAACTAAAGGAAGGAGGTGAGGCTCGAGCTGATGTGCCTGTTCCATCCAAAGCTTTTCTGGGTTCATGTTGTAGCAACACAGGAGGGAGAGCTGAGGTGCTCTGCCTTGGCTACAGAGCCAGTGGGGCTCTTCCGAGGCCTCCGTGCCAATGCCAGGCAGTTACAGGTAGCCCCAGTGGCCGTCCCGTTGAGCTGACTGGAATTCCTCCTGCTGTGAAGAAACTTCAAGCTAGTTCTGAACGAAGGGAGTAGATTCAGGCTGAGCTGCCTCAGTCACAGAATCATAGAATGGTTTGGGTTGGAAGGGACCTTAGAGATCATCTAGTTCCAATCCCCTCCCATGGGCAGGGACACCTTCCACTAGACCCGGTTGCTCCAAGCCCCATCCAACCTGGCCTTGAACACTTCCAGGGATGGGGCATCCACAACTTCTCTGGGCAACCTGTTCCAGTGCCTCACCACCCTTGTAGTGAAGAGGGTCCCCTGAAGCCAGAGCAGTGCTCTGTGGCAGACTGTAGGATGGAGATGACTGACGCAGCGTCAGCACCTACGCATGCTGTAACCTGCATCTTGGACTCTCTCCTAACGAGAAGAGCTGAAATCAGCTCCCTGGATCCCTCTTGCAAGTCTACTGTCACAGGATCTCCTCTGCTCTCTTGTGCTTCTGTCATCACAGGGTTAACTGACTAAACCCAAATTTCCAGCTGGTAGAAAATTTTACAGTTTCTGTCTGTTCACTGAGCTTGTCATTGTGTGGTGTAAGCTTAATATTAAAAAAGCAGTCTTGGAGCCGGGCAGCACTGGTAGAGCAGCACGAGGTTCTGACTTACTGGTGGAGAGTGTTGGGCTCATCAGGATCTTGTGGCATTTTGCAGCACTGAGTCTCCATCACCTACATTATTTTGTCTCTACCAAAAGAGCCTCTATGAAATGCAAAAGTCAGCCAGTGAACGGCCACACCATACAGCAAAGCCTTTCTTTTCTGCTTGGTCTTTTTCTAACCTGCAGTTAATTGATAGCCAATTAACTTGCAAAGCTGGTCACTCCCTGCACATTAATAGCAGAATATAAATGCATGCACTCTGCCCTACAGGGACACCAATGTTCCGTTCCTGGAACAAAAGTTAGGGGGAGGACTGCGCTCACACTAAACTTTACAAATGTGTTATTAACTATCTTGAGTTAACTGGTCACAAATTAACTCAAGGTCAAAACCCTGCACCTGAGGGCCTTAAGACAAATTTTTTCAACGTTATGCTCAACTGCCCTGGGGGTGAAGAAAGATAAAATACAATGTCACCAGTATGGCTGCTCTGGCAGTGCGACAAGCAAGGAAATATGCCTTCTATCCAGCCAACGACAGGATCCTGCTCCCTGATTTTCTCTTTGTACCCAAATGCCTGCGCCCTCTTTTGCCATGTCCCTCAACATGTGTGGTTTACAGATGCAGTAGGCAGCTGCACACCCAGGGTACCGGGCAGGCATCAAGGAAGCACAAGAAAATCGATGTGCTTATCACCTTGCAGAATTGACAGATAGAAAGAGCAGCTTCCTCAGGTGGGAGAGTGGGTGTGCTGCAAGTTTTTCTCTTCTCACAGCGAAAATGGTGTGAAGAAATTATGTGGGCAAAGGTAGGATAGCAATAATAATAGCACTACTGTGCCTGCAGGGCCTGCCTAGTTTTATACACACATATGCACACACATTTTGCAGTTTTGGCTTGCTTCTGAATCCTGGAGTACACTAAACACTGCTGGAGAGTTCGTAAACTTTTTAAGAAACCATGTGTTAGTAAGCATGTGATACATTTATTTCCATAGACAAAACCTAAATTAGGAAGGCCTCTTCAAGATGTCTCTAGAAAAGCGCCTTGCAATATTTCAGGCCATGTTGGCCCTCAACATGGTCTTGAGGACTGCTGGGCATCTGCTTCAGCATACCTTTGTGAAAAATTCAACATGGTTCTGCGAACCACTTACAACAATTTCTCAGGCTACTCATCGGAAGACTATGGTTTAGGAATCATTACTTTGGAGACATCTTCAGCCTTCTCTAAGCCATGATCACAGCACTACTGAGCAGGACTGGAGGAAGCAGAAGAATGAATGCCTTGCCACCTTCCCCACAGAGCCCGAGAGCTGGCCAGAAGTCCTCCTTGTACTGTCTGTAAAATTTTGTCTGTTCCAAATAAGGACTTCAAGATAAATAGTTCACAGAAGTGAACTTTCAGAGGTTTTAGGGGCAGAACTTTCTTCAGACCAGCCTCTAAATGATTTCTCTAAATTCATCTAGGACTCTGTACAACCAAAAAGGAGCTGTTCTCAAGCATGTGGGGGCCTGGCTTAGTTAGTGCCCAGTTTTCTCAAGCCATTCCAGTCCTTGTAGTCCTCAGGGAGAGGAACCAGCAGGTTTTTTAGAAGCCAGTATATTGGACCACTTGTACTTCACATACTGTGGCACTATTTTATCTGTTCTTGAGATCGATTTGCCTGCATTGCCAAGTTGATAATAACCAGTGAGACACAAGAGTTAAAAAAGTTTCCTTCCATCACCAGCAACATCACAGGTGGAGGAATGAGAAAAGAACAGATTTGCGAGTAACACATTTGGCAAGCAAAAGATACATGCCTTGGCTGAGCTAAACAGTGGCTGTTATTTGACCACTGGTAGGGTTGAAAACAACTTTAACGTTACTGCGTTTGAACAAAAATGTCCAAATAGTTCCAATAATTCATCTAAGAGATAACAGAAATGGGGCCAAGTCTTCTCAGGAGAGACGACAGTGCTCTGCAGAAAACTAAATCGGATAAAATTAGCTGTGAATATAATGGTAAACAAACTCTAGCTCAGCTTTCCTGTTGCTTAATACTGTTACAATTTCTGTCTAGGAGCACTGCAGCTGCACTAGATGAACCACTTTCGTCCCAAGCCAAAGAGTTGAATCAAAGACAACCGACCCCAGGAAAGCAGACAGCAACACCGGTCAGCAAGGCACATTGCGACCCGGTCCCCTGGGGCTACAACTGCACGCCTTTTAAATCTGCGCTACCAGAGAGACCTATTACAGAGGCAGTCACCCTTCGAGATAATCATTGCCACGGGACTGATCAGGGCCCCTCCACCTGATCCCTAATGGCTCCCCAGAGCTCTCATTCGCCGGCTGCTCCCCCCCAGGCTGTGCCCTCCCACCGCTGTAATAAGGCTTCTAGAGCCCACAGAGGAAGCTGGACACAATGCGCTGCTCAGTCACCATGGCTTGTACTTGCTGGCAGCTTGCAGGTGGTACCAGGCTTCCAGTGGGAATGAGGAGAGTAGGGAAGAAAGGAGGCTCAGAAGAAGGAACATGTATCTGCATAACCCCTAACTGTTTTGTTGATGGCTTCTTCAATGAGAAGAGCCATCCTTGTAGAGGGATTGTTTAATTGCAGATGCAACACATTTTGAAGAACCTATCGGGTCAAGATTTTTTTAACAAAGCTAGATTAACACCTGTTTTGTTTCGCATTGGGTTTTTTCCCCACAAGAAAATCAGACATACAATTGTTGATCGTGAGCGGGGGTACACAACTTACAATGGAAACTATTTTCAGAAGTTTCTGAGATGATATTCAGTATAGAAAAGAAAAAAAAAAACCCAACAGCATGAAAACACAAAAGAGAAGCATTTGATTTCACATGGTACAAAATGAAATGTTTCATTTGAGGTTTCAGCTTTTCAATACTTTTTTCTTTTTTTACAAATTCAAAATCTATTTTGAACAGAAATAGAAAAATGGAAGCCTTCTGCTTTGCAAATGCCAACAGAAAATACTGTAACTTCTTCAATCTTTTTTATTTTATTCTTGGGGATTTTTTTTAACCAGATGATCCATTACTGACTTTTTAGTTGGCAGTATTATTTTAAATGCTTTGCTCAACCTAAATATGAGGCTTCCAGGGGAAAAAAAGGTTAATCTAAAAATATCATCTACCTTTAAAAATAAAGTCATGTCTCTTTCTTTCCCCTGCAAAATGTGTTTCAGTCTCCTACAGCCTGTCTTTGGGCATTGTGTCCAGACACACTCCAGGTCCATGTCGACACATAGCACAGTCCACCCCTCCATTTCTGGGATGCTGGGAATCCATCCTCCCCACCTCTGTGTGAGGAGCGGTTGTGTTGGTGGGGCTCCAGTCACTTCGCATTCAGTATTTACAGAGCAGATGTCCTCGGTTGTCACTCTCAACTCCTTTCATGCCCAGGAGAAAGAAACAGGCAAGATTCATCTAAATGAATTTAGAGATCTTCTTAAGGAGGAACTAAACGTGCCCTGGAAGTGCTTGCATCCCTCTTCTGACCATGAAGGGTGGTTGGCACAGGAGAGCCCAAGTGTGTCCCAGGTCCCTTTGCCCACTCATCGAGCTGGCCAAACACAAGCCAGCTCCCACACAGAAGCACTCTACTTACATTATCACAGCAAGCTGATAAAGCCTGGTGCAGTATAGTTCCAGTAACCTGAGCACTGCACCGTGCTGGTACAGCCACACAGCTTTCACATCAGAGCATCCAGCATCTCAGGTGAACAAGCGTATATCTGTCTGATCACGCTGATGTGGCACAGATCCACCTGAAAACCTTGTGGCACAATGTGTTACATGGAGGAAAAGGTCCGTATCACTTAAATAAATTAAATAAAAAATTTAGAATTCTTTAAAACTCCAGCTCCCACCTCTTCCTCCTTCTCCTTCACAGAGTTGACATAATAAATTGCCATTTCCAGAGAATGTGGAGCTAAAGATCTTGGAGAACAGTGATTTTGCTATATAGTGAATGTTAATCTATTCCTTTCCTAACACATCAGTGTCTGTGAATTTTAAATGAACTGTATTAAATATTGATTTCCTATAGCTCTAACTGTGCCTGAAGGTGGATATGTCCTGAGGTGATTCACAGATGTGACAGCACATTTCTCAGACACCCCTTCTCCACACTCGCGATGCCTTCTCTCCATCGGGTGTAGGGAAGAGAGGACACTACAGCAGTGAGACGGTGTCCCAGGGAATTCAAGGTGTCCTGGTTTCTAACCCGTAATTGCCACCACCTTAAGCAGTTCAGCTCACTCATCTGTTCCACAAACTATTTCCATCTGTACAATGGGCATACAAATAATGAATTACACATAGCTTCTGTTCGCAGAGTTGCTAGCCTCAACAGCAAAGGGTAGTTAGTATTATTCCAGGATATTCCACATTGTGAGAGGAGTAATTTTTCTAGAATAAAGTCCTGAACAGTCTATGCATAGGCACAGCATTTACGGCAGGACATCCTCTGCCATGCTGGTCAAGTGCCCCACACGACGAGAATCCAGTACTCCAGGCTGCCTATAAACGAGCAGTGCACACATTATCCCCTGAGAAGTCCGCCTCAAAGTGTATCTAATCTAATGAAACTGAAGGCAGGATGGGACGTTGCACTTTATTTATTGGCTAATTTCAGCCTCTTTCTATGATCATTACCTGAACTGTTCCTTCCTTTAAATCAACTGAAATTGCACTCTCATTGCAAACTGGAACCAATGCAATTCACTTTCCCTACTCATCTAGCTTTCAAGGTTTAAAAAAAAAAAAAAAAAAAAAAGAAAACATAAAGCAAGAAAAAAAAAATCTGGCAAAAAATGCTAAGGGTTTTAATTGTGCACGTACAGGAAATAGTGTACCTTTGGTTTAACCTCTGAGAGTCACCATGCTGTGTGCAGAGATGGCCGCTCTCCCTGGCTCATGCAACAGCTCACGCAAGCAGAGCGCACAAGTGCTGCACTTCCAGAGCAGGGACTGTCCACGTGCCTGTGTGCGATGTGCCTGGGAGAGCTCCTCCAGCTGGAAAGTCGCTTCCCACTTGTTCCTCCCTGCATGAAAGCTAAATTGAAAATGATGTCTGAGGATGAAGTTCTGCTGCTGAAATGTTATTGTCACCTTCAAAGGGAGAAGGGAGGAACTGAAGAGTGTGACACTTCCCTGGCTCAGGGTATGAGTCTTTCTATTCTGACGATACAGCACAAGTTCTGGAAGTCTCGTATCATCAGAGAAATTAGAAATGGAATTTGTTGGCTGGGAATGAAAGCAGGATTCTTCCTAAAGGCCTGTTCTCTGGGGCCTTCTACACTCCAGCTTAACGCAAAGCAAGCAACAGAACTTCCCTACCTACTGTCCATGTACAGAATTCACCCGGACCTGTGGTCACCATGAAAGGTTGCCACCACTAGAGCTGGGACCGAGAAAATGAGCTTTTCATTTTCTTTCCTTCTGCAACATGATGGGCCAAGCCTGCTTGTTTCCTGCTGTGGGCATCCACTAGGATTTTGGGATGTGTGGAAGCCTCTGGTGAAACACCTAACTTTTTTGCCCACCATCACTTTGTATCAGCGAAAGGTACATATAGAAGTTTTCAGTTTTACTTGGCAGTTTCATGCCTCTCCTGCGTTTCTCCTTTCAGCAGGATTTCAAGTCCTGCTGAACTGCTCAGTCAGCTCGTAGGACAGGGACCAAGATCACTGACTTACGTTAGTATTGGTGTCTGATATTCACGGCAAGAGAAAGCTGCCGCCATAAAGCATACGTACAGCTTTGTCAGGGAGCTTTTCCCAGATTTACAGCAGCGTGCACTCTGCTTTCCTTGGGCACTCAGCACAGAGTGCCTCCCTTCAGAGAGCTTGTCATATATCAGTGCAGAAAACACCTTCATTGCAAGAGCAAGGGGAAAACATTTAAGCACATGGACGTAGTGAAATGCAGCATAATTTCCCACCCTTTCTTCCAGGCACCAACACAGGGCATGACGTAGCTCCCAGAAAATTTCATTCAAAATATTCTGGAGTGCAAACGCTCACAGGTAAGCTTTATATTATCAGGTTTCACATCAGATGAGATCCTGTCCATCCTTCTGCAGTTGCTCTATAAAAGCCTAACCACGCACAAGCAGAGCTGAGCTCCCCTGTACCTGAGCACATGCGATCTGTCGCCGCAGGCAGAACCCCCAATCCATCGCACAGCTGGGCAGCAGGGAAGCCTCTCACTTGAGCCCAGACCACGATGCTGCTTTTTGAATAAATTCACTATGCAGATCTTCATCGAACTCTTTCCAGTTTTCCCATCAATTAGCTCAAGTTCTCATACAGACTTGGGAAAAAAAACATTTTCATATATTATTTTCTCATTGTTAGAACCACAGACAGAGGCAGAGCTGGAACTGAAGCATTAAAGATGGTGTCGGCTTCTCATTCACTCAGTATGGCGTAAATTAGAAAATTAATTTCTCCAATTTTCTTTAAAAAATAACCCTGTTAAAGTGGATTATTCTGAATTTTTATTTTAAAAACCTGATTTTAGGTTGTCTCTAAAGCAAATCCTGTGCTTGTTCCTGGCAGATTGCCAGGGCTAAATTAATTTGATACATTTAATGCAACTGCAAGCTAATAGGCAGTCTGGTCTTCTGTCGAACCTATGCAATCTTTTAAATGTTTAATCAAGAAGCAAAATTAGAACTTAAAAATCCATTGCTTCCAGCATTGTTTTTCTTCTAAGTAAGCAAGTAAAAATTTAAGAACCCCTCTGCCAGGGCAGCACTTTCTGCGATGCTGAAGGCATCCTTCTTTGGTCAACAGCATACAGTGCTGGAGAATCAAATGCACTGAGGCAGAGGGGCAAAACTGTGCTGACTGCTGTGGGTGTGAAATTCTCCTTCCCAAGCCTGCTACGAAGATCAGAGCTTGTGACAAGAGCAGAGCCAGGTTCCATACTGGGGATGAAGGGTCCAGGAGAAGACTGCAGCAAAGAACCCGTTACGTAGCTGTCTAAAAACACATAAACACACCCCCGCCATATGCACTCACACATGCAGCTCCGTACACCCTGCAGCCTCCTGATACGCCAGCCCCAGTCGCCAGCCCAAATGTTCCACCTCCCTCGGGAGCCAAGCCCTGGCATTCCCGCTTCCTGCCCTGGTGACACCATTCACTCCCATCTGTGAGGCCCCCCCTGCACTGTTAAAATGCTGGGCTTCCATGAACATGCTGCAGTGATTATATACCTTCAACACTACAGCAGGATTAAAGCATAAGAGCTCTCGAGCCTACACGCACTGCCATTTCTCTGCTCCCTGGACCTGGCCTCTCTCTACTGGAGCCAGAGCAGGGATTTCTCTTGGCTGAGAGAGATCATTACAGTATTTTCTTTTCACTCTCACACATGACAGAAAGAGTCTTGCCTCCTCCAGCAGCAATATAAGAAAGCAATAACATAGCTAATATTATACTCCCAATCCTCCTCTAACTCATTTCAATGTTTGCTGAAGCCCAAGGGAAGCTTTGTCTTTTTAGAAAACATATTAACTACATGTGAGCCTCGGTACATTCCATGTGGAACCCCAAGGGAGCAGCATAAATGTTTCTCAGTCATTTTTCAAGGAGAAAACACAGTAATATCTCTTAGTAAAACTAGAAACGCAGTAACAATATATATTCAATAAACTGCATTTGGACTACCGTGGATAATGTTTGAGTAAGAGTTAGCAGGGAAGAAGTCTGCAGGGGTCTCTCAGGCTGTCTTCCCTGCATCGTTGCTGCAACAGCCAGATCTCAGCCTTCAACGTAAAAGCTGCACCGCAAGGCTTTAGCGTATACCTACAAACCAATTTCTTTCTGCTCTTCATTCAGGGGTGGGATGTCCATCTTTGCAGCATGCTGTGCAGACTCTCTTACCTGAAGTTCTCAGAACATGAGAGGAAAAGCAGCATCTTCACCCTTTACAGTGCTTTGGTAACCTGCCAGCAAACAGGCTGGGCTCTCGCAGCCCGGAGGTTAACTGCTCAGTAGTTACACCAGAGTTAACAACTCCTCGGCTGCTGCTGAAAAAGCACTCTTCAGTTTTGAGCCAGCGCTTTCAAGTTCACATGGCTATGGGCACCACTGGTAAACACAGGATAAAACCCACCCCCACCCCTGAGCAGCAACGAAATGTGGTGGCTTTTCACCGTGCCGCAACCCCATCCTCTCCCATCGCCATGCCCCCTAAGCAGAGAGCTGCTGCATGGCTCGCTCTTTAATCCAGGGATCCTCCTCCGTCTTTAAACTGCAGCATACTCCCAAGATCGTATCATGGGGAGACATGAGATGGTGCCAGAGCTTGCCCTTGGGAAGGATTCACTAGAGCTTTACTGAGAACAAGTTCTGGGAGGCACTTGCAGAGAAGGATGTTATCTCCTGAGATCTATTACAAATAGGATGCCAGGCAGATTTCAGGAGGCAGACGCTCTCTCTTCCTTCTTCACAATGTGTAAAAAAATCCCCCAATCCTGCCTTGTCACACCTAAAACTTTCCTCTGGCACACTGCTAAATTAAAGTGGTATTACTTTTCTGGAAGGTGCTGGAGATCATAGAATAGAATCATCGAATCGTTTAGGTTGGAAAAGACCTTTAAGATCATCCAGTCCAACCACTAACCTAACATTACCAAGTCTACTCTAAACCAATCAAGGGTAGACTAGACTAAACCATGTCCCAAAGTGCCACATCTGCCCATTTTTTGAACACTTCCAGGGATGGGGACTCCACCACCTCTCTGGGCAGCCTGTTCCAATGCTTGACCACCCTTTCCGTGAACAAATTTTTCCTAATAGCCAACCTAAACCTCCCCTGGCGCAGCTTGAGCCCATTTCCTCTTGTCCTATCTCTTGTTCCTTAGGAGAAGAGCCCAGCACCCACCTCACTGCCCCCTCCTTTCAGGCAGCTGTAGAGAGCGATGAGGTCTCCCCTCAGCCTCCTCTTCTCCAGGCTGAACACCCCCAGCTCCCTCAGCCGCTCCCCATCAGCCCCGTGCTCCAGACCCTTCCCCAGCTTAATGGATTGCTCATGCTGCAGATCTGGATTTGACAAGCAATTAGGAGCATATGGACTGGGAGCAGAGCTCTCCCACGGATTGGGATGAGAAAGATGCACGGAGCTTCCCTCTCTAAGACTAAGCACAAAGTTTTCTATTTGGGAAATACCTTGCAAAAAGTGAATTCTGAACAAGCAGTGGGAAGTAAACTCTGAAAATTACCTGAATTTCCTATGATGACTTAGTTCAAAAGAGGACTGAATTCAGACCAAATGGGTAAAGAAAGTTATCCATTAATAAAAATTCTGAATTCTTCCACCTTTCCTTACCACTTGGGGGGGGGGGGGGGGGGGGAAATTTGGTATCCAAAGCTGATTTGATAGGACCATCTGCCCTGGCTAATATGACACTGGCAAAGGGGGATTCCTCATGGTTAATTTGGTCTTTTTAATCATGGCAACTGAAATGAAATGTGTCATACAAACCTGCTATGGCTAGCAGGAATAATGTCATAAAGAGCAGACACTCTGACAATCTATGGAAAATCCTTTTTACCCTACGGCAGACTTGAGTATTATGTATCAGCCCAACAGCATCTGCAGAAGTTGTATTATGGCTCTAATTTCAGAGAAAATACAACTAACGGTTCAAAGGAATTGTTTCAGTCCACAAAGCAAATAGATTTGCTAAGTCTCCCAGCAAACCTCCATAGTTCTGAGTAGCTTGTGTTAGAAAACAACCTTAGTCGAAGCGTAAGTCATAGAGGCCCTGTATGCCCTTGCTTTATTCAGGTCTTCTCTGATTTCACTTAGGCATAGGATATTTCCAAGAGCTTTCTGAGCTATAGGCAATCCCTTCTTCACCACTTATGGTTTCCACTGACTGCAAGGAAACTTCCTTAAAGTGAGAGAAGAGCTAATTCACTGGGTCTCAGAATGCTGTGTTTGACACTGGGGCAGATAGATGCGGGAGGAGGATGCTACAGAGACAGGTCGGGATAGTGGGGATTTACTCCAAACCCTTGGAGCCTCACAGTTCCACCTTGAAGTAAAAACCTCATCTGAAAGCCATGGCTCAGTCCATGCTTCCCAATAAGCATCATACAAGACATGCAGGTTTTGAAAAGTTTTCATGATAAATTGAGACAAGAGAGTTTATTCATGCCTTTTTGGAGATGACATGCAGAGACACAAAGGGTGGGATTCACCTCACTTAACGTTAACTTAATTGTTAAATGTCTCCGTCTATGGAAGTCACCTGTCCTCCACCACGCAAACACACTTTTAAGCCTGTATAGAGATGTGGGCGTACCAGACAGCAGTTCATCTCCAGGTGTCTCAGATGTCTGTCTTGCAATGGGCTGTACCACCCCTGAGGCATGCGTGTCTCTCTTGACTAGAGAGGAGCTGAAATTATTGTCTTAGACATCTGTTCAGCATCTAGATCTAAGGTGACTCCAGCTTGGAGCAACTTGCTCCTGGGTCTATTGCAGGCCAATGCAACAGCCAAGTTTTGAGCTATTTCTCCAGCATACCGTGCCTTAAATGTGACAGCATCCCTCCTCCACAGGCAGTGAGATGAACCCATTCGCTGCTGGGTCGCTGTGACTCAGCAGTGGGCGATGTGCCAAACCATCTTTAAAGGTCACTAAGTTCCTCTGCCAAGGCTGAAAACAGCAGCTTGGCCCTTTCATCTGTCAGGTCTGTTTTATATAATCTGTCAGTTGCTGGCATCCCGTCCTAAAATAAGTCACTTCTCCTCTGTTTCCAGCCTCGCAGCCCATCAGGCTGTTCCTACCCTGTCACCTCCCATTCCCCTGTGTCTCATCATGGGCTTGGTATGACACGACAGGCTGAGACACGCTGAGCCAGGGAAGCCATAATCACGGTACAACAGAGAGAAAGAGAGAGGACAGGATGGGTCAGAAGTGCAATTAAACAGACCACATTTGATCAGCACTCTAAACCCACAATAGATGTGTTTCCTTTCAGCCTTGGGCAAAGTATTTTACAATTCTTTATCCCTGAATCGTGCTACTTTCTTACAACTCCCAAAGGCATCTTGTTCTACCCTTGCACTGATCTTTGAAAGTCAAAGAGAACAGATTCCCTCGGCTAGTCTGTGTGGACAGAGCTGCAAGGAACAGGATCCCTCTCAGCCCTCCAGCTGTGGATGCCCCATCCCTGGAAGTGTTCAAGGCCAGGGTGGATGGGGCTTGGAGCAACCGGGTCTAGTGGAAGGTGTCCCTGCCCATGGCAGGGGGGTTGGAACTGGATGATCTTTAAGGTCCCTTCCAACCCAAACCATTCTATGATTCTATGTCTTGCGCTGATCAAGAGACGTCAAGTTTGTTGCTAAATAACAGTGTGGATGGACCCAAAAGCTACAGAAACCTCTTTCTCTTCCCCTAGAGACACACTGTTAGCCTTCATTACAGGGTGTTATTAATAATTAGTAGCTATGGCAATCTCATATGTGTGTAGAAGTCCAATAGCTCATAAATCTTGTGAGGAACTTTGAACTGCTAGATGAGGTTCTTGGATACACTTGTACAGTAATATTTACACTGATGCAGAGAGCTTGCAAGAGAAATGTCTTGTTACTCGCTTTGCAGACATGTCACACAGGGATGGATTTATGCGATGCCCACAAGGCAGATACTCAGTGGATGCAAGGAGACAGCTGCCTGAAAGCCAGGTGATCATCTGCCCTTCAAGGTCCAATGGAAGAATGTCATGCCCTTGGTTTGGAAATGCCGGATGTAGAGGAGAAAAGAGTGGAAAAATCTGTGTATCTCTACAGTTTCTGTGAGGACAGATGGCTTTGCATGCTCCTGAAAGAATGATCCTCGTCCTTATCTTCCTGATCTTACTTTTTAAAATATCTTGTCTTTGGCAACAGGTCAGACTCATTGGGCTAACAGAGGAAGCATGGCGCTGCAGCATGGTGCTTCCTTCACAGGATGGCCACTGGGAGAGTGAGGGAGCACCAACCCCCGGCACGGTACACAACATCCCCTTGTAGGGCACAGCCTTCCTTAGGCAGGTGGTAGCCAGGATATAGGCACGTTAGCATGGGCAAGAACTGGCCCCCAGTTAAGGATGTCACCTTGACCTTCAGCTTCCTGCCCTGCAATAGACTCCTCTTAGGGTGCAGCTCCCCATCACAAAGTGGCACATTAGGGGTTTTCCCACCTCTCCTGTTTCAGCTACGGGCTCTGCTCTATGCCATGGTACATCTCTCCTTCTATTGTATTGTGAGCTTGTACATTCAGCCACAGCAGGGAGAAAAGGTGTTTGAAGGTACGCGGGTACTTCATTTGCCTGCTGTGATGTGGGATTGACAGCACTGTTCAGCTTCACAGAGTTGTTGTGAGTACCAGCATTAAAGAGATTAAATTCACGGAGGCCTTACATGGATTGCAGGTAGGCAGAGACGCTCTCCTTCAAGCCTGGTGCTACTGAAATAACCAGTCTAGTGCTATGCAATGACGTCTCCCTTCTGCGTGATTAGAGATTGCAACCAGGAGAAGCCTGTGTCTCTGTCATCCGCTCTGACAGGCTTCAGCAGGAAGAGCGCATCAATCTGTTTCTTCACGTTAATGGCTTCATTCTACCTTACCAGGTGTGTTCTACCACCTTCTGGAGTGGATGATAGATTTCCAGCCAGTGCTCGTGTGTTAATGAGACCAGAGACCGAATAAAAACATGTACGCCCCTGCCCGCAGCCCCCTGCCCCTGCAGGCACTGCGTCCCATCATCCCGTTTTTATTGAACCCTAGCTTAAATGTTTTGTTTCCAAACATACTCACTCTGGGCCAAGAGCCACACCCTGCAGTCAAACAGAGGACACTTTGAGTCATTTTTGAAAGAACATGAATTTCAGAGCTGTGGCTGCCTATGAACCACAACAGTCCTACACCAAGCCTTGCCAGAGGAAGGTGTCTTGCTAAAGGTGGCTGAGCTCTGCTGTCACAACCCTGATGGCAATGGACACAGCACCCAGCAGCCAGGCGAATTCATGAAATGAATAAGCTGTCCACAATCAAACAGATGCAAGCCCTCACCTCAGGCCCAAGTCAGCCTCCCAACTTTTGCACGGGCCGAACACACTGAGAGCAAGCTGGAGTTATTCCAGTGCAAAGCCAGTGCAGTTTGCTGGCATCGCTGGAGTTACACCAGCCTGTGAAAGCACAGTCCATAAAGACAGTGAGATACCTCCAAATTCCTCTTTTAGTGTTTCTGGAGCCCTGTACATGCAGGCTTCATGTTTGAGGTCAAGTGCTCCTTACAAGTGTGGTTCCTTGCCCAGCGCTGCTACCGGCTTACTCTGGGTATGAATAACACTGCACAGTAATTAACAGGCACGTGGCCTGGAAGAGAAGCACAGCTGGCTGCTCGGAGCTGCATCCAGCCGGCTCCTGAGTGTCACCAAGGATGGAGCCTTCACAACCTGTCTGGACAGCCTAGCCCACTGTTCAGCCACCCTCACAACAGAAAAGGTTTTCCTTATGTTTAAATGGAATCTCTTGTGGTTTAATTTCTGCCCATTGCCTCTTCTCCTTTCACTGGGCACTGCTGAGAAGCATCTGGCTGTCTTCTTTACTCCCTCCCATTAAGCATTTATACTCACTGACAGATCCCCTGAGCCACCTCTTCTCCACACTGAACAATCCCAGCGCTCAGCCCCTCCTTGTATTTCAGATGCTCCAGTCCCTTAAACACCTTCGCGGCCCTTTGCTGGACTCGCTCCAGCGTGCCCATGCCTCTCTCGTACTAGGGAGCCCAGGCCTGGGTGCAGCACTCCACATGTGTCTCACCGGTGCTGGAGAGAGGGGAAGGATTAGCTCCTTTGCCCTGCTGGCAACGCTCTTGGTAATGCAGCCCAGGAGGCTGCTGGCCTTCCATCCTGCAAGGACAGATGCTGGTTCATATTCAGCTTGTTGTCCACCAGGACTGCAGAAGTCTTCCCACTGAGCACTCGGACAAATGCCCCCATACTGATGTCTCAGAAATGCAACTTTGATGTAACATCCACATTTACGCTTCAAAAAACACAAGCTCAGCACAGTACAAAAGGGTATAATTACCATTTCAGAAAAAAATAAATGTTAATTTGACGTTGCGTGTTATGGCTCTGACAGCTCCCAGGCTCTTGTGAAATGAATGTCAGAGACATTACGAACAAATACAGAAGTGTTTGTTTTTCCTTTTCCTATACTGAAGAGAAGGATAGGGGCCAAGCTGAAGCAATGAGTGGAAAAATCAACTGTTAAAGGAGGAGGCAAATTCATTACAAAGCAGTTTGTGATTTTCAGAGCAGGCAAGTGTGGGAATAGTTCTTGTTTTGCAGGCAAATGGGAGCTAAAGCCCTTGCAGATCAGAAGTGATCACACATACACAGAGATGACTCCCACCGGCAGGAGCCGAGTGCCTCACTTGTTCCTTAAAATCCTCCCCTATGAACAGCCAAAGCCTGTCCTCAGAAACAACTCTCCTCTCCTCCTTTCTCCCATCAGTTTGATGGGAGCGACACGTACTCAGTAGCTGCAGAACAGCATTAGGAGAAAAATGATTCTTGGAGTATCCTATTCAAACAGGTATCCTTAATGTCTATTTACAAGAGAAAACTTCTTGTTAAGGCTAGGCTAAATGTTTCCCTTTAAACTTTTCCTCTCAATCAGAATATTGTTTTTAGAAAAAAACTGAGGGTGTTTTACTTTCTTTCTTTCCCCAGGAACCGCACGCTGTCCATGAACACACAGCGCAGTCCCTGCCGCTGGCGGGTTTGCGAAGGAGCTAGACAAGCGCCGTCAGGAGCAGTGCACGTGGAGCTCTGCTCTCCTTAAGAGACAACCTGCGGGTCCTTCTGACCCTCAAGCCTGTGATTTTTGTTTATTCGGTTTTTGTCATAAAAACTCCCTAGGCTTTTTTTTTTTTTTTGCTTTTATCACTCTAGAGCCCCTCTAAGAAAACAAAACAATTTAGAGTACAGGATTTTCAGCAAAATGATAAAAAATGTTCATGAGAGGAATCCTTGGGGTTTTCCAAACTGATCTTCTTCCTAGGGAAGAAAATGTGTGCCACACAAATCAAACACGTTTGTTTTGCTGCTGAGAGCACACTGACTTGAGCCTAAACATTTCAGACTGAATCCGTTCCAATGGGTCCAGTACCAGACAGGATGGAAAATTAGCCTTGCAACACCGAACAAGCAGAACTAGTCAATAAATATTTCAGTTCTGTATTTGGAAAGAAGAATGTGGATGATGTATTCATATCCTACAAGGATAATGAAATACTTCACTTTGTAGTGGCCCTAAGCAATGTTTGATTGCACAGAAAGAATTCAATATAATTAAGGGGATGTTAAACAACAGCTATTCAAGTCAAACATTTTAAAACCTGCAGCTCCAGTTCATTTACATGTAGGAGTATTAAATATAAGCATTTCAGGAAAATTCCAGAACTTGTTACAATTTTTGAGAAATTGTATATGCAGGATATCTGATTTAGGCATAAGATGGCTTTAAACCTGGATTTTTAGTCTCCTAAGGGAATGCCCTAATCAGCAGGTGTTTGGCTCTCCCTAGTGCGATGCTGACTCAGTCTTTCTGCCTGGTATCACTCTTTCTGTCTGTCTCCTCCTTTCCTCCATCACCCAAACAGATTTCTAAAGGACTGGACTCTGTCTCAGACAGAAAAGACTTCGGCTATCAAAACCTGCCCCTCTTTTCTTCGCTGGCCAAGTCCTTGCACCAACCAGGCAGCCTAGAGGGAAGAGCCAGGGATGCTGCAGACAGATGCAGCACATCTCAGCCAAAGAGCCGGAGTGGGAGAAAAACTGCAGAGGCAGGACTGGGGTGAGCGGTGCCTTCCCGTCTCACACCAGGAGGAAGCGGTGGCCGGAAGGGCGGAATGCACAACACGTCTAGGGGCAGAAGCTGAACCATGCCAAGAGAGCCACAGGCACGCTACTGCTGGAGGAGGCACGTCCAGAGGGGGATTCACTTGAAGCCTAGACCGCAACCCCAGCACTGACCCTTCCTTTCCTAGCAGGGAAGGCAGGGTCTCTTCCTCCAGTCTGGACAAGGCCTGTCTCAATGAATAGCCAGAGACATTCCCAATGTCCTTACTCTTCCCCACTCAAGGGTTCGTCTCATGAGCTAGCCTGTCATGCCAGCTGTCCTGCCTTTGGCTGGGATAGAGTTAATTTTCTTCCTAGTAGCTGGCATAGTGCCGTGGTCTGGATTATTTAATTTGGGAAATTAACTCTGTCCCAGCCAAAACCAGGACACCAACCACTCCGCATCCTCCTCCAGACACTCCTGCCCTGTATCTGATCTCCAGAGTCCCCCCCATCCTACCCCACAGAGACCCCCAGCTCCAATGTCCTGACCACTTGCTTCCTACTGCGTAGAAGTTTTTCTTGCTTGGAGATCAGTCAGTCACCAGCACATTTAAATAATCTCCTGCCTTTGTTCAGTTCAGGCCCTCAGTGACTAATTTATTAAACAACTGAGAGACAGTTCAGGTGACCTAGATGAACTTTATTAACATAGTACAAATAATTCAAGATTTCTAACAAAAGAAATGGGCCCTGAAAACACTCATTTTGATTCGTAACCAGCTTTGGCGTAGCTGCCACACAGGGTCACGCAATGACCTTTTTAGGGGAGTTGCAGGCCAGGGCAGAGATGTCCCAGATTTCTTCTGAGACCGACCCTGAAAGGACAGAAATCGGACGGAGGAGGCTAGGACGGCGGTGGGGTGACTGCTCCTGAACTGCCTGCCACTCCGCTGCCGAGCGGAGGCACAGCACAGGCGCTGGTAACTCGCTACAAAACTCTGCTTTAAACTACGCCTGCGCAGGACAAGCAGCTCGGGCATCTCAGCAGAGGAGAAGGGCAAGCAGGAGGCTTTGCCACCTCCTCGGGTCTAAAATAACAACCAGTGAGAGTCCCAGATCTCACAGCTATTGGTCCCTGAAGCGGAGCTTTCCTTTTTCATCCTGAGGGCACAGACTGCCTGGACGGAGGCCAACCAAAGGATGGAACGTTTCTACATGGAGGGGAAAGCTTCCCAGGCCCCGTGTACTTAAGCAGGACTGGATGGGAAGTCAGACCCTTACGCCCACATCCAGGCCAGAGCGCGGTGCTCAGGGAGTTTCGTCTTGAAGTTTCACTTAAACAGGCAACTCATAAAGCAAGGCTTTACGTAAAGCAGGATTACCCCAGGTTGCATCCACCGAATGAGCTCCTTGAGCACTAGGAATCCTAATTAAGTAGGTAGAGTAACACTACCAGCTTTGCTGGGAGCTGCTGCCTTCCTCCTGGAGGGAAGAAGCGAGGCAGTTCGTCCTGCAGAGCAGCTGACAAGGCAGCGCCAGCTGCACAGCCCAGAGACAAGGCACAAAGAGGGAGCCGGTGCATTACAGACGGATGCTGTCACCCACGACTGAGCCTGCGATGACAGAGGGACATTGATGTTCCAATGCACCAACAGCCAATCAATAAGTAATTAGAATGATTCAGTGCATTTACTACACAGAGCAATTGATAAAATGAGTTAAAAAATTAATATATCAAGTCCATAGGACAAGTTAACTCTTGTTGGCTCCCATACTCCAGCTCCCACGGCTTGATTTTTCACACGTTAATGGATTTGTAAGGTCCCTATAGCACCTAGCAGGAACTTCTGCTGCACTCAGGCTCTGAATGCAGCTGGCAACTCCAGCACTGAGCCCGATATGACGAAGCCAAAAATGAAAGCATTTCTTCTAGTCCTCATTCAAAAAATTATATAAGATGAGGAAGGTGCTACTTAAAATTAAGGTTTTTTTATTATTATTCCAGGGAAAAAACATCAAGATTAAAAAGAAAAGAAAAATCCTTCTTCAAAACAGAAAGGAAAACTGAAGAATTCATAGATTAACAGGGGAAACTAAAATATCTCTCCCAAATATACTAATATTACTCAGGCATAAATTAAATATTTTATACCAATGATTTTGAAGAGCTTCATTTCACTTTTGAACATTCTGAAAAGCTTTTGCCTATTTATGTAACATATATGCCTAAGCAAAAAGCTCTTCTGAATGGAAAACCTGAACTTTGTTTTGCGAACACTGTAGATTTTTTTTACTTTCCTCTCTCACAAAAGAGACAAATGACCTTTTACTTTGAAAAGCGATAATTGTGATGCATTTTTATTTTAAGTGCACAAAGTTCTAATTGAGAAACTTCAGGGCACCCTAACTACATCTACCTTGTTAGTTTGTTCCAGCTAGGTTAATCAGCCTGACTTTTAGAAATGTGTGATTTAATTCTGTTAGGACTTTGTCTGGCTCTCGGTAACAGGGCTAATGAGAATATCACACTGCAAGCTGCCTAAGAGAAAGGTTATCTTCTCTGACATATCAAATCCAGTACATGTAATAACACAGTCTCTATTCCACTGATCTGGAGGTTCAGCTGCAAAAGCCTGAAAAAATAATAATATTGGGTATGGCTAGGAGCAGTCGCTGGAAAAAGCGTGATCTGGGTAGACCTGGGTGGAACAATAGGTGTTTTTAGCAGTGACTATCCGAACATCTTCCCTGATCCGGAACGGCAGTAAACGGCTTCAAAAGCCACATGCGAGCCTTGTTGGGTATATTATTACCTTCCAGGTCTGTCAGTGCAAACAGCTGGTCTCTTTTCCAAGCAGCTGTCCACCAGCAACACGTCTGGCCTGGCGTTCTGCGAAGCAGGAGTTTTGGGTTGGGTTTTTTCCCCCAGAGTCAAACTTCAATGGTAACCCAAAAGGAGGATATTGGAACATTTACTTCAGAGACTATTCCATCCCCTTTGCAAGCAAACCCCCTGTTTAATTCCCTTTGCTGTGAGCTTGCTATCATATTATTTGGATTATTAAGGATTATATATCCTTTTAACATTTTGGAAAACTAACCTAAGTTTCCAAAGTGATACAGGTGACCGCCTTTACTGATTCCAAGTCCATACTTCTCTCCTTCCTGAACTCAGCTACTACCTGTAAATATTTGTGGAATTCAGAGCTATGGAAACAGGTATCTACTATTACTTCTGTTACAGTCACATTAATGATTTGCTAAGCATTGTAGCTATCAGAATTCCTTTTGCTACACTTTTAAAATAGATCTTTTAGAGAAGCCATTATGGAGAAACCGAATTTTCTGCAGACTTTTTTTCTAGGAGAAAGTTGCTCAAGCACCATGTGGATTTCTTAGTTAAAATTCAAAAAAGACATAGCCTTGAACAGACAATAAAAAAGTTCAGTCCGTTCACACCAAGGACAAGATTGTCCCTGGCAGGTGTGTGTTAATCTGTTCTTAGAATGCTCCTGATCAGTTGAGGTTTACAGAAAGGGGTGGGTTACAGCTCTCCAGGAGCAAGGATAGTTAATCCCCGCACCTGAGCAGGTCATCCAGACAGCACCTTTGGTGTCCTTTCAGCTTTCTGCTTTTATGCTTTCAGCAACCTTGGGTCTCTCTCAACTCCGAGGAGCTCTCTGGCTAAAAGACTACCAGCACTTGCGGACTCCCGCGTTGAAGCTGTTCCGCAGTCCACTATTTAGAGCAGCAAGTTCAAGGTGTATGTGCCATTTTCCATGCGAGTGCCCTAAATCATCAGAAGATCAATTGCCTCTCTGTCTTTGTTCTTAGTGCACTTTGTGTAAGGCATTAGCTATTCCTTGGGGTAGAATGTGCAACTTTGTCAGGCTGTGAAAACCAATTCTCACCCAATTCCTGTGAAGCCTTTCTCCAGAGATCACACAACGTGACTCTAAAGACAGCATACAACAACAAGCCTGAAGCTTGGGCTCAGACTAACCAGAAATGTGAAAGCCTTCATCCTCTTTTGATTCTGTCTCGGATGCAGAGGCTCTTCATTGTCTGTAACTCCAAGCAAAAATTAGGTATCTTGTAAACTATACAAATTAATTAATTAATTCCCCATAACATTTCCTTTCACAGGAAGGCTGGAATATAATCAGAAATATGTTAATGTGCCATTTGCTAATTTCACTCTTATTCCATCTGGGGACAGTAAGATCTTCTTCTCTGATATGTTTTCAATGTACTTGTCAGAATTATTAGATCTTCAAGAAGAAATAAAGTTTCCTGCTTTTTGCAAGTATTTTTTCATTCTTACCCCTGAGTTCTCACATGAGGCAAATCAAGATAGACTGGTTTTTTTCCCAGTTAAGCCAAGACCATTTCAGCTGCTGCTCATGCTCTATCTTCTCTAGATATCTGGAATGAATGTTTATTGTTATTTTTCTTTCAAGATCTTTTCTTGGTCATAACTGGATTCTAAAATTAGCCTGAGAGAGGGACAAATTCAATTTTGTGACTTTAAAGATTGGTCTTCCTAACCACGGGTTGCATTACTGCTGCTTATAGAAATAATATCAGACCATTACCTAACAAGAAAGAAATTAAGGGGTGAAAGCTACTGCTCTGTGTCCATTCAGCCCCTTCTACTGCTCACATGCAGAGAAACAAATTCTGGTCTAGGACAAATTCAGGTCTTTCAGCCTGCCAAGTCTACACAAGCACAAAGCCCCTACCCAGAAAACAATCACGCTGGTCTCCTGGCGAGCTGCTACTTATCCCCTCTGAAACCACGGCAGAGTGCTCACACCATCTGCCATGGCTAATACACATGGGTAATTTTCCCGGATTCCTCCTACAGTCACTAATGAGAGACCAGCTCCCCCAGACGAAGATTCAGGGCACCTGAATTAGGCTCCCACTCCGAACCAAGGCCAGGCAGGCTGCCTCTCTCCGCTGGCTGCAGACAGAGATAGCGAGTGAAGTCAGCTGGCCAAGCATCTACAGCCTCCCACTCTTCTTCAGTACCAGCTAGCATTCAACTAATACTCACGATCCGAGATTGTCAAAGTCCCCAGATTTGGGCTGTATGTCTGTCACAATGTTTTCAGAGATTTACGCATGCCTCTGGCTCCTGTCCTCCGGGCAACCAGATTACTTTGATAAATTCATATGTATTAATTCATAGCCCCAACTATGCTTCCTTTTTCAAACAAGATGGAGTAGCTAATTAAACGCTCTTCTAAATCACTGGAGATCTCCCTGGCTGCCAAGCAGGAGACAATGGAGGGGTGGTTCTGATGATAATTTTTTCCCTTCTCTCTGACAATCAGATACGTGGAGGCCTGCCCCCACCTCTGAAATGCTTTGTAAAGTTCTCCAGGAGTTTGTAAGTGAGGTGTGCGCTACACACAGGATATGTTGCCTCGGGGCTGGAACGGTGCGGCTGGGTTCAGCAGTCAGCTCAGCCACTGACTTTCCGTGTGACTCAGGGAGAGCCATGATGCTTTCTCGTTTCCCATCTCTAAACCAGGGATAACGCTGTTGGTCTCCTTTCAAAGTGCCTGTCAGCTATGCAATCCAGACTTTAGTGTTCTTCCTATTTTAATACTTCAGCATTTATTTACTCTTCTATTTTTGTTCTGTTCACAATACATTTTTGAGCTTGCTATCAGCAGAAGTATACAATACAGGCTTTAATATTAGAGGGAATTGATACTGATGGGAGCCTTGTTACGATTTGTTAGGTTTTTATGTTCCGTGTAAAAAAAAATTGATGTGCTCAGAATTGGTGAAGTTATTTTGCAAGGGTTTAGTGGAGCTTAAATTATGCTTTGGCCTTGTTCTTCTCAGGGGTGGATTTCACCTGGGGTGAAACAGAATGGTCTGATTAGTGAGGATATAGATTTCAAATAGTAACTCCTACTGTTTAATGATCACTTAAACTTGTGCTATCATGATACATAACGGCTATTTCCCTTGAAGGTTTCCAGCACATAATTCAGGTTACCTATTACAGAACTGGGAGGGAGCACAGACACTGCGAGTGCTTAAAGGTAGAAAGGAAATAGAAGCTCATATTGCATATTACAATGTATGAACAACCCTCGTACACCCCCACGTCACCCTCAGATATTAGCAGTTGCTTTGACTGTGAAATGATGTGGGGAGCGTGTCCAACTGCGCGCCAGTATTGTGTTGATTTTTGCCTTGACGGAAGCCCTAATTAGAGCCATGGGCTTTGCTTTGTCCGATGTCATTCTTCTGCGTAGACAAGAGAGATTTCTCTCACCAACTTACAAAATCAGAATCAAATGGGAGGGAAAGACTGATTTTTCAACAAGCCACTTTGAAGGAGGTGAAATTTTGCCTCCCTTTTCCCTCCAAATCACAGGAACATCAATTTAAAAGTGCTTAATGAACTAAAATTTGATCACTTGTCCATCCATTAAACTCCCCATTCTTTTACATCTTTTTGTGATCTGCTATATTTCTTAAGAGGAGGGAAGGGGGGACAAAAACAAATAAATCAATCCTAAATAAAGAGACAAGTTTTGTTCTGACAGAAATCAAAACATAATTTTTCATTCTGATGACCCAATCAATAATCATGAGCCATGTGAAATCTCTTCAAAGAAACTTTTGCTGGCAGACAGTTCTTGCCCACCTCCCCTCCCACGGCTGCAGTGGGGGAAGGCAGCGTTCTGGGAAGGCAGGCTGACAGACAAGCTGATTTGTATTTGTCTTTCTATCCTTTCTGTTGCTTGCTTTGTCTCCACCAGATTTAACAGAGTTAACTCACTCGTGCAGCTATCAGTCTCCCGGAGTGGCTGCAGAGAGCCGCCTTAGCTGGCACACTGGGCTGCAGCGGCTCGCCGTTTCCCACTGAGGAAGTGGACTACTCGGGACAGGCTAAGTGAAAGGAATTTTTGGCTAAATTCAGTCTGTAAGAGTCCAGTAAGCGCGTCTCACCACTAACAGTGACTGGTGGCAACAAGCAGCCTCCTCCGCAGGAGGCTTCAACCAAGGGGCCAGAGGTAACAGGACAAATTTCCTCTGGAGGTGGGGCCAAGGCACGTACCGCGCAGGGGGCCGGAAAACACCGATACAGAATGTGCGCGGGTTTGTACATGGTACGTGAAGGTGAGCAGCCCCCAGAGCTGTTCATCTGGAGTGGTGATGTCTGATTGCTTTAGATTCAAATAATGAAGGACATGTATTTGGGGACTAGGAAATTCTCCCTTTTGTTTTTAAAGCGGTTCTATTTTTTCCCAAATTATTTTTGAGTGTGCCTGGAAATACTTGCTTGGAAGTGTTTAAAGAAAATCTTTACCAAAGTGTCTGCTTCCCACACATATTTTTCTTCCTCCTGCCCTTTGCTGCCAAAAAGCAATGCTCAACACAGATATATATCCTATGAAAAAAAGGAAATAATTGAAGAGTAAAATGGAATATTTCTAATGACAATGCCTGTTGCCACAAGGAAGGTGTATTTGGCCTTGTTCTGCCTTTTTTTTTTTTTTGACTGGAGACTCTGGCCAAATATCTGTCCTCTGATACTAGACCCAGGGACGTTTCTGTTGTATGTGTACCTTCCCACTCAGAGAGGAGGCAGCTGCTTATTACAGCAAGCGTTGGCCCAAGGCCCAGCTCATTTTTGTTTAAAGTTTTCTTTGAAAACCAGCTCCTGCTGTCAAAGTAGCGCCAGCTCTTCGAACAGCGTAGCCCCGCACTGCGCGCTCGCAGCAGCCCACCCCGCAGCGCGGTGACGCCCCGGGCAGCACGTCAGAGCCACCAGTGACCTGGCCCGCAGCGAAGCCCTGCCCTGCAACACTGCCTTGGTTCTCCCCATCAGTTTCTACAGCATATTTGACGTTTTGAATTTCTTGGTAAACTTGCCATTGCAATCAATACAAATGCATCTGAAGAGCCAGGCAGCCGTCTGAGGCTTGGAGGCAATGCCATTTGGACAGGAGGAGAAGGACAATTTCCACCTTGGGTGTGTCTCTGCAAGGTGTTTGGATGGCCGTGGGAGAAAGAGGAGGAAAAAGATGCCAATGCTGCTTCACTCTCCTCCAGGGCTGAAAGGATCAATAAAAAGCATCGAGGATGAAAGAATGAGAGGGGAGGGAAGCCAGGATGAAAAGGTAAGAGACTAATTTTGATTCTTTAACTGAATAAATGGCACACCTGGCTGCTACTCCCACATGC
This sequence comes from Pelecanus crispus, assembly GCF_030463565.1. NCBI lineage: Eukaryota > Metazoa > Chordata > Aves > Pelecaniformes > Pelecanidae > Pelecanus > Pelecanus crispus. Next base: position 5,239,203 of record NC_134660.1, on the reverse strand, counting down.
TTCGAACAAAATGCTCCACGCTTCTTACTGTTTCCCCAGAATACAAGGACACCTTCGAATGAAACCACACGTGAAATCATCATTTGCTTTGACTTTCAGCCTCAAAAATGAGGGCAGACCACTGGCAGAGACACGAGCTCTGTGCTCGATGCTTCCACCTCATCAAGAAGTACGACCAGGGGAGCGCCCACGTCTCTCTCGGGGGTAAACCCAAGGCTCGCTGTGCCGCGAAGAGCGCAAGGGGCTGCGTGCCCCTGTACCTGCACAGCGCTGCACCGCGCTGCTGGGAGAGCAAACCAGAACCACCTCTCTCTCCTCCTGTTGATGCCATGGGTGAGTAACGCTGGGCCAAGTGGCAGCACATCTGACGGCACAACATTGCAGTGCTGAATTGTTTGCTCCACAAATGAGAGGCAGAGCCCAGGCATAATGCTGAGAGCTGGCCTTTCAGTAACTCACAGCATCACCCCCAGGAAAGGACGTCCGTCTGCCCAAGATTATGAGGATGACAACTCAGCAGCTTTTGTCAATATTCGTGTTTGCTTGGCTATCATTTCTTTTAAAGGAAGTAACGTTTCCTGAGACATTTTCGCTGCTCAATCTTGCTCCTTTCTCCTTCCTCCCAATGCTTGAGTTAAATTAAACATCTAATTTTCAGCTACTAAAATCTTTCAAAATTGCTATGGAAAGCTAAATTTCTACACAAACACAATTCAACAAGAGAATTCAAAATAATTCACTGCAGAAACGGCAAAATAAAATAATTTCAGCTTCTCAAAAAGAAATCCCACTCCCACTCCTGTATGTATTTATAGTGGTCAGAAATATTTACCAAATTTCAGATTAATTCTTCATTGTCAAAACAAATGCACAGGCAGATTTATTTACTTCTACATGAGAAACCTGGCAAATAAACTGTTTTGTCCAACCCTAAGTTGCAGGTCACTCAAGCCCTGCGGAGACGCCTGCACAGACGAAGGGCCCGACCTGCGCTCCATCCCCAGCTGGATGGAGGCTGCGTGCTGGGCTGGTAGATACAGACCCAGCGATGGTTTGCAACTCTTAACTCCAAGGCTGCCCATTTCATTGCTCAGTACCCAGGAAGGAAGGCCACACGTTCTGACAGGTTGTATGTTAAGGAGGAAAAGAAGTAGGGAATATCTATGCCCACAAAAACTAAATCAAACTCAGGATCTTCGACGCAAGGAGTTTAACCGCCACAGAATACTCTAAAGAGGCAGAAGAGCAAGCACATGATTTGAATGCAAGAATTTGTGCAAGAAGAAGTAAGAAACCGCTGCTCATGTTGCCCACAGTTACTCTCATATCTCAGCCCTTCAGCCTGAATTTGTCACATCCTGAAACAAAAAGGTATTACAGCACTCCTGGCTGAAAGCACACTCAATTGGCAATGCTGTTTTCTCTGCCAGTGAAAACAGTTTAGTTTATTACTTCTGCCTGTACCAGACAGATGCTCAGATACTATAGGAGTGAAGTGTGTAAGTGTACGTAAGACAGATAGGTAGATATATAGAACAAAAGAAATAGATAGATAGATGGATGCTAAGCGACAAAATAAAACAAGGTGTAGAGTCATATTCAACACAGAGAAGAGAGAAAGGCAGATTCTTCCAAAGCCAGCAACAGTGAGCCTCTGACACAGAGCTGCAAGGTCAAATCCATTGATAGATGAGCAGAGGAGGAAGATGAGATTAAAAGAAACAAGTTTTTTTCAGATTACCTGATCACGCCCTCAGAAGGCGTGTGGGTGACTGAAAATGTCCCGCGCTCGCCCTGAGCTACATGCCGCCAGGTGTCCGGGTGCTGGCAGGAGCATGTCGCACTGTCTTAGACACCTTGTCTTTGCAGGAGGTTTCTCTGGCTGAGCTATCACTGTTGCTGATAAAAGACTGGAGGCAGGCAGTGAGGCCTCTTACTTTTTGCTCTACTTATATATATTTTTTTCCCTGTTAAAAAAATCCTACATAGGTAATAGGCTCTAGAAAGGGGAAAAATGTCCCATTAATGAGGAACCAATAGAGACTCTTCAAAGCACCTGACAGGGCTAAAGCCATAAATTCTCTGAATTAACTAGAGTGGAGTTATGGATGCAAGCAGGAACTCAGCCAGGAATGAATTAAAAGAATTCAGCCTCAAATTCATCAATGTCCCGTTTAATATTTTAGCCTCTCAGTGGTCCAGAAATGATGAGGGAGAGAACAGAATTGACAGTAATAACAAGGCTGTTGAACACTCTTTGCGAGCCTTATTGGCAAGGAGATTGGTGAGAGGTGTAATAGCTCACCAAGCGCCGTTACTCCTCCGAGGAGTCTGTGATCACCGCCTGCAAGCAAGCGCCTGCCCTCCAGCACGTGCTGCGCTCTGGCACGCCTCCGCCTTTGCTGGAAGAGAAGAGTCCTGGGGCCGTTTTGCTCAGAGCCCATGGGAGAAATACAGGAGCCAAGGAAAATGTGCATGTGTCAGACTGCCCAAAAGGCTGTTCTTCTAACGCTTGTCTGTATCCACAAGGAGAACAGGAGGAGACAGACGTAAAACAGTAACAAAGACGTTCCAAAATGGTCTATTAAGAGAAAGGAGAACACTTTGCTGTGAAAGTTGGAAGCTTTTTGTTTACAGCCCAAGCAGCTCAATCATCCCGGTGCAGAACTGTTTAACTTCATTTGTGAAAGAGTGCTTTGGCCAGGTGGACTGAAATGTTTCATTTCAATTTTTCACCGTGATAAACGACCCTCCATCATTGTTCCTTACATTTAATTTAAATGCAGGCCCATGGTTACACATCCAGGTTTCAACAATATATTAACCCATCTGTGATAAAAATGTATGGTATGTTTTATGTATTTATTCGTGTAACTTAGGAAAAAAAATGTCAAACCACTTATGAAAAAAATCAAGATCAGGGAATTTCGATCCTGACACTAACAGAAGAAAGAAGACGTGCCTATTTCTTTCAGCTTTCAAGTAAGTCCAGACAATTGGTGCAGACTGAACTCCTACACCACAGACATCTAAACTTGGATTCAATGACACCCCTCTCTTGAGACTGTTGCAAATCGTTACAGGTCAGAGGGCTCCAGCCACAGAAAAAAATAAAACTCGTTGCTTTTTTTTCACAAAAATATTCTCAGCTACATCACCAGACAGTTCAACCAGCTTTAATGAACACTTGCATTTTTTTCTCAAAGAAAGCATGCTGGCATGTAATATGCAGCTCAGTAAATTCACTCAGAGCTTTTGAGAGAAAATAATTTGGGTTTTTTTCAAAGTGTTAATAACAGCCTCATCTGCTCTGAAAGCATAACTGGCATTAAGGGTAGCAGGAGTGGAGGTTGAGGAGGGGACACCAGCTACAACCCTTACTTTTTTACAAAGAAGTTGCTGTCTTAATTAAAGAAGTAGCTGTCCAGTGTCCCATCAACAATTCTGCTTGTGTCTTACCAATTCCTGGCCACAGTGGAGCAATCCATCCACCTCCTGCCATTGCTACGCATTAATCCAGAAGTCAGAAGACGAGGAGTATCTGCATGCTCCCACAAGGCTCTACAGCCTGGGCTTGGCGCAGTTTGCAGGTTTTCATCTGCACTACAAACACCAACATTTGTCAGATGAATCTCACCTTTCAAGAGGTTAAATAGCTATTGGAAAGTCCAATTTCCCTTGCAATTCTGCATTTCACCCAGCATGCAGAACTAGAGCCACAGTAAACATATCCTGACTATCTTTAACACTCAGGTACCAAGCACAGCAGGACGGGCTTCAGCCCTGCCTGGATGAGCCGAGAGCGCACTGTGCAGGCACACAGTGCTTGTCAAAGTTCGGGTTTCTTCACTTTTTGTAGACTTTGTGCCACTTCACATCTGATTTCCATCAGTGAAGAATTCTTGGTGCCTTGCCATGGGATTTAAAACTCACCCACGTGCACACTCCTGTCGCTGGAGGTGGAGTCGGAGCAGCCAGCGCCTTGCAGGCATGGCTCACGGCACCGAATTTAGCTGTGTAGTTAGGGCTGAGCAACCTGTGGCTCATCAGCTTTGCTCTCCAGTAGTTGTGAAGGGACTCCAGACTTTGTCGTGGACACTTACATTGCAGACGGCAGAAATCCGGTGAGATGAATCGAACACCTTTGTCTCCCAGCTTCTTCGCGTACCAAAATGGAGCCTCCCTCTGCCCGACCCCGCCTGGCCTGTTCTCACTGAACTGCCTGAACCGTTTTAGGTGGGTCTGAATGCCTTGGGCACCCTGAGGGACTACATTCACCCTTGTGCAAGGAGAAGCCCAGGCTTGAAAAGGGGGATACACCCTTGCCAGTGAACTCAGCTTATTACCAAGAGACCCAGGCTCCGGTGTATGACAGGACCCACCCAGGTTTCCACAGCACACAACTCTGCTTCTGCTGTAGACGTCGTGCAAACACATCTGCACACACATCTGCACACAAATTTCACTCCACTCATTCCCACAGGCCATTTTTCAGGCTGGCACAGCAGTTTCTGTTTGGATATAATTTTCTTTTTTTTTTCCCCCGATTGTAATCAATCCTTCAGATTTTGTACGCAGGACCCTAGAGCTGATGGCTCTCTGGTAGGTCTAACACCACAAAGATAATGTAATGTTAATGTCAGTAATGATGTATAATGCTGGCTCTTCTGCTCTAGGATCCAGCTTTATCTACCTGCTTCCCTGCTCCAAAGAATTATCCATCTAACATCCTCAAATGTGTTTTGTTTTGTGTCTGCTCTTGATAATGCTGACAATGACAGACAATGTAATTTCTTCTGCAGGCTTCAAACACAAGACTTACCAGAGCTGGCACCAGGCATCTGCCCAAGCATATGACTTGTCAGAGCTTCACTGCAGGAACAACAAATTGTTTCTCATTGATTTCAGCTCCTTCCCCAGCTGGGGATTTAAAATTGGAGGAGGATATAGCTAGAAAACATGTTCCTCAGACTCTAAAGGGCAATTACCACTTGGTGGCCAGATCCCGAGGAGCAAATACACACTCTGATATTTCAGAGGTAGATAAGAGGTAAGTACCTAGAGACATAGACTAGATTATGTTAGAAATTGTTGTGGTTGCGTTTGTTTAAAAACCAGTAGTGTCAAGCATAAACACACAGAATCGTATGCCAGGTCCCTAGACCCTGTCCAGCAATCAGGACACTGCCTGAAAAATCATGAGGGCTTAGGGGATTTTTATTAATACGTTTTAGGCTCCATTCACTTGGAATCTGGTCTCTGGCCATTTGGAGGGTATATATTTCATGTTGTCAACGTTTTCTCCACTAGCATTTAGAAATGTATGAAGGGGAGAGCCTCTCTGAATCCTGGAATTAAAAGATACAGACTTTAAAACAAACCAACCAACCAACCATTCCATACTATAAGATTGATAACAATAATAAAACTGGCAACTGTGAAGAACCGATCTAAACTTTTTCCATGATATTTAAGCTCAGTGAAGTCTAATAAAAATTTAGTGTAAATAATACCCTTTATCTGGAGAAAATAAATACTAAAAATGCGCCTGTTGATTTCTTCCCTAACATGAATCAAGGATGCTCTGAAAGTTTAAGTTGGTCCTTACAAGTTTTGGGACTCGTTAGCTACTTATCTGTCCCTCATCAAAGCAACACGGAGGCGAGTACTGCTGCCACCAGTGAGGACACTGTGAAAGCAGTGAATCATACAATCCCTCAAGATAAGGTACAATAATAACACAAATTATTACAAAATTTCCATTAATTTTGGAGAGGCAGAGGAGAGAGAAGGGAGGAAGTTAGGAATCAAAATCCGTATTTAAGTAGATATGTTATTAATTGTCCAGATACAGATTTTAGTTATTTGATGTCAGTCTTCCAAGTCTGAAAATATGGCCCTGTAGCATTTTATTTTATGTTTAAGCCAGCTCAATGGGAATTCATTTTCACATACACAGAGGCACTGGGTGTCTCAGGCAGAGATGGGTTTTTCATTCCCTTCTTTTTTTCTTTCTTTTTTTTTTTTCTAAGAGAACTACATCAGTGCCTCAAAGCTAAAGGAATGCCAAGGGCCATAAAAAAAAATTTATTTAAACTCCGCCTGCTTCTCCAGGGAATGTGTCTAATCCTGGCTCTGTGACCTCCCTATGCATGGTACCAAGAGAAACAGTGCCAGCTTACTCTTCTAAGTTTTCATTTCATAATAAGCTTGCACAAAGGATGAAAGAGAGAGCACCCCAGATAGACAGAAAAGCCAACAGAAAGAGGAAAATTGATACAGTACAGTTCTCTGTCCTGCACTGAATCCCTGAAAAAAAATCCTTTTTATTAGATTTTTTCCCACTAAGCATCTTCTTGTTGATTGATGTTGCTGGCAGCCCTGGGGACAAGAGCTCCCTCTTCTCTTGCAGCAAAAACAAGGTGATGTATTTCACTGTTTTTTTGAAGGTAAGGCTCTTCTGTGACTAGGTAAAACAATCATTCACTTTATTTTACTGGGAATAAAGGACTCAGGCAGAGAGGAGCGGACAGCCCAGGCGAGCAGGCATCTTTCCTGAATTCTACACCTGTTGAGGACTGTGGCCCTGCAGGAACATGAGGTGCCACCCTGCTCTGTGGCTGCCTTGTTGCTTACAGCATGGCTAAGGAGATCGGATCCTGAGCTTTTAGGAGGGGAGCAGTAATTCCCTTGAGCTGTTTGGAAAATGCCACTGAACCTAACAGCATTCCTTCCTCTGGATGACAAGGGGGGCCAACACGCTTTTTGAGATGCAGTAGCATTGTACACTGAATGTATTGGATGTGCCTTGTGCGCAGAACGGGGAAAACGGGAGATGTTTAGTCTAGTCTACCCTTGATTGGTTTAGAGTAGACTTGGTAGTGTAGGTTAATGGTTGGACTGGATGATCGTAAAGGTCTTTTCCAACCTAAACGATTCTATGATTCTATGTTGTTAAACCTCAGGGGCACTCTAAGCCTGCGTTTCCACACCAGCAACAGCCAACCAGATCCTACTGCCTTGCTCTCCTCCCCTTCCGACCCCAAACTTACTTTCACACATATGTATATGTATATTTATGCCATACCAGGGCCACAGCCCAGCTCTGCTAGCAAAAGCACATTCTGTGCATCCTGGAGTGACAACATGAAGCCCCGTGCTGACGAGAAGAATCAAGCTCCCGCCTGCCTGTCCATTCCCACTGCCAGAGCCCTTCCTCTGCCAGCACCACCAGATCGGTGGGGAACCTACAGTGCAGTGACCTGGGAACTGATTCCGATTAATCAATCATTTCTTCTTTCACCGGGTCAGTTTTAACCTGGATGGGTTCTCTGTGCATCCTCAGCGGTGCTTCTTGGCACCAAGGAGAGGGCTGCGCCTGTGGCAGGAACCTCTGTCATGGGAACGGGGGTAAGAAGGAGTTGGGGCTGGAGTGAATCCGCATCTATTGGTGGCAGAATTATCACTGTAAGAATGCCCTGAGTCTAAATAAACAGATCCCAAGCACCACACAGCTCAGTTGGAGAGCTGTGCTTAAAATCTTGAATTGCTCATCTCTATCACAGTGCTAAGTATAGCTCCAGATTTAAATTACAGTAGAAAGCCTTTTTTCTATACACGTACACTCTCACCCAGAATAAGATACACTCTCTGACATACACATACACACTAACACCCATGTACACACTCTTGCAGACTCTGTCTTTCATGTTCCCTCCTTTCCTTACCTTTTTAGGTTAAGGCACTAATTTTCTGTGACTGATATGGATGCTTACAGAGCAAACAGATAGGCTGTCTCTCTCTCACAGATTATAAAGAAACTAATAATATATGTTTGTATGTTTAGAGGTGTGGTAGGTTTAGAGAGAGGAGTTTTTTGCCACCTTGCTGGTTTGCTGCTGAAGTGTAAAATTTCTGTGTATGTCCATTTTACATGCCGTCACACATGCAGTGAACTCTTTTCACAGCCATTTACCTCTGTGCCATGCCTGTCCATCATGGAACCTCCTTCTTAATTAAAACAATGTCTCTCAGATTGCTTTCTAAACACGGAAACTTGAGCTTAGCTCCCTGGAACATGCTTTGGGAGGCTTGGCAAAGGAGAGGGGGAGTTGCAGAGATGACTTGATTTTCTCCTTTACCAGTCCTGTAGGATGAGACTGCAGGATGCCCAGGTCTCAGAAAAATTGCTGAGGCACAGGCAAGCCCTGACGGTATATTCTTGAGTTCCGGTAACCTGGACGTGGCTATCGTCCAGCCTGAATCATCCAGGCAGCACAAAGCGGCTGAAATCACAACCTTGACCTTAGGAATTTTTAACTTCTCCTAAATTAATGGCCATGGTAACTCCTCCATGGCTCATCTGTGCATCGAACAGCAGGACTCTGGGAAACATTTCTTTAGACCATCTAACAGGTTCCAAGGGAAAAGCATGACAAGTTTTGCTGGGGTGTCTAATCTCCATGAGATGGAGGGTTTTCCCAGCCAAGAGATTTGCCTGAAAGTAGCTTTTGTCCTCCAGACCTCATGGGAAACGTGGTAGCCAAGCCAACATGGTGAAGTATCACAAACACAGCACAGCTTTGTGTGAAAAAAGGAAGCTCCTCCAGTGAGTGCCTGACATTGCTGGCCTCGAAGCTCTCTGATGACAGCAAGGGAGGGGGCTGACGGCCCCCATCAGTGCGGGTGCTGCGCCTGAGGAAGTGCTTCGTCAGGCACTCGCCCTGCTGCCAGACTGCCTCGTGGCTGCAGCGCTACGAAAGAGCCCAGCTTCCCAAGGCAACTTCCTTCCTAAAGAGTAAAAGGGTGCTTTGCAAGAGCCTCCAGAAGGAGGCCTCAGGGGAGGATGAGGAGGGCTGGAGGGAGCGAAAGGCTTTTTCAGTGCGACTGAAATCTTTGTGCAAGGGGAGTTTTCCTGAGAGATGCGAGAGCACCGTGCCTTTCTGCCTCCCGCAGCTCTCCTGCGAATGCCCGTCCCAGCGCGCCCGCAGAGCCGAGGAGCTGGGCAGGGCTCCTGGCAGAGGAGGAGGAGGGGAAGATGGTGCTTCTGTGCTGTGTCGCAGGATACTGCCCTTCCTCCCAGCCAGGGTGGAGGCTATGAAGGTGTCACCGCAGTGGTTTTTGCCTCGTAAGTGGGACGCAATCTGCCTGCTAGCAGCAAGGACTGGGGCATTTTCCAGCGCAACAGCCAGCTAGGTGTCCGGCCAGGAGTCCAGAATGAGCCGGAGGCTGCAGCCCAGCGGAATCACCAGATGGCCAAGGCCCTTGGTAGGTGTTATAAATTACTGTCTTCACAAGCAATTTGCACTCATCATCAGGTACTGAATGTAGCACAGGAATGTACTGTGTATTTGACACAAGAGAGATGAAGCAGCATGTTATCTCTACCCCAGAGACTAGCACTGGCAACACTTTCAATGGAAAGAGATGGAATTATCTCACTTCATATTTCCTTTTGCTCTCTTAGTATTTTACAATTAAACACTTCATTTTAAAGTTTCTCTCTTTTTCTTTTCTTCATTTTCTTTCCTTTGAACTGCCCCTGTCTCCACCTTGTATTTCCACTTTCTCTTCTTTTCTTAAGGGGAAAAAGAAGTGAGAGAAACTGGGGCTCATAGATAGTCCCACACCTTTCCACTGCGAGTCACAGCAAGTCTTTTCTTCGTCTCCCTCCCCAGATCACTTGCTGTTTTATCTTCCTCTTTTCCGGATCTGTCCCCAGTGTGATAAGCTCAGAATTGTTTCCTTCTCCCATCCCTCTTCTTTGAAGGAAACCTTGTTTTACTGGGGGGGGGGGGGGGGATAGGGGAGCAGCTTTTGCAAAAAAAAAACCCCAAACAACCCAACCTGTTTGATCATTTGTTCTTTGAAGATTTTGTTCAAGTTAGTTCTACCAGATCTCTCCCAGGCCCAAGGAGTGGAGAGAGAACTGACACTTCTCAGTCTCTAAATTTGGGGCTTCAGAGAAAGAGGAGCTCTTTTGGGTGACTTGTAGGGAAAGCAGCTCATCTGTTTTCCAGCTTCTCTTAGTTCTGTCCACCTGTGACTAAAGACCTTGTGAAAAATGAGCACCCACTTTTCTACAGAGACCTGAAAGAGAATTTCCCATACCCTCAGCAGAAATCTGGTACCCACCAAAGCACCAGGTGTTCCCAGTTGTGCTGGTTTTGGCTGGGATAGAGTTAATTTTCTTCCCAGTAGCCAGCATGGGGCTATGTTCTGGATGTGTGCTGCAGACAGTGCTGGTAACACACACAGGGATGGTTCGTCCCTGCTGCGCGGCGCTGACACAGAGCCAAGGCCTTTCCTGCTGCTCGCCCACCCCAGCAGCGAGTGGCCGGGGGGCAGAAGGAGCCGGGAGGGGACACGGCCGGGACAGCTGACCCCGACTGGCCCAAGGCATGTCCCACACCACAGGACATCATGCTCAGCCTAAAAAGCCGGGGGAAGAAGGAGGAAGGGGGGACATTTGGAGTGATGGCGTTCGTCTTCCCAAGTCACCATCACGCATGACGGAGCCCGGCTTTCCTGGAGATGGCTGAGCACCTGCCTGCCGACGGGAAGCAGTGAGTGAATTCCTTGTTTTGCCTCACTTGCACGCATGGCTTTTGCTTTACCTATTAAACTGTCTTTATCTCAACCCACGAGTTTTCTCACTTTTACTCTCCTGATTCTCTCCCCCGTCCCATCGGGGCGGAGTGAGCGAGCGGCTGTGTGGTGCTTCATTGCCGGCTGGGGTTAAACCACCACACCAGTGTATCTGATGCCTGTTAGCTTACAGGTGAAACTCAAATTCTGCCTTTCTTCCACAAACTTCTTAATTAGCTAACTGTGCAATTAGGTACTCAGCAGCTGCCTTCTAATGTGGCCTAGAGATGTAGCGTGTCCCCAGCAGCTGACAATTTTGCCAAGCATTCACCTTCTCTGCCAGAGTGATGAATCAAATGAGGAAACTTCTGCACTCCCCTCAACTGACCTGATGTTCTTTGAAGGTGAAATGCATGTGAAAGAGGAAGGCGTCCTGCTGTGAATGGCCCACGCATTTCCATGGGGAATTAAAATAAGCTCCTTTTGTTCTTTATGTGAGGGATAGCAGAATAAAAAGCTTTTCCTTGCGGAGCTCAGAAGCGTGGGCAAATGATGTTTCACAGTGCCAGACGGATGTACAGGAGTCCTGGCTCCTCCCTGAGTCAAAGGCATTTAATGTAAAGAGCAGATGATTGCTTTTCCAAGGGACTTAAAACTGAGGGTAAAACTCGCATTTGCACTGAGATCACCCTCGGGGCTGGGCATTCCTGGAGTCCATCAAACACCCTCTGTGTTACAAAAGGGTACGACGTTGGTGAACACTGCAGGACCAATAGTGTCTTGACTTCCACAGGGCCAACACATAGTATTATTTCTGCCATCCTTAGCTCCTTAGCTATTATTCAGATATTTCAGGGGGTTGGGGATTGGTGGGGTTTTTTAGAGTGAATTTTCTTTCCATTTTTGGAGTGAATTTTCTTTCCAGTCCCTTCATACCATCTAGTGGGGGATTTGGGTAAAACACATGAGCAAAAAATGAATGCTTAGAAAATACCAGGTGGTGCTAGACTACCTGATATTAACATTTCTGCACCTCTAATTAAATGCAATGGTGATGAAGGTGGTAATTAAAAAGCCCTAAGGTCATACAAACCGATAATCACCTTGGTCTGAAGATGGAAACTGAGGGTAAACCCAAAATTTCTGGGGTTTATTCTTGATCTGCAGGAGGAAAAGCAGAAACGTGTGAAATGTAAAATGAAATAAAGACTGGAAACAAAACATGAGGGTGAAAATTTTGGGGAGTGCATGTATTTGATCTGGAAATCATGTGAAAAACCACAGTCCCAAAGGGGTTTTTAGTCCTAAGATTGAGCTTCAATTTTACTCCCTGTGCAGTCTGGAATATTGTTGCTTAAACTGTACAAATGCACTGTGAGAGATGATCCATATCCTCAGAAATCTTCACCATAGACGGAGGAGAACAAAATGGTCCTGGCTTAAAGGCAGAGATGGAATTTGAGGCACAAACAAAAATAACTAGTAAGCTCCAACTCATGCAGAAATCAATCCAAGGCCAGAACATGGAACTTCCAGCTGCTACTTTTACCATTAAATTCCATTTTCCTTTTATTTTCTGCTCTTTGAATGGCTTACAAAGCAATCAAATCTGGAATTTGCATGGCTACATCCAAAAACCGTGGCTCTGCCCAGGACTGCTAGAGGAGCCAGACCCTTTCTGAAGGGTTTTGTGAGCTTGTGCTTTGGTGGTTTGAATGATGCTTTCCATGGAAGGCTACATAGCTATGAACAACACAGGGAAAACAGCAGATCTGATGGAAATCTTTTGACAAGTTTACATGACAAAACACAGAATATTGTCAAAACGGCTGTTTCCTATAAGAAGACTCCAAACTAAAGCTTCTGAATCAACACTGTGAAATTTCAATCTGTCAAAAATGACATTTCTCTGAAACTAGGTATTTATTTTGCTCAGAGCAGACAACGATTGTCAGGTTGCTGTTTCCAAACCAACATTTTCCAGAATAAGTTTAATGCCACTAAAATGTTGATATTTTGGCTTTTTATCCATTTAGCAGACAAAAATGAATGGCAAAATAATGGAACTCCTGGTCAGAGAAAATTTCAGTTTTTTGTTCTAGAGAGTGAAGGAGCTGCCGGTCTGAGGACAGGCCTTCCCTTGGGTGGTCACAGCTCTGAGCAGGGCAGCTCTTACCAGCTGCTGGGCTGGAGAACTCAAAATGAAACACTGCATTACAGAAAATAATCCTGGAAATAATGTTGCCTGAAAGTGGTGGAGAAAAGCTAGTTTTCTGCCTTTAGAGGAACAGTTCAATCCCTGGCTAATAACAGTTTTACTTTAGATTAAAGGAATTCAAAAAAAAAAGGCAAGGGAGAAGCTGGTGTGTTGGAGGGAATGTACGACCCATAGCTGCACCTCAGGCTGTGAGAGGTGCTGTGCTGTTTTCATCACAAATCCAAAACATAGCACCATACAAGCTACTACGAAAAGAATTAACTCTATCCCAGCCAAAACCATACAGATGCTAACCTCTACTGACACTTTATGTTCCAGAAATGCCAAAGGCTACAGACGGAAGCAAATGGGCACTCAGATCCTTCATTACCTATTGTCCACCCACTAGTCTGGGAGGATAATTCCACAGTTCCCTTCTCTGTCCCCAGGGACCCAGCAAGAGGCTGAGAGCTCACAGCACAGCCACTGTGCTGGTAAACACGAGTTGAAGCCAGAGACCTCCAGAGAAACGCGTGCAGAGCTGATCATCTGTCGCGTTCTTAATTTCTGAAACCCCATGACTTCTTTTAGGTCTCTTAAGAACTTTATAAAAGCAACCATCAGTCCCATTTCTCACTTGCACACCAGGAGCCATGTTCAGACCACGCAAAGCAAGCTGCCCAACTTGTCACCGCAGCCATCCTCTGTCCTCTGTACAAAGGACCACGGCTGGCAGCCTGGGCGAAGAAGCTCTGTGAACCCTTTATTGACTCCATGACCTCAGATGTCACGAGTACTCGTGCCAGCAGGGTTTGGTTCCTAGAAAAGATGCTCAGAGCCTGACTCTCAGGTGACTGTGCTCTGGCTGATAAGCTCTGGCAGCTCTAGCTACAGACGTTTAAGTCTTTTCTCTCCGGTCCCACAACAGAGCTGACAGCAGGGAATACGTATGTGCACTACAGGCCTTGCTGTTCTCAACCCAATGTGCTAGCTTAAACTGCTGAAGAAAGTGAGTTTATGCAAGTATTTCAGACTGAGCTAAAGCAATGTCATTTCTGCCAGTGCTGTGATGAAGGTAAGGAGAGAGCAATAATTTCTGACTCAGAGTTGGAACAGACAGTGGGGGGAAAGGAAAATCTTAAAAACACCTCAGCTGATTGCTTCAGAGCACATGAATCAGAGACGCAAAACCTGAAGCTATTAAATGAGATTCTCCAGAGTCCAAGTCACCCTGAAAATGCATCTTAGGCTCCTGAGTCACTGTTGGGGATTTTACTCCACACCTCAAACCTTTCAGCATGTTCCAAACTGACACAATTTATTCATGAATGTACTCTAGCCACATCACTGGAGCACGATGTCCAGTGGCCATTTTCCATCAGATACTTTGAGCCTACTCCAACACAGTGGCAAGCATCAGTAAATATGGAAATAGGGAGGAACCAGAGCCACTGAGCATTTTGTTGGTTGGTTTGGGGTCCAGAGTGGTGAAGCCATGTGCGGACACACTTCTTTGGTGACCGAGAAAGTTAACTGGAGATAAACTGTAACTAATGGGTAAATGATTGTATATTGTCGACCCCTTTCTAAGACAAACCAAAAATCAAGAGCAATCATGGTTTTTATAAATCAGCTTTTAGCAAGGTCTCTAAAAAGTTCTTTTTAAATCTTAACTCACCTAGCCCACAAGGGCATGCTAGAGGCCTTGCTATGCTGGAAATAGCAGAAATTCTCTTTAGAGGAAAAGATCTTTCTTCCAAAATCTGACTCTAAAATGTTCTCAGGGGCCTTTCTTCAGATCAGATACAGGACCAGAAATTTTCCAGACAAAATCTTACTATATGTTGCTACGACGTGGTAATTTCAGCAGAATCAAAGATGATTTTGCTCTTTATGCCAAATTACCCCCTCAGAAACTCACAGCCATCCATTTAATTCAGATCAACCCAGATGAAAATACTTTATTTTGGGTGTCTGAATACCAGTTTGCCCAGTACTTCATGGACAATTAACTCGGTCATCCCTCAGCCACCCTTTGCACAACCCGGTTTCATGTTAAGGTAGTTCCTTTCCAAGAATAAAATTATATGGAAGAGGTCACCACTGAGGCTGTGATTTCAGATGCAAGGGAAGAGGATCATCCACCTACATTCCTGCAACCCTTTCTAGACACGTGGGAGCTCAAGTGGGATCTAGAAGTGAACAGGCTGCCTTGTTCCTCCTGCAACAACAGGAGACAGCAACTCCTCCTGCACAAAGCCCCCAGCCAAAGAGAAGATCAGTCCCCAGCAGCCCTCAACACCCTTTAAGGAGTTGGGCACATAAACCTTTTTAAAGGCACTTACTTGCTGAAATGTTAGGGCACAGGCAGGGAGAAATGACAAGGGGAGATGGGAAGAGCTAAGGCAGATGGCTCGAGAGCGCAGGGGGAAGGCTGGAGCTGTGTACAGGCGCGTGTAAGCTGTGGGACAGACACAGAAGAGCCAGCTGGTCCTTCTCTCTCATCTGTGCATGTGCTCTCCCCAAGGATTTCGCTAACACTGCGGTAGTTAAAAGCAACGTTCAGGTCAGCTCATCAAACCCAGACATGAGTATGTGGCATCTTAAGGTTTCTGGGAGCATCTTTGGGCTTTGATATGTGAAATCAGTTCTACGTAATGGTTTCTGAAATGCATCCTGACGCTTATGTATGGTGTCCTGGAAACGAGCGGGTTTTATTCGCTGTCTTAAGAAGTGTAACATTGGGGCTGCATACTAATATGGCTTTCTATATGACAAGCACACAGCTCCTGAACCAGCTCTCATGCATTTCCAGGCTAGGAGAAAAGTGTGTTTTTCAACTGACTAAATGCAGGGCACTGTTCTGGCTCATAGCAGGAAAATACAGGGCATTGGGGCACTGGGTGTCACGGGAAGGGCACAATTTGCTGCATGAACAGAGATGCTTATCTTGTATCTACAGGATAGAAGAATAAGCATTTCTATAGCAGCAGATCACATAGACCCAGACAAGCTTGCTGTAAACCAGACAGCTTGGTAATACCATGCACACCTTTATTAGCTATCCGGATGTTTTTTGCTCAGGCAGTGCCACAGAACAAAGCCAGTCAGAAAATTACCCTGCAAACTGTTTTAATTAGGAACCAGAGTTTTTAACTGAAGAAATCTTTTGGCCAAAAGTTTCAAAGATCCTTTGGAAATTTGTCCTTTGGAAACAAAACAACTCCCTAGCTGTCAGAAAGCAGAAAGAATTTTCATTACTAGCTTAAATACTGTGATTTTAAGATGCAACCAGGTTCCCTCACAGGAATTACAGCTGTCTCCATCACTTCTCCATTTCTTCTTTGAGGTCCTAGCACAAATAAATAGCCACAAGGCACAGCATCCCTCTGTGAAATGCTGGTGAGTGATTAAATGCAGCCCAGATGCATACCAAAGATGGAGCACAAGCCAACCAAATTACTCCCTATTTCCATTTTAACTTCAGTCCCTGCCTGACCTGTTCATCGTCAGACCAGATTAGACCTCTGTATTACCTAGCCTAAAATGCCATAACGTAGCCACGGTCAGGACCAGACGCTTCAACAAAATGCAAGGAATTTCTTCTGAGACAACCTTCACTTTAAAAAAAAATCAAAACACATCATACTCAGCTGTAATTTTGTTATCTGCTATTTCACTTATGTGTTTAAAGACTCCTGTCTGATCAGAAGAACATGTTTTCCTTTGCAACCTTACACCCATTAGATCCTGTTTCCTTTATGTGACTGAACAGTTAGTTTTAAGTAGAATTTCCAACACTTGCATACACACCTCTAAGTTTTGGTTTTAATTTCCTGAATTTAGCCTTGATTTATTGAATAATTGCTTATTTGGGTAGCAGCTCAGGCAATTGAATCTTAAGATCCATCAGTACTACTGTTCACTGATGCAGCATCTGACAGTTAATGGAAACCTTTCCACTGGAGACTTGGTGACATATTCAAAGGTCTAGTTAGCATCTCTGTTTCTGTCTCACTAACAACACCGCAGAGCTTTGATGTGGGTTAGCCAGCTTTGACTACCTACAGCTGCCCCGGTACCTGCACTTTTACTAGCGCCCTTCACCACAGGTTGCACAGGAGGTTTTTCTGGTTTTGTTTTGTTATATTTCTTTACCAGAAAATTTCCATTTATTGAAACCAAAGCTTTCCTTCAGTGAGGTTCCTTGGATTCAAAGGGAATTTCTCATCAACAGTAGGAAACAGAGAGAATGAATCAGCAGTTACAGGCTGCATTTCTGGTCAGACCATTTGCCTCTTGAAACTTCTCGGTTCCTGGTATTGTCACTGGCCACAGAATGTGATAGAAACGTGCCTAGTTAAGGAGTCAGCAGCACACAAGTGTGGGATTATTATACAGACTACAAGTCACATAAACTTAGTTAAGTGAGATGTATATCAATTTTAAGGTGTACAGTGTTCAAATGAAAAACACGTATTTTTAAAATTCTATAGCAAACAGACACTCACAAATTTAACCAAAATCTCCATTTTATGTCAAAAAGCAGTTGAGGAGGGAGGATATTTACCCAGCTTTAGCATAAAAGAGGTGACATAGAGTCATGAATGGCTCTTGGCATAGGCACTACTTCGAGCTGTCTCAAGATTTGGGTAGATGAGCCTCTGGGCATACCATCAGCCACTTCTACGAGCAAATGCAAATAACCACTTAAGACATCCAATCATGGCAAAACACCTCGGAAGGCGTTATACAGAGTCTGTGTTCCTAAGGCACAAGCAAGGCAAACAGGGGACTGCGGAGAAGCTGAATTCCGTTTTCGGTTCCCTGCTGCAAGCAAAACAAAATGCGGAGTGGGAAGTGGCCAGGCCCTGCCCGGTCTGCAGACGCTCGGCCGTGAGCCCCAGCAGCCCCTGGATGGTGCTGTTGGTTCACAGCTGGCTTTGCCGCCCGGAGAGCAGTTAGGCATTTGCACTCTCAGAGTTTTGTTGTGAAAAAATGAAAAGAGACGGAAAAGCATCAGAGGAGGCGAGGCTGTGAGATAGCAAGGGAACAATCTGTCTTGGTGCTGAGATTTATGGATCAGTCAGCTCAGCACCTGAAATTTGTGATTTCTCACCTTGGGGTTTTCATGCTGCTAGAAATAGGAACTGCTGGGTCACTAGGTAGGATGAGCTAACAGCTGAGAGTCGAAGACTTTAAGTGCCATACTGTTGGGCCTGCCACCCTTGCCTGTCAAAAAGTGGTTATATGATCCAAACCAGAGGCTTGGGGGACTGAAAGAAGGTCTTTTCTCACTTGTATAAGCAAGCAAGAAGCAGTTAAGTGGAACTGGGCAGGAACTGGAGTTCTCACTCCAGTAAAAAAGAGTTAAAGATCAAAACAAAATCCTCCCAGAAAACTCAATCACACATCAGAGC
Organism: Pelecanus crispus; assembly: GCF_030463565.1. Taxonomy (NCBI): domain Eukaryota; kingdom Metazoa; phylum Chordata; class Aves; order Pelecaniformes; family Pelecanidae; genus Pelecanus; species Pelecanus crispus. The sequence continues at coordinate 5,220,999 of NC_134660.1, read as the reverse complement.
AAACCAGAGACTTGGAGATACTTTCACGCAAAAGAAAACAAAACCCAGCAAACAACAGAAAACAGGAGTTTTGCAAACATGAGTAGTTAGGCCACCTCCCTGAGGGGTGACCACCTTGCTTCAAATATGGCCTAATTCAGGAAAATAGGAAATTAAGCTTAGACACCATAAACTCATCCACAGCTAAATTCAGTTATTGCCTAACAGCTACCCTGGCTAAGCCATTTTCAGGCTTCCCTTTGAAGCTGCTGTGCTTTGTAGGCACCGTCAAGTCAGAGGAAGACGAGGTTATTGGAGAAGTGATCAGGGCACTGGGAAGGGCACAGGAAACATGCTTTATACATATAGTTTTTATAATCATATATATTTATAAATTTTATATATAATTTATATATATATATAATTTAAATCCATGATGGAGTAAAGCAATTGTTTCACTGGTAGAAAGTCAGGTAACCACCATGTGCCCGATCTCCTTGCAATAGAGCAAATTGTGCACTTGGCGCATTTCGTTCTCCTTTACCAAGCCTCATCTGCACCCTGAATTCCTCCTCTGGCTATGCGTCCCACGGGCAGGAGGCTGTGGGGAGAGAGCCCTGGCACACACGCTGGCTACAGCAGCCTCTGAGCCTGCAACATCTGTGAAATTCAGCTAAGGCAGCTGCTTGGAAACGGTCTTCAAAGAAACTTCTGTTTACCATTCTTCACCCCAAAAGGAAAGGGAAAGGGAGAGACAAGGAACATCATTTCAAACCCATCCCATCGCTTGGCTAATATCTGTCAGTTCTACCTGGCTAAAGGTTTGTAGTGCCTTCTGGGATGGATGTTTTAATGCAAATTATGCAATAAGGTAATTTTCCTTGCTGCAAACAACCTGCATTCAAACCGGTCTTTGCAAAGAGGGAAGAAAGAGGTTATGGATAAAAGACTTGTGCTGATGAAAGGTATCTGGTGTATGCACAGAGCGGGGAGATCGCTCTCTGCCCTGCATCCTGCAATGCTGCTGCCTGCTCTGACGGCAGGTCTCTGCCCAGAGCTGAGTTAGGCTGTCTCCCTGACCAAAGTGCCCCTTCACCTTTCTCCTAAGTTTAACCAGTCTTGCAAAGCTCAGGGAAAATCATGGAACAGGAAACAGAGACAAGCTAAACGCATTTCATGGAAGAGATTCAGCATATCCATTAAAGGCCGTCAAGCTCACATTTTGCTAGCTAATGAACGGGCGGGTTTTATTGTCCAGCCTGGAGCATCTCCAGATGCCACCCCAGTTCCATGCCTCACGTTACAAAACAGCAGAGCGGCTGCAACACAAGGCTTCTCCAAAAGGAAGGGTCTTTGCCCAGACTCCTTTGAGGGTGATGTCTCCTGGGGAGACTCCTGTTACAGGGCATGCACGGTGGGCGCAGGAACCTGGGAGGCTGATTAGGCTTATGTGACATGAGGGTTTCCTGGGCCAAAAAGCCAGCATTTTAGCCCCACACAGGATGCACAGCCAGTGTTCTTCAGCAGCAGCTTGGCAAAGAGATATGTGCAACACAGGGCGATTTCTATTAGCAGAACCGCAAAGCTCTTTTCTGCTTCTGCTTTGTATTAAAGGTCATGTACCCGCTGCACAGAAATAGATAAATTACTGGAACCCCCAAGGGCTGCTGGAAGAGTAAACACTGTTCAGAAAGCATCACGCTGTGCAGGTGCTGGGCAGTGCTGCTTGTCGGGATTGATAGGTCATTTTGCACAAAGCAGATTGTTGGGCTCTACAACTCCAGTGGGAGAAGGAATCTTGGACTCAGGGGCCTCTGGCTTTACTTTGAGCTCAGAGACTGTGGCCCTTCCTGGCTCCTCATTACCAAAACTGAGAGACCAGTTTTCACCGCACAACACAAAAGATACTGGGACAGTCTTTGACCAAAGGACTCTGCTACCTCCAGGTGACAACTACAGATGGTCAGATACGGTTCATTTGCTTCTCCGTGTTTCCTACAGAAGATGCTGATTCTGAACTCCAAACCCACAGAACTGGTATTTTCCATTTTTCATCACAAAATACCAAGTTACAAGCAGAACAGCTTTTTCTCTGTGTGTGAAAAAAATCACCTTTTCAGTGCAACATATTTCATTGGGAAAATGTCATGCAGTGCAGCCTGGTTTCCATTGCGGTATGGTCCTTTGAGTTTGGTATCAAACAGCAGTGAGTTATGATTGATGCCTTCTCTTCCCTGTTCGCTGTACCGGATGAGAGTTAGACTCTATGTTCTCCTGCAGGAAACAAGCACAGAGCAGTTCTTCCCACAACTGCAGCGTGTACAAGGTCTCCGCCTCCTGCTCAACCACTTATTTCTACAGCTGCAGGAACATAATCACCTTTACGCCTCTATTCTGCAGTCATATTCACCTGGAATTGGCCAATTTGCTGCAAAGGAGGCAGAGAGGAGACAGCACAAGTAAAAGTGGAAAAAAGAAAGACAAATACCCTTAAAATGCAGCCGTGCCTGTACATCTCCTTCCTGCTGCTGAACAGCCCAGAGGTGGTTGTGGCCGTGCTCTCCAAAGCACTGACAGTCCAGTTCCTGTCTGGTCACCTCTCATGCTTAGTGCCTGCGTGTCAGAGGCTGATCAGTCGTCAGCAGCTAGGCACAGCAGGACAGAAAGACAGGTTTTGTGCTGTTGAGCTTATTAAACTCTTAGATCACAGCTGACTGACATGGGTGTGGGGGTCTTCTTTCCAATACAGAGAATAATTTATAGAAGATTGAAAAGAAAAAATTAAGACCTGGAATGCTCATAATTTTTTCAAAGAACTAACCATGGGGTTCTTTAATTCATTACTGCTCCTGCGTGTTCAGCAGCTGACCAGAGCAAAGACACTTGAGTGTGTTTTCCATTCCTCTCCCTTTCTCCATCCAGCCACCCATCCGTCTTAGTCTTCCCAAGGAGGCTGGCAGCCCTGTTCTTGTAACGGAGGGGCAGCTGAAGGGGTATCTCCAAGCTGGGGACATCTCCAAACTGAGCACATCCCAGAGGATGCTTTAAAAATTACGTTGGGAGCTCTGCAAGAAACAGGCCGCTGCCTTGCTTTTCTGTGGCATTTTGAAAGAGAACTGCATAAGTTAGATCACATGGATTCAAAGTAATGATCCTCCTAGCACAGCCAAGGACAAACTTATCCTAGTTAGCTGGCTCTATTCCCTTCTCCCAGCTGCTTCACAGGTTTTGGGTTTATTTTACTGGCCTTCTGGTCCATTGCCCCTCTGCATAGATTTATCTGGAAATTCACATGGCAGATGTTGCAGGAATTTGGCTCCACTAGATCCAGCTCCATTCTTGATTATACTGGTTTTCTACCAATTCCATTTTGCTAGGTTTAACAAAATGGTCTGCTACATTTAAGTGTTACAAGCCATAGGAAAGAGAGAAGATAGTGGACTGGATTCATCTCACCTGACTTGATCTGAGAGAGATACAAGCACTGCAGGTATTTAAAGTCAGCCAAAGTCTAATCTCAGAGTCAATGGAGGGAGACAGACAGATAAATTGCTTAATTCAGACATTTTGGTATGAAGCAAATCTTGCCACAAAAGTGCCTATTTCTCTCTGCTGCCCATGAAAAAGCTGAAAGGTTTCATCACTCCCTTTCCTCTCCCACAGAAGAAACTTCTTTTTTTGTAGTTCAAATACTGAGGCAGGAAGAGCTGAAATCAGCCAGGATGGCAAACACAGGAAAACATCCTCTCACCCCAAAAATCTCCAATCACTTCAGGGATTCTAAAATGCATGCGTTACAAGGAGATGCAGATTTAAATCCTTGCTTTAAAAGATGTTTAATCAGCTACGTGTGCGAGTGGGAAAGCAGGTATCAATCCCAGAGAAGAGCACAGTACCCAGAAACCTGCAGCAGACAATCACTGGAGCCCTTCTCCAGGGACATGGTGCAGCCCTGACTGAGACAGCAACAGGGATCTAGGAGGTGCAGCTTCTTAGTTCCTACTAACAGAGTGACGCAAAGGTCTTGGCAAAAAAAAAAAAAAGAAAAAAAAAGAAACATGCAGGCTGAAGTGATATGTCTCATTTTGTGTCTGAACCCTCTCCTACACAGTTCAACCCTGTGACCTCAGCGCACTTGGTGCCTTTGGCTCCCACTTCCCCCTGGCTCAAACTGGGGAAGGACGGGATGTATCTCAGCGAGAGCTGGTGTCTGCCAGCTCAGCTTAGATCAGTTCCCATCAACCTTGCCTGCAGATCAAAGCAGCCTGCCAGCATGACAGGAGATGCTCCAACTGGAGATTCTGCTGATTAAACAAAAAAATCTCAAACACAAACACCAGGAAGGACAAGCGTTCTCACCAAGCACCTGCAGGTTCATCCCCTGCCTCTTGCTGCAGTGTATAAGGGAAAGAGGAGTAACGCACACACAAGGGATGAGGGCCCAAACTGACTGTTCCTTCAGTTAGGAGATGCTCAGTTTTGCCTCACATGCCTGGCAGCGCACGTGCGAGTAGAGGGCTTTGCGGATGCGGGTGCCTCAAAAGGAGTGCTGTAGATTCGAAAGCCTAAGGGGCAAGGAGAAACTGCAGAGGCAAGTAAGGGAACGCTGCATATGTATACCCAACTGGTTTAGTTATTGCAAAGATCAGGCATAGCCCTGACGCTGCCTCCCCGTTTGCCCCAGCATTCATAGCTACTTGGCCTTGAATCTCCAGGTGCAAATGACTGCCTTAAACTCCAATCCTTCCGTTTCCAGCATTTTTTTCCCCAGGCAGGTTTCTTTCATCTGCATTCCTTTTGTCTCCTCCAAAATCAGTTGCAGAGGAATGTAGTTCTGCAGTTCTCTTGCTAACCCTAGATGGTGCAATTTAGTTAGAAAGCCTCAAGAGAAGAAATACCGATTATTAGAATTAGAAAGGCGTCTTTGCAAGTCAGGTAGGACATGTGAAGAGGTGATGGCAAGAACACATTGGACAACCCGCACCAGGTGCAGGAATTCATGGTATAGCCAGTCGGTGGGCCAGCACGCCCATTGCTTGACTGCCTTACACGTACCATGCCTGCTGTCCCTCCTGTGTCAGCGTGGGATGTGGAAGCACAGCTCCATTTGTGGTGTTGGTAGCAACTGTTGTTGCTATACTGTTGTTGGTATAGCAGCTGAGGATCTGACCTTCCGTGCTAGGGAACAATCCGTATGGCTCAGCTCTTTCCCTCTGACTTGCTATGGGATGGAAGTCCCCATGCTAGCCAAGGTCTAAACTTAAGGACTGACTGGACCTCCAAGCGCCAAAAGATACTGCTCATTAGGAGTTTATGTTGTGCCAGTAGGAATTCTTAAATAAATAAATAAAATAAAACCCACCAGAGTAAATGCACAGTCTAAGCATAGCAAAGAGACATAAGAACGTGAGCATTATAAGAAGCCAAAATTACCTGTCCAAGAAGCTTTTCATCCTCCTCAGTGTGTCTCTAAAGCCTTAGCTCTGGGACCTCTCTTATGTTTACCGTGCTTATTTTGTGACTACAAAAGACAAAGAGATGGAAACAAAACAGATTCATTCCCCTTCCCAGTGGAAACAGAGCTGGAAAGTCAAACCCCTACTCTAGCTCACCTTGTTTGGGTTCCTTGGGGGATATGTTCATAGCATGTCATCAGGGAACTAGTGCTAATGCCATCACCAGCCTAATAATGCAGACAACCATTGAGTCTTGATTTTAAGGTATTTTAAATGTCTAAATATCAGTTAATATATTTTGCTGCTCCTAGAAATCCTTTCATGGGAGATGTGCATGCTTATCTTTCACCTTTATCCACCCCCAAAAAAAACACAGCAGGAAAACAGGCGCTGAAGGGTGGCTCTGATGCCTGCTGCTCAGACCCTCCTAGCAAGCACCAAACTCTACACTTGTGCCAGCTACTAACAGGACTTGGATTCCTCAATCTCAGTGTGACAAGAGCACAGCTTTGAAAAGGTTTTGCTGCATCTCTGGTGCTCCCTTCCCAAGAGTCTGCAAAGGCTGACCAAGGTCTGGCATAAGGAGGTTTAGCTTCAACACTGAATCAAACTTTCACTCCAATGCTAAGGATAGGACAGCACCAGCATACATTGCTTGGGGAGGCTGTGGAATCACTACCACTGAAGTTTAACAATATAGACATGCTTTGGGTAGAGATAATGTGAATTTAGAGCAAAATAGATTAGATCAAATGACCTCTAGAGACCTCTTCCAGGCCTATCTTCTTTCAAGCTTTAAATGCATGGCGACAACCACCTTACTACCTGAATTTAATCCATGGGTCTAAACCTGCTTTGGACCTACCAGAGAAAGAATCTAATGGAAGGTTTGGAAAACGGCATCATTTTTAGGTCTTACTAAAATAAGAATATCCCATCACCTCAGGATTTCATGACAGACAACAGCATGGCTAGGTAAGGATCTAACCACAATCAACAGATTTCATCCTAAACAAAGGCAACAGATGCTAACAAGAAGCAAAGGAAGAATGTGAACTGCCAGCACAGAGAATGCACGGTCCTCCTCTAACAGATTCTGTCTTAGCACAGCCACAGCGCACAATAAGGAATAACCAACCATCAGAACAGTGGGCAGGCTCTCTGATACAAAAGCATTTAATGCTTCCAATAATATACCATAGTAAATAATTCAATAATAGTAAATAAATAGTTAATTACAAGAGCTATTTAAAATCACTTTTCCTAAGATGAGATATGACATTTTATACAGACATGAATACATCATTTTAAATGCTTATTAAAAACCCATTTCAAGCTACTTGTAAAATGCAGTGCATAGCATTAGTTTTATGTACTTCTATAAACATTTTGCCTTTTTTAGTCATTCATACATTCAAATTGCTGTCGTATCCAAGTCCCTAAAATTAATATTAAAATAAAGCACAACTCTACATTATTATTATCATAATTGCTGCACTATACCAACAACAGACCCTCTTAGCCGGAATGGCTTTTGCAAAAATAGATGGAAACAAGTACCAAACGTAGTCCCCAGTAGAGAGAGCAATGTATGTTTACAACTTCTGACAGCCTGCACTAAACTGAACTGGAAGCCAGCTGCCTGTCTCTACAGAAAGGCATTAAGGGCAAAACCAATTTGCCATTTTAATGATGAGAAAATTCGTTAAGTAATCCATTTCAGCGCACCACTACTCATAGCATTAGAAAGATTTCGCTAGTGTCTAAGCTGAATCTTGCTGCAATTTTGTTTCACTACAGGTTATCCTATGTAGCAGGGGCACAGAGAAGAGATTTGTTCCATTGAAGACCACAAGAAGACTATAAAAATCTTTTTAGATTAGTTAGGCCACAAAATACACCAAGAATTGCATGTAAAGAATGTAGGATAAGGAAGGTGATTTATGCAAGAAAGTGTTAGAAACCGAACTTTTGACACAGAACAGTCTGATCTCCATTAACTGCAGGATACGCAGTTAGGTGGCTAGAAGGTAGTGAAGCTGGCGCACGGTATGGCAGTGAGGGTGACACGCTGCTTGCTAAACTGGCGTTTCTGCAGCTGTAATCAGCAGTCAGCTGGCACTCGTCTCTGCCCAGCCTCTGACACACACTTCCTCTTGTATCAGGGTCTCCATGCAGAGGTGTAGGAAAACTCTTGCATCCTTGTGACTGAAGCCAAGGACTGTTCCTTGATTAAGATATAACCCCAGCAGTTGCCTTAATTGTTGTCATTGCCTAGAAAAGCTAGGTGTTAACTTTCCCCTCTTTCCATTAGGCTTACAGCTATGGGACCATGCGTATGCACAGTATCCGCACTGCAGTATTCATCATTTGCAGTATTCTTGTTTAAGATTTTTTGCAAGGTCTTTTCAGCTTGCACCTCTGAAATGGTCAGTTCTGCTGGGGCTCCTTGAACTCCTCTCAATTTTGAAAAGAACCTTTGGTGGCACGGTCAACTCCTTTGAACCATTTTTTCATATGCCTGAAGGACTGTCATACATCCCTCCTGGGCTTTTCTTTACACTAATATCTGTTGTAAACTCAGCTGCTCCCCGCTCCTACTCCCCGCTCCTATCCCAAACCTGTATTCCTAAATACACATTTGTGCACCTGATGAGCGCTGGCTGTTTTGCTTAGCAGTAGCTGCTGTATATTTGTATTCTAATGAAACCATTCCCCAGCATGCTATTTGTCAAGATCATACACACAGTGTTCCTCCCAGCCTTCTGAAAATGTAATAAATGCATCCACTAGCACATGGTTCAGATAGTTAATGGAAGTACTGCGTAGAACTGGACAAAGGACAATTCCTAATGAAACCTGACTCAATTAATTCTTCCAACCTCCTCTGGCCCACCCTACTGTAGTTTTATCTAGACTAGATTTCTCTAGCATGCTTATGAAAATGTCATATTTCTTGTACTTAAGTACATTGTCTCCCATGACATCTGCTTTTATACTATCCAAAAGGCTTTTCTCTGTTTTAGGAGTAAATTCAATTTATTTGACATGATTTATGCTTTTCTAATCCAGGTTGGCTGAAACTCATCTTCTTGCTATCTTTCATATGCTCAACAAACAGTTAAGGTTATTTACTCAGTATTTTCCAGATATTGAGGTCAAGCTGAAACCCCTGTCTCCTCTTTCAAAAAAGAAAGCCTTTTAAAAAAGCACCCCAGGTTCAGCTAACTTCTCCTTCTACTAACTGCTCAGTTCTGCCCCTCCTTGCCCATTGAATGTTTTTCTCTACCCTCTGCACCATACAGCTTGCCCCTGTAAACTGGGTAAATGAAAAGGTTTTGGTTTTAATAAAAAACTGGCAGAATTTCAGTGCCAACCAGTGTTATCAGGACAGTAGAACAAAGGAAGAATCTCAGCATGGAAGTATGGATGCAAGGCCAGGTTGGGGGGCTCTTAAACTGGCTGTGCCCATGCAGGCTGCATGGGTCCTTTTGAGTTCTACAGCACGTTTTCATCCTGCAGAAACTAACTCTCTCCTCCTCATCCCTTGATGAATTTCCTTAGGAGCAGCTGATTTGACCTAAATTGCTTCTCCTCTGATCTCTCCTTCATCTGGGCTTTGTTGCCATATGAGTTACACCGACCACTTCTTCACAGACAGCATTTTAGGGAGAGCCTCTTTAGCACTGTGGGGCTCATCTGTGAAAGGTTTTTCCATGGCCTCTCATAGTATTCATTGCATGATTTCATTTAACCTGGGACTTCTCTCACCTCCTGTGTCTTATTTGATGCTGCCTGTTCTGATTGTGTCCCTCCTCACACTGACTATTCTTAAAGTTCAGCTTTTCTCATCTAACCTACTTTCCATTTTCTGCAAACACAGCAAGGAAACAAAAAATCAATGGAAAGCTTATATTTTGTCGAGCTGCCTTTTATTGAACCTTCTATTCTTCCTCTAAATTGAGATGATTTGTGCTCATAGTCCTGCTATCAAATGAAAAATGCCTAGCCTTCTCCTTAGCTTCTTTCCCCCTAGATCTTCTTCCCATGAGATCTCATCTCCTGCTTCTGAGTTCATTGAAAGTTACCATTATCCCACTGAAGGAATCCCTCTTGTAAGAATCACGCTCGCTCTCACCCCAGCTGTCCTCCATCTTCAACCCTCCCCAGTTCCTTCTTCTATGGGTGAGAATCCAGGCTTCTCTTGGGTGGCTTCTGCCTCTCTGTGTCCCAAAGCATCTCCACTCGTGTGTTCCCAGAACTTGTTCTTACATCAGTTTTCTGCTCTTTTCCTTTCCTAAAAGTTTATATAGATAAAATCTCATTTCTATCCTTCTTACCCATCCTCTCCCCTCCATTAGGGGTAAAGGAGAGCAGGAAGGGAAATCAGAAGGAATGAGGGCAAGAATGGCCTCTGTAGCCCTTAGGGCAGTGACATTAATTGAACATTTCCGCACACCAGATTGAGGACTGAAGGTCGCTGCCACTCTACATAAGCAATGTACAACCCAGCCTGCTGCAGTGCCACGCTTTACTGTTATGGTTCATAGAAAGGTGAGTGCACATGCATTTTTCAAGCTAACCCAAATATTTCACATAAATGCCGCTTCCATTTTCCATTCAGTACTTTCCTTCTTCAGTTTAAGTAAACACTTCCAAAGAAGAAAAGTATCACTAGCAACAAGAAAACCAGAAAACAGCTGATCAGATGAGTCAAATACAACAATCGGACATAAGGGGCTGAAAGGAAGGGTAGCGAAGGAACACTGAACAGTGTTGCTCCTTCCCAAGGGCACGCAGGCTCTGCGCAAGCTGCGCTGGCTCTTGTGCAGCGTACAAACGGCAGCGAACTGCACCAAGCTGGGGAAGCTGCCAGAGCAGTCCTGGAGGCTTGTTCTCCATGTAAGCAGCCATGCTCAGGTGTCTCAGTCTGCAAACTCAATCCCTCCCTTGCACAGCCTCTGCCTTTTCCTTCCTGAACATCTCTTATGGGACTGACAGGCACAATGTGGAGAGTCTGGGGAGCATGCACTTATATGTGACACAGCAACATTTCTGTTCACAAATTGTCTTCGATTTTCTTATGTGCGTGCCTGTTATCTTCCAGACATGAGTTTAAATATGCTACAGCAAACCGCTCTCCAATATATCAATGCAATCTATAATCTAATCTTTTAATTAAACTACCTAGGAAGAAGCTCTCAATAGGGTTGTTTCATCCAGGCAGCAGATTTATTCCCATTTTCAACTCTCACATCAGGATTAGTTAAAAACTTATCCAGTCCCAGCTCTATTTTGGAGCTTAAAACAAGCTCAAAGTCAGAACTGAAATATATGCTTCTTGTTCTCTTATCTGAAGGAAAATTAAGATTTCCTTGGCATGGATAAGGAAGACATTGAAATGCTTACAGGTAAGAAAATGGCATTTATCAGCACCGAGGTGTTGGTGAAAAGCATGACTTATGTCAACTTTTTAACTGGAAATTGAACTCTTTTCAGGTTATCAAGACAGCCTTTTCAATACTTTGGGTCAAGTATTTCCTATCAGATTTCTCTTCTTTTCAGAAGAAGCATAAAGACTTGAGTCCAGTGGATTATTTCATTTACATTCCTTGGGAAATTCTGACCTTTAGAATAATTTAATTTCAAGTAAAAAAACAGCAATCCAGATTTAGAAGTTTCACAGAATGAACTTCCCCAAACAGGCAAATATCAGTATATATTCTGTGATAAAGTGAAGTGTTTTCATTTTGGTGAAAGAACATATTATTAAAACTGATAGCTTGAGTCCCCCAGACTGAAAACTTATGATCAAAACATGCCAAGTCAGTCATATCTATATTTCCAGGCTCTGAAAAACACTGGGACACAGCTTGTTGTGTCATAAAATGTATTCAGTTTGTGATTTGCAAGGTCTTATAAAGCCAATAAAATTTTTCATGTTATAGGATGGAGTCATAAAGCTATTTCAATTTACTTCCTAAGCAGAAGGATAAATCTAAAGAGGGAAATACCCGTATTGAAGGATATTTTTGTATTGATGTGAATAATTTCCAGGCATATTAGCATTGTTTTATGTGCATTCTTACAGACAAGAAGAGGTCAAAGCAACCATGCAATAAGTCTTCCTTAAGTAGTAGAGGAGGGAAGGTTGTCCCACAGAAGCGCTTTGAATACCTATTTGCATGCAGCAGCATTTAGATAGCCTCCAGGTACAACTGGAGTGGCCAGCAGGCAAAAATGAGGCAGTAAAAGAAGACGTTGCTCAAGAGGTAAGTGCTGCTGAGTGAGTTCCTTCAAGACTTCCACCCTTGAAAGGGGTGAGAGGAACTCTTGGTAAGGAGCTGGGAGAGACTGCAGGTAGGTTACACCCACAGTTTATACCTCTCATGTTTCCTTTGCAACTTAGTAATGAAGAATATAACCCTGAATTTTGCTAGAAGAGACTTTTTGCTTAACTTTGTTTTCAAATACACTCCAAAATCCGGTGTACTCAGAGGTCTGCAGGAGTAACAAATTGCTTTACCTGCAACTGGGTTAGGATGTACGTGCCACCAAGTTTCAAATCCCAAATCTTGGGAGGAAATTTCCCAGTGAATACCCAGTAGTGAGATAACCAATGGCTATAGTTAAGTGCATTTTGTCAGAGAAACATTTGTTTTAAACATTAAAGCAAACTCATAGGAGCAGTCAAATTAATGTAATACAGCGTAAGAAGCATTAAGAAATATGCTAGCTGTTTATACTTCTTACAGCAAGTAAAAACTTGTGTTACTGCAAATGCTGCAAATTTTGTTTCCTGACCAAAAACTTTTTATAAGACATATCCTGCTGGGTTCAATAAGGACAAAAACCAAGAGCTGAGGCAGCAACTTGGGCTGAGCTGCAGTGGTCCAGCAAACTGGGAACATTCACATTTTTGGGTTAGGATGAGGGTGAACTCAAGCTCAGACATACCAGACTGGACACACTCCAAAGGAATGGACATACCAGACTTCCACAAAAGGCACTCAGCATTTGCAGCTTTACATTTGGGGAAGGAATGCAAATGGTTTGGGGTAGATAAAACATTAATAAGCTGAAATGAAAGAACTTTCATTATCAGTCCCCCATTTATATGCGACTCCAATCCCAGAGGCTGCCGAAGTGAACCGTCACACAAGCAATGAAATGCCAACTTTTGAGCAAGACGACAAATTAATCACTGGAACAAGCTAATGTAGTTTGGCTTGCAGTTAAAGTGAAATCTATGGGGTCACTTCCTCTGGTTCAGCTGATAAACAGGAGTAATTTAATCATTTGCCACTGTGTATCTGTACTCAGAGTCTGATTAAAAGCTCAAAACTTGTGGTTGAAACCTAAACATCTTCTGTTAGGACTGTCTGCACAATCCACATTCATGTAGTGACAAGACTACAGCGAGCAAGGAACGAGGCTTACATTTACCTAGCACTTTTCATCCCAAAGGTGCACAAGGCACGTTACGAGGACAGTACATACTGCAGCCTTAGTACACGACTGCTCCTGGCGGGTGAATAAGCAGCCAGGGCACGGCAGTGCATAGCCAGAAAGAAGGTGCTTAGCTCTACACTTGCAGACATCCTGATACTTGGCACTCAGACAGCTGTGGGTGGCTGGGATGGACAGTTGCGGAGACCAATCGAGTCTTTGCTTCCTATGGTCTCTTTGGAAAAATGACTGATCCTTCTCAGCAAATAATTTGTCCAGTTTTGGAGGCTGAGATCCTCCCTCTCACACTAGCTTGGAGCAATGAAGTTCACTACTCCAGGAACTGAACAGCACAGCCCTCTGCCACCACGCTAAAGCAAGTACTTTGCCAGCAGCAGCTCCATGAGCAGGCACAACTGTGCCTAGCAGAGAGCATTCATACTTTTCACTCACTTTTCACCCACTTTTCAACAGCTTGCTGCCTGCTTGAGGGAACTCCTGTTTGCTGCCGTCCCTACTGCCCTGCTGCTGAAGGAGAGACGCTGATGATGGAAGCAGGCAGAACTCTATCCCAGACATCCCCCATTTAGCATGGAAAGGATTAGCGAGGACAGTTACCCAACAGCTCAGAGAAATGCTGTTCCTTTTCTCACTGCATCCTCTGGGCAAAATGGGTAGCTATCTGCTGTCCCTCTTCCTCCTGGCATTGCCTAGCCTGGGAATGGGGCTGAGACTTTTCTGTAATGCAATTTACCATGTGTCTTCATCCTATACCTTCTCAAGGTCTACAGGTTTAAGAAGGATCTCATCCACACATCTATGAAGAGAGTAACAGTTAGAAGTTCAGTAGAGACAGGATTAATCTGGAGGCTGGTGCTGCTCTCTCCCATTGCCTTCAGGTAGCTACAGTTAAAAGAGATGAATTCCACCCAAAGCAGCAGATATTTTTCCCAAAGAAAGCAAGACCATCCCAACAAAAGAAAAGAGGAACTGAGTTAAAAGATATATGACTGCAATGGGGTGCGAGAGAAAGAAAGAGGAAAATGAGAGATCAAATAGAAATAACCCCAAAACTCTTGGCTCTAAATTATTCAAGCTTCTCTCAGCTAAAACCTGAGCAGAGACAAAGCAAGCTTTGCAGTAAAGCCACTGAAATGAATAATTGCTCAGTGAGTTAAATCTCTCAAGAAAAACAGCCTCTTTTTTCTCACTGCAGCTGCAGGAGCGGGGTTTTGCTGTATGCACCAGTGCCAAAGAGCTACTGTCCTGCACAGCCTGCAGTGGCTGGTTATTAAGCAGTATGAGGACATGGGCAGCTGTGTTAGCGGGCCCTCTTTTCATTAAAGCTGACAACCATCACGCAAGGCCTGTTCAGGGCTGAACTCTTAGCCCTCTTCCAGCACAGCTGATCTGCACAGAGCAGGGCACGGCAGCGTGTGTTTCGCAGGTGTAAGAGAGGATCACCAGGAACCTCCTTGCTGAGCTCTCACTCCCTTTCACAGCCTCACATTTAGGCAGCAGGATTCTAGGTACTGTCCAGCCCCCCTGGTCAGAGAGAGTGTCTCAGAGGTGCCAGGGATAAAAACCACCTTTGCCCTCATCAGGATCCTCGGGGCTTCAGTAAAGAATAAAGTCACTGTCACACGTCACTGCGATAAAGCCAGAGCATAGGAGCTCTCAAGCAAATGCTCTCATTATAAGACACCTCTTTCTGCCTGCTGAGGCTTAAAAACCCTTCAAGAGACAAGGTTGATGGGACTGGTCAGGAACATGGACAGCTGGCTAGCTCCTTTCCTTTCTCCTGGCTTCTCTCCCACATTAGCTCCTCTCCCTGTCTCAGGTTTTTCTCTAGGCTTGCTGCCATCTCGGTCCTCCATGCTGAGCTTCCCCATGCAATTCTGTTTGCCCTGTCCCATGGCAGGAGAAAAAAGCCACACAGCACCTCTTCTGGGTCTCTCGTGTGCACTATGTCTCTCTGTATCTCCTCCTGCTCCTTCGTCTTGCTGCTTCTTGTCATTTGCTGTAATTCAACAGCTGCAGAGACACCAGGGTGGAGTGCACGGACATGTGAATAAAGGCTGTTCCTTAGATAAAGGAAGCTCCTGTGTTTGTGAGGAAAATGAAGTGTATGGAGCAAGGGACATGTTTCCCTCTCCAGGAGGTGGCTGCTGCTGTTTACCAAGAGGTGAAAGTTTTGAGTACTAAGAGCTTGCTCAGCTCCTGAGCAAATGAACACTGTGCATGAGATATATTTACCAGCCAACCAATGCAAAATGGCCTCCTAATATGCTTCAGAAACCCTACTCTGTTCTAGTAAGCCTCCCCTGATGAAGAACCGTCAACATTATATATCTATTTCTTGACTTCTAAAAGCATCTTTCTTGTAGAGTTCACACATAGGGCAAGTGTGTGGCCAGCCTTTCCAGAAATCTGCTCTTTTCCCAGCTGGAAATTTTATACAAGTGGATTCCATGGGTGTTTTGCATTTGGCTGAGGTGGAATCCGTTGAAATGGCCCCATAAAACCTAGCAACGGGTGTGGATTTTTCTGCACTGATCAGCAGATTCCAGGGGTCATAACAAGAGCCAAGTGGACAATGAAACAGCCAAGAGTGTTGTGACGATGGAGAAGGCTTGATAAAGTCTGTGGGCCTGAGCCAAGACAAAAGCACAGCGTGATTCATGCCACGGTTCTTGCACTTGAAGTACCTCACCAGTCTTGCATGACACAGAAACTAGCATAAAACTACATACCAGCTCCTTGTAACTACAGAAATGTGCACACCCCAGGATATTTATGCAGTTTTACACTGGCTATACGTTGCTCTTTAATATGCAATTAGGTCTAATTACTTCCAAAGGTTTGCCCATTGCAGTTTGACCTGGGTCAGCTCAGCATTGGCTGAACTACACATACTGCTCGTGTGCTACGGGCTGTGCCATGGTTACCCTTGAAAGAGTTAAACGGGAACTGAAAACATGTGCAACTTGCATAAAAAAGCTTAAAAGCCCATGTCTGCGGTTACTAACTGGTATCCCTGTGGGCTGGCTTCTAACACAGACACGATGGTGGGAGCTGCAAGCCCTGCCAGAAGCTGGTTACGCAGACTGCTGGAAGTGACACGATCCTGTTCTTAGGCACCATGAGCCCAGGCTTTCATGGTGGGTTGCAGACACTTGCAGGGTCCGGGAATTCCCCAATAGTTTTACTTTGTTAGCATCTTACGTTTTACCCCTGAACCCCTCAGAGAAGTCCCTGATCCCTCTGCTCTGGTACAAACCTACGGAATAACAAGTCATCATCACAGCAGGTTTCTTCCCCTGCCCGGAGTCTCCTGGTGCTCCAGCCCCTGGACCAGGTGCTCTGCTGCTCATCCCCGCCGGCACTCCCTGCTAGCTCTGTTTAAGCAGCTCTGCCAGCGTATTTCGTGCTGCCAGGGAGCATGAGAAAGTAGCCAGACAGCAGAAAGCACCGAGCACGCATGCCTCTCCTGCAAGCTGCAGGCTGCCTCAGGGCTAGTGTCTGTCTGGGTTGCTTGTGCAAAAGAAACAGCAAGAGCTCAAAATGGAGAGAATCAGACATTGTAACAACACAAGAGTCAGGCAGAGCTTGTCAGCATGAGGACAGTGGGTAGAGAACCCCAGGCCTATGGATCCTCCGCACAGATCCCGTATCCCGCCTTGCCTCCGCAGCCACCCTGCCTCTTGTGCTTCCTCTTCTCACTGAAGGCCTTTCTCTGCTCAGCCTGTCCAGCTCAAAGACCCTTCCCTGACGTGCAGATGAAGAGGGCACATCAGAATGGAGCCGCGTGAACAACGGCAATTCTAGTTCATCAGTCCTATCAAAAATGGATAGACAGAGACAGAAGGAGAGAGAGAAAAGCTGGGAGTTTTCTGCTCAACCTGAAAAGAAGCATTTTGGGGTTTAAGGCGAACTGAAAATAAAAAGAAACCATTTCAGGTTCAACGAAAACCTTGAATTCCCTTAAAAATGCTTTTTTAGACTATTATTTCCTAATTAAACTGGAATAATTTTTAGAGTGAAAAGCTCTTTTGAACTGAAATAACGAGAAACACCAGTTCATGGATACCTAAATGAAACATCCTCATGTTTCGGAATTGCTCAGTCTCACTTTTATCCCACATTTCAGCGTTAACCTCTTGGTCACTGTCCCCTTCTCAGAGTGGGACTGCAAGGACCTATAAAGATTTTCTAATGTTTGCATACTCTATGAATGGGTTTATCTCCAACAGTTTACCTCTACTAAAACATCTCTGACTACTTTTGGGACAGGATCCGAGGCCAGAGGGGGTCTGTGGGTTTCAGTGCAGTCTGCAGCTCCTGGGGAAGGTCTGCCCCTGTACAATCCTCTGGGACGCCACCGGTCCAGACCTGGTTCCCTTGGACGCTGCCAAATGAGCGGCTGGATGGAGGCGGTACTTGTCTCTGCTCTCCCACCCTGACTCTTTCTACCTTACAGGTTTTGTTCTTAGCTTCAAACCTTTCAAGCAAAACAGCTGGGAAACTATGTCCCCCGCACCAATAAAACACAATTTCCTCCATTTCCCTCACCCCCTTTTCTTGTGTCAATTAAAAATTCAAATAACGTGCAGCTACAAACCCACAGCTAAATCCCTGGGAACACATTATAATAATTACCTTAAGCAGTATTTCTCTTTCTCTACATCATTCATTCATATTAAAAGACATCATGGGAGCACTTAAGCCAAGCAGTATGAGCACACAGGTAGCAGTCTTGCCCAGCCACATGAGGTTTCTTTCCACAAAGGTAAATTCTGCAGTGCAGTCCAGCATTCTAGGGAACTGCAGTTCCTGGAAAGAGCCTGAAAGCCATAACTGGAGTGTATATATAGGTATTTTTTTCCCTTCACCCATTCCAGTAGCAAAGAGCTGTCAGAGATGCAGCGATTTGCCCTGTCACTGCTGTTTCTACATATCAGCAATTGGTAGCGGGGGGGGGGGGCGCGGAAATGAAGATAAGGGAAGAGAGGAAAAAACCCAATATGTTATCTCATTTCAGTAGCATCTGGATATTGCCCATTTAATAGCTCTTATTTATCTAAGCATTTAATCATGCTGTAAATACAGTGAGTCCATCAAGCCACAAAACACTTCAGTTAATGAGATTAAAGAAGGATTTACAATTCAGCTCCGCCTTTTCATTCTCTCCCCTGGGCTGTGCCCCACGTTTTGAGAGCAAACATTAGCCTCTGTTTTTGGGGAAGCTCTGAACCCAGCATACTATCCCCGAAAATCACTATGACAGACTACAGGAATAAAGATGTTTAGTACTTGCCATTTTGCATTGCAACTGTCCAGTCCCTCTTAGGGAGAGGCTGGGAAGAGGATAGGGAGAGGTGTTTAAGGCAAGACAGTGCCTCAGAAGTAATGGGGCAGCACCTACAGCATCCCAAAAGGCAGGAAGGATCTTCAGATAGGCTGCAAGCAGCTGATGCTACTGCCCTGCCGTGGTGATGGGGAAACTGCCACAAACCCACTGAAAACCACAACGATAACACAGAAAATGGCCAAATTCTGCTCCTGGTTGTTAGAAATGCATCTAGAATTGTGCTTAAGACCCTCAGAGCTTTTCCCTGCTTACCTCAACCCCACTGAGCAGCAGGTTTTGGCTGCAGGACTGCAAGGCTGGCACTCTGTCCAGCACTTTTACTTCCTATGGATGGAGCTGTGGCCGTAACAACACCCTAGCCTCCGGCAGATTTAATCTGCATATACACCAGTCTAGAAGGGTGCACCTTGCACATGTCCTGATCGTATCTGCTGACATGATCATCCATTTTTACCCCTGTCAGCACCATGAACGCAACGTGGCTCTAGAGCCACAGTACCCTCTGCCTCAGGCACCCTCAGCACAAATGTGTCAGCAAGTTTCTAATCTTGGAGCATTTACTGCTGGAGATGGGGCAGGAGAAGCAGCACAGCTTGATTCATTAGCTAATGTTTGTTCAGCGCTCTGAAGGCTCCAAAGTGCTGTATAAGGACTAAGAGTTACTATTATTATTTTTGTGATCTCAGGATGAGTTTTCCTTGCTGGTGGTTAGAAATGTTTTGCCATGTAAATTGAACTAATCTGACTGGGAATAGCAGAGATGCTCAGAGGAGGGACGTGCTGGCAAACATCCCCTGATGTGCTTATCCTCCCAAGACTGCAGGCAGCTACAAAGCCTGCCAGTAAGCGGTTTCTCCCTCCCCAAATCTGTGCTAAGCCACGGACCCCTTTCTTCTGTGCACATTCCTGGTGGCCTTTCCCCACCGTGGTCCCATGCTGGAGTCTAAATCTAGGTGCCAACTCCTTAAACAAATGCCGGGAGCAGAATTAAGTATCAAAGCACTCTCAAGGGACAAGTCAGTGTAGTCACAGTTCTGCCTCCCCAAGCTGTCAGTCATTTTGATACCCAGTGGCTGAACTGACATGTTGTTGCTTCTCATCTTTTGTATCACACAGCCTGGCACAGAAAAATTGCAAAGGTCCCTCCCAGAGGACGCATTACCGTGCAGACCCATACTGCCGATAGCAATACACCAATACCACGGTGACAGCGCAGGTCTGAATGTGACCTAGCGCCAACGACATCCCAATGCGTAGGCACCGACGCCGCTGCCGCGGCAGCGTGGCATCACCATGAACTGCCATGGTGAGCGAGGTCTCCCAGGACAAACCGCAGCATCCTACCAAGCAGCGTGGAGGGGAAGAACAGGCTAGAGAGGAGAAGAAGATCTCTGCCCCCCCACTCACCAGCCCTGAAGGCTCACAACTCCTTTGTCTAAAAGATTAAATGGAATTGAAAAACCTGGTGGCATCATCAAAATTTAAGTAGCTGTGACTCCGACACGCAGAGCTCAGCACCCATGCTCTGCTCTGACTTCCCAGAGCCGGTGGGAAGGGCCAGTGGCAACCTTGGGCACAGCGTCCCTGCTTCACGTCTGTCTCCTCCCATCAAGGCAGCGCGCAGAGGCAGGTCTGCACTCCCCCGATGCTCTGCAGGGACCTGGGCTTCCTTTGGGTTTCCTTTTTCTTCACACAAAGTACTCCTCTGTAGCCCAGAATGGTAAATTCAGAGATATATTTTCTTTCTTGATGCTCCAGTCTGCTGAATTATGATTCAGTGCTTGAATTTATATGAAATTAAAATGAGGAGAGCCAAACACACTTGTATGCTAAAATGTTTCAAGTTAATTTGATCAGACTTTGGGGTATAAAGTCCCAATAGACCAGCACAGATTGACTGGAGCTCATTTATATTTTTGTACTTCAGATGGAAATGAATGGAAAATAGTAGTTAGGTCCAGTCAGAAGTGCTCTTGAGATCTCTTTGCTGGAGCCAACAAAACTATAATATTTGAAATAGTTCCCATATCTCCACAATAGCCTGCTGAGCCCTTGATTGACTATAAAAGGGCTCTGGGCTGCTGACAACAGGTTGGCTATAAGCTTGCTGCTGGTCTAGAAAGTTGTTTATACAAAGATGGGAGGTTGCAGTCCTCACATAGCTGTTACGCATTTACTTTCACCTGCCACAAGCTGATTTTTGGCAGCTAAAGCTGAAAGAGCTTTTGTGAATCTTGGCAGGAATTCTCCTTTGTTGGAAAAGATACTGTGAATCTTTTCCGGCTTTATCGTGCTCCATAGGGTCAACCAATAAGCAGAGTTTGGCCATTTTTTAATAGCTCCTTTTCTTGCTGTTTTATGCTGTCAGTGACAAGCCTGTTCTGGATTACACTCAATCTCTTCTCAAATTTATTTTTTTAAAAGGACCTGGCTTTAACACCCAGCATTTGTATTACTGTTTTGCTTTAGTGGCTAATTGCCAAGTGATGTTTTGCAGGCAGACATCTACGGTCTCCGAAAACAATCTTACAAATGATAAAGCATTTGTTCCTTTGCAGGAGGCATATGGCTGGAAAGGAGTAGCCCTGGCATTGCACGTGTTACATCCTTTGCATTCTGCTGTCTTGGAGGTTTTCAAGCTCCAGCTGGAGCCAGCCCTCAGCAACCTGGTCTGAATTCAATGCTGAGCCTGCTTTGGGCAGGAGGAAGGACTAGATGATTTCCTGTGGTCCCCGCCACCCTTCCTTCCCACCTGTGCCACTGCACAGATTTCACAGTCCCAAGAGATGCTAATAACCCAGTACAGAGTTTTTATCTAGATTTGCTTTCCAGTTATTTATGGAGAGCTACCCTGTCAAACGTTGCAGTAGCCCTTAATGCACCTGAGACAGAGTTTGTCAGTTTGACAGGGAACATCTGAGCTGGCTGTCTTTGTGATGGTTGAAGTTTTAGTTCCACAAATAACCTTCTTCTTCTCCTCCTCACACTAGCAGTCCATTAGCACAATGAAGGCAATCTCTGTGCAGAGATGTAACTTGCTCGCCCTGCTTACTGTGAGTCAGTGGTGGCACTGGTCACTATCCTCATAGAAAATAGTAAGGAAAGGAATAAAAAAATAGCCAAAGATGTTTTGCCTTGAGTTGCCATGAAAAGTAGTTGGGAGTTTTCTTGGCAGAATTTCCAGTGTTAAAAGACATATGTGAAATGTTTGGTTTTCAGGAGTTCAAATTTTCAATAGGAAAAGATTTTTTTGTGGAAAGCAGCCACTTTTTCTCAAAGGCATCTGCTCAGCCACAAATCCAGCACACTGTCAAAAAGCCATTTCAGTGAAGTAGTTTCAACTAGTCCTTCTTACTCACCTATTCCAGTAATTGATTGCACACCTCTGCAAAGCAGCTTCTTTTCTTATTCTACAAACATTTATATTTTTGCTGTCAGTGCCCACAACTCAGACACTACTTCCATTTCTCTCCAGATCACTGCTCTGTTTCTTGAGCCTGTTTTTGCCTGCCTTTCCTGTCTGATGCAGATCATCTATCATTTTTTATGTTCTCAGGTTTGGGTCTGTTTATTTCTCTGCTCTTTGCAACAGTAGCTAACAGCACGACCAAGATCCACCTTTCAGTCTGTACCACTGACGTTCACCTAACCCTGATGATTTTTGAGGGAGTTCGTATCTGGATCTCACTATCACCGCAGTGGTTAGGGCCGACAGCCCCCGGGGAGTACCAGAGAGTACCCGCCCCAGCTGCAGAAGGGACACACATACACTGATGGATTTCAGTGTCCAAACAGACACCTGTTCACCATGCCTGAACCTCAGTGATAAGTCTGCATACAGCCTAGCTACATATGGGTCTGTGATTTCCAGGTCGTTTGATGAGATGTAGCCAACATTGAATTCCCATGTATTATGCTTCTTTTTAATTAGTTTTTTTTCCTGAAGCATCTGAGATTTTACAGAGTACTCTGTTCTTCTCACAATACTTTCAGGCCATTTTCCAACTCTGCTGTCCCTAACCTGGCCCTATCTTCCCATTTGTTCTGGTCTTTGTATCCTGCTACATCCGTTACATCTTCACTCGCTCTCTGCAAGTAACTCCGAGTGAGATCACTCCCGCTTGCTGTAGCACTTTTTAGTGAAAGAGACTGAAGCCCTCCCATTGCAGCGTAAGTTTTCAGGGCCACAGGAACCCTCCTACAGCCTCATCCCTCCTTCCCATTAAGATACAATCTCCTTCTAAGGGGTCCAAGTGCAAGTACATTAAGAATCAGTCAATCTGTCCATCCACCATCAGCATGCTCCGATGCAGACACAGTTCCAAGGAGGATTTTCTCCATGCACTGATATTACAACAGACCGGATTAAAAATGGCTCAACAATGCTGTACAACGGTCAGAAAGAAAGAGCCCAGAACCCATGTATGTGCACAAGACTCTTCCCATGATTAGAGTGTGAAAATCGGCTCTGCTTGAAGAAACAGGACACATTTTTTCCCCAGAAACGGACTTCGCTGTTCCAAAATTTTCACTCTGTAACTTAGCAACATTTTTCCTCAGACAAGGAGCTGTTCTCAAATATATTCGGAAATGCAAAATTCCTTGAATTTTAAGCAGTTTTATGTTTCCTTGCATACAGAAATGCACGGCAGACAGACTGCATCACTGCTATAGACGATTATGGCTTCTTCCTCCAAGATTCAGGAGAGGCCAATTACTTCCAAGCCATTTTGCCTTTTCCTATCTGCCACTGTTGCTTAATTGATGGTGTCTGTTTAATGAGGCAGAAAAACAGCAGAGAGAATAACAAAGGCTTCATTCAATAGAGGAATATTTCACATTTAACCATGTCTCAGAAGGAAGAAGGTGAATTTGCCCTGGAGCTGGGACTGTGGATGTCCTCAGACTGTACAGCACCCACGGTAGACAAGCCAGGACTCCACATTAGTCTAAAAGGACTCTAACTCTAAATGGGGAAAACTTCTAGGAAATAAAAAAATAAAAATAAACTCTAAAAAATCTCCTGTCACTTTTCACAAAACATCTTCATCACAGGGCAGCCTGAATAGCATGACTGTAGAAAGATCCTCGGTTTAGCCCACAGACATGATTCCTAGCTTCCCCCCCACTCATTACCTCCCTGGAAGTTGTGTCTTTTTTATGAAGCTGCTTCCCCCTGTTCTAGCCCGCACGCAGCTCCTTCTCCGTCAGTGAGAGGTGCCAGGGCAGTGGTGGCAGGCTTGGGTCTTGGGCACGGAGTGCGGCTCGGTGAGCACGACTGAGCGGGCTGCAGCGTGCACAGGGAGGTACACAGCAATGAGAAGGTCGTGATACCGCATTTCAGGGGATGGAGGGAACATGAAATGGAAAAGAAACACCTGAGATTTCTAAAGTCTTGTAGCATAACAAAGATGAAGGTACCAGAAAAGCCTGGAGAATCCCTGTGCACAACAAGGGGGCACAAGACTCAATCACCCTATTTCCTCTCCTTCCTAGGAAGGGACTCAGGATCCCTCCCACTGCTCTCCATCAACTTCCAGCAAGTAACACAGGACTCCTCTGTGCTGGAATTTGAGGAAAGGCTTTGGGGAAACAGGAGAAAACTGACTGAAGTCATGCCCAGCCCACAGAAGCAGCCGTAACATCCCAGCTCCCCAACGCTCCCACAACCGAATTTCAATTTTACAGGAATGCCGGGGGGCCTTGAGCTGATTCTGTTGGGAAGTTCCCACTGATCTCTGCCTTCCTAAATCCCAGCACTTCAGTGATGCTGAGAGCCCCAGAAACAACATGATGCCTAGACCAGTGGAAAAGCACCATGTTCTGATTAGCTTAAATCTAAATAAAATAAAATGAAATAAAATAAGTCATAAGAATTGTGATACCTGGGCTAGTCCTGGGTCCAGTTGGTAATTTGCAGGCTGTAGCTTAGCAGCTGCCATTGCCTCCAGTAAATATGCAGGGACAGCAATCAGATGGTATTTAATTAAACCACAATTACTGTCTCATTAGCTCTAAACAGAATTCTTATTATGGAGCCTTCTTTTCATCACGGGCGCATACGTCCCCAGGAGGCTTTGTTTTATTTTGGATTGGGTGGAGGGGGGATAGACGAATCGGAGGTTGTGCTGATGGCAATGACCCCTGGCAATGCCCAGATGCCAAGACCACACCAATGTTGGCGGCATCAGTAAGAGAGAGATTTTGAATACTTTCACAGATCATCTTTTGTATGGAATCGGTAGAAACATCTAAAGTATGCTTAGAGTCACCAACCCTTTGTTTCTTGAGCAGTCGGGGGCAGGGAGGGAGGTGTTTTGATTTTTTTTTTAATTACAGCTGTTATCATGTGGTCGTTCTAAATACTCCATCCCTAGAAAGGCAAAGACAAGGGGATTTATATTAAACTAAGTACACTGATAAGGTTGTTTCTCTTACACACAAGATAACTCATTTGTGTCAGTCGGCTGACAATTCTTTAGACACTAGATTTTCTTTTGTTTTTTCTTTAAAGCTCTATCATATAAATTACTTCATGTTTGTAATTTACATTTTTTTCCTTTCTTTTTCCTCTACAGCAAAAATAATACCAACAGCCTTCATAACACACAAGAAGATAAAAAATCCAACATCTGCCTACAGAAGTGAAAGCGGGAGGGAAACAACCCAAAAAAAGAGGAAGGTTCAATTTACCTATAAAAGCATTTGGCTAGCTGATAATTCTCAGTACAAAACTAGAGAAAACCCACAAACCTACTGACTGGGATGCTGACTGCTGACAGGAAAGAGCCACAGGTAAATTCTACCACTAACTGGGGTGGATTTACATCAGCAAGCAAGAAGTGGAAATGGTTACAAAGGGTTACAAGCGTTAAGAGTTGTTAAAATACTGTGGTCCTGGCTATTTCCTTTCCACACCTCAGAGAAACATCCTCTATTTTGGGCTCAATGAGTGTTTTTCACCATTAAGAGAAAAAGAAATTAAAAGACTCAGGTTCATCCCAACATAGAACAAGGTAACTTTTGAGCTCCCAAAATTCCTGCAGGATGGGAAAGCTATTTTCTTCTCTGTTACAGGGCCAGGGGACACTGGTGAGTGATTATAGCAAGACTGAGTATTTTTCAACAGCACAGGCATCTCGAGAACTCAGAACTGAATCATGCTGTTATGGCTACCATTAGTTTTGGGAAGCCTGGATGCACTTGAGGCCATGCCGCTCCACCTACAAATTACATACGTGTCTATCCCTGTGAGACACTTGGTCCCTCCTACAGCAGACTCCAAGCCAACTTGTCAGCTCTCTGGTTCCCTCCCCAAGATGAACGGGAAACACATTCATATGTAGGCAGAAACACAGTTACATGTACTCTCATGTTTTGGCCATATTTAAAGTTTCCCTATGGATTCCTTGTTTTGCCCACTGAAACCTGCCCCAAAGATATTTCTGAGGTTCAACAGTGTGAGCATTTGGCAAGTTTGGTCTCAACACCTTTATCTAAAATACAGCTTAGATGCAGTCAAACATTATCCCTGACTTAGAGGTACCCACTTCTCTTAATTGACAATCTTTCACTAGAACTGGTATGCTTCTGGGAAAAAGTTTATTTTTTGACAACTCAAGATTTCACTGAAAAGTCCTAAACCTCTCTGGAGATGGGACCTGGACAAATTCCCTCTATTGAGAATCACAGTTTGTGTTTTTCTTAACACCCTGGCTCCTAGAGGTATGAAATTAAATGAAGTCTTCTGCATTTCACTTTAAATGCTTAATTTTTATACTTAACGGTTTTGAAATGCACGCAACCCTTAACCAAATAGTAAGAAACATTCCAACAAGTTTATCTTTTAAAATATTCTTGATTATTCAATGCATGTCATGAATGGTAGGGGAACGAAGACTCACGATTTCTGAGTGACCGAGTCTGGCAAATCTCAAACGACACATGAAGAAACCATTCCCAAGACAATGCCAGAGCTGCAATTTGTTATTTCAGAAACTGTTCTATAAAGAACAAAGACCCCAATTCAGCACATTACATATGGTTATGTTTGTCTTTAAAGATATATGTAGTAAATCCCCTTGAAATCACTGGAACTACTCATATGCTAAAAATCAGGCACATGCTTAGGTATCTTGCTGAGCTGATGCCTAAGGATCATGATAAGCTTAATAAGCATTCATCCTAAGCACTGTGAAAATATAATCTGTGAAATTCTCATCAAAAATAAGAGGCCTCAAGACATCCAGAGATGAATCATGAAAAACAAATTGGCAAGCCTCTTATTAAAGCAAGAGAAAACACAACATCATGCAATCAGAGCAATAAAGAATCTCCAGCTCCACATCAGCTGGAATAATCAAATCAAAGCAACATAAAAGAAATAATGGCAGACAATCAAAACCAAAGGAGCGCAGCACCTAATGACTCCTGCTTGGAATAGTGCGCATCTGTTTTGGAAACAAATTCTTTCCCAACTCATCAGAAAAACTAAAAAGCTGCTCAGTGTAATCCATGAATGACAATATCTGAAGGAGCTGTACATCTTGAGACCATACTGGGCTCACTGGTGGCCCTCCCAAGCAGGGCAAGGCTCTATGCCCATCAGCAGCACATCTCTAGACTTTGATCCAGAATATGGCCAAGCAAGAGGGCTGCATTTCTCTGAATTAGCCAAAGCATGCAGAATTTCCATGAGTAAAATCAATTATCCATGGCTTTCTAGGTTGTGTTCCTAGACTGGAGTGTTGCTTGTGGGATGGCCTTTACTGACTAGTTCAAAGTAAGAAAACATTGTTTTCCTTAGAAAAGGGCCTGTCTGCACAAAAACTCCATACCACGCAAAAAACTCTGCATACGCCAGCCTGACCTGAAATAGGAGAGGTGGCGTTTAACTCTTAAACGCCAACATGAAACAACAACAACAACAAAAAAACCCAAAACATACACACAAAAAAAAAAAACCCACAAAAAAAATGACAGCTCTGGAGGAGTGGCTGGTAGTGCAGTAGTGGAGGATTAAAAAGTAGAGAGCCTTGGCTAAGAAGGGTACGCTGCAGCAGCGCTTATTGAATGACGAGTGTACTTCATGAAAGGGAATCAATCAGCTTAGCACTTCTTTGCAAGATCATGCAGTGAGGTTCAGTAGCTCCTATAATACAATTACTCTCTCCAAAAGACCAATTCAGAAAGCAATTACACACCATTAGCAATGTATTTCCAAAGGCCTCAGCTCACCCAAGAGAGCCAGCCACACAGCTTGACTAAGCTACTGTTCTGTGGCGTTTCCACCTGTTGTTCCCGAGTCAGGAAGATACTACTGAGAGCTCAGCTCTGATCATTTTACACAGAGAGGTTCAGGCGATTAGAAAATGCAATAAAATCATGAGGGACAAGAATGGACAGGGAAACCCCAGCAGTTTAAATATATCACCTAGAGTCCTTTGCAAGGCCATTTTCAAGGCTTGCCTACACCAGAGGCAAAATAAAGGGAAAAAGAGGATTTTTTTGATGTTAGCTTTAACTTTCCTCACAGATGAGCTCTGCTACTGCATTGTTCCACACCAGTTACGTTTATTAAGCATCACTTTTAAACAGAATTAAAACTTTTTAAAAAAGACATTTGAAACACGGCTGGTCCAAAAGAGCTGACCAAGAATGGCTTTACCTGTAGACCAGCCCTTTGCAGCTGAAAGCATGAGTACAGTTAGCTAACCACAGATCAGCCTCTGTCCAGATGCCGTGGCTAGTGTTGGCAACGAAGGCACGGCAGCATGGTTTTCATCATGGTTTTCATCATGGACAGCACAGTTTGCATTGAAAACCCAAAGGATCCTGGGGCAAGCTTATGCTACCCACACCCAAGGCTGAGCTTGCCGCATGCTGTGCCTGCCCATCTCAGTATGCAAATGCCTGCAAGTCTGTGTCCCTCCACGACAAAATCGCTTCTCTTGCGGCCACTTGGTTCTACCCGCAGAAGCAGCTCACACCTCCAACTTGGGTTCACCAGCAAATTTAACTGGGATAGTGGAACTCCGTTCTGGCTCCAGCAATGTCCCCCTACCCACATAAGAGAGATTTCTGTCCCACACAGAAGTGAAGGCTCAGTGAGATTACCCGCTGCAGAGCTCCACAATGCATAGCTCAGGGCATTCATCTAAATTCCCACTGATTCCTACTAAAGGTTTGTTAAACTTAATTTAAGATAAAAAGTACCTTTCATCTCTTCTACCCTTTACCACACATAATCATATAGACTGAATAACAATACATACATTTACATTTAATTCAAATTTTCCTGATTGTTTTCAGACCTCTGAACTGTAAGAAAGTGATAGGACAGTTAAGCACCTGATCTTTATTAGATTCATTCTTCATCAGAGTTATATGAAGATTATGAAAGTTACTATAAGAAATATTATACATTTCCACAGTTCAAAACGTCAAAATATATAGTGTATACCCGTCGGTAATGTTCACAATAGAAGTTTCTCAACCAAGCCATGCATTTAGCAGTTTCTATACTCAATAGTTTTCTCTCTGACTTGACAGAAACAGTTTAAAGGAGGCGTCAAAGATCTCTTTTTAGCAGAATGGTTTTCCTGTCTCTAACTACTCTGCTTGTATCCCCAGACCATAGGAGTTTATATATGCATCAGTAAACTCTATCTGCTGGTTAGGTACTTCACAGTATTTCTCAGATATCTTCCGCTATTGGTTACAATTACACTTGCATTATAATATCACTAGAGGAATTCACTGTAAAGATTAACTTAGCAAACATTTGGAGAACACAGCCTGACTTCATTAATGTCTTACAAGGACACTCACTGGACACCAACCCACCTCTGTCTCCTGCATTACAAACAAATCAGCCGCATGCAGAAGTGTCTTACAAAGTCAAGCGCCTTGTTACAAAGAACCACCTTACCTCTGTTACAGCAAACTCTTACAGGGTTCCTATATTTATTTATCCAAATGTCCAAGCTGTCGTTTCCTTTGCAGAATTTATGCAAGCTGCAAGGGAGGGAGCTCAGCAGGCTTACAGTTCTCTTTCTAGGCCTATTACAGATAAGCATAAAATATCTTGCTGTCTTTAGCAAAGCGCTGCCAAATGCTAGCATAATGAGGATATTTATCCTTCAGTGTAACTGTAGTTATGCATGGCTTTTTAGGAAACCACCTGAGAAAACCTGTCCTCAGAAGATCCCAAATAAAATCCAGCAGACTGATGGGACAAAAAGTTTCTAGAATAATTAAGGAAACCTTTTGCTACTATGAAGATGAGTCTCTTAAAGGCCCCAAATTCCCCACCTGTCGTGAAATCCATAAAGAAATAAAGAGCCCAAATGGCAGAGCATTAAGGAATTAATTATTTGAACCTTAGCAAGGCGCTCCCTGGTTTATGAGCCCACCTACCCATGCTATTATGTGTCACAGAAATACTAAAACGCTTTGCTGTTACACTTGCAGAAGTAACACAAATCTGGTTTTGGTACAAAAATAAACACAGCAGCGCAACCTTCTAAATAATTTGTGGTTCCCAGATGAGTTTTCTGTACCATTAGAAGGCAGGAGATCATTCAGGGAGAAACGAAATTATAAACCCAATCTCCTTCTGTTGAAGAGAGGCTGATACTTCAATTATTTATGTGGGCTTTAAATATTTAGCTTGGCACTTACACCCTTAAGGAAACTATAGTTACCACTTCATCACTACAAGGAACCCATCATTTATTCATAGAATCAATAGGAACACAAAGCAGCAGAAATGCTTTGGTCCCATGTGTGCACCAGAGGCGTCAGGGCATACAGAATCTCTGTCCTTCTGGAGGGAGCAACCTGATTTTTGTGGTCAGCACAGTTACTCATAAGACAGGTGCACTGTCTTGAAGCTGCCTGGTATTGAAAAGGTAAGTCCAAGAAACAGGCAGTGATGCCAACAGGAGGCCGAGCAGCACACAAGTATCTCCGTGTGCTCAAGTGCACACGTGACTGTAGAATGGAGAAAAAGCCACGTACCTGCACTGAGTGCAACAACTGAAGTCACTGAAGAGTTTTGGTAGACTACTGTGCTTTTACTGACAGGTGATGGTCGAGATGCTGACTGCGACCGGATTTCTAGCAGCAGGAACTGAACCTGGGACCTTGTAACCTGAAATCAGAAATATTTATGGCTTCCCTAAGAATCTTGTTTTTAGCAAAGCCTAAAGCAGGCCTACAGAGAGGTATATAAAAATGATTTTGCTTTGCCCTGGGTAACTTCATTTCATGGTAGGGTAGGAAAGTCTAGTTTCCATTGGCATCCTTTGGGGAAGTCACCCACAGGCAGATGTTGCTCAAGTCATTCCGTTTAAATAAAAAAATGAGTAAAATTGGAGAAACAGTCCAGGGAAGCTGGCATATTAACTCATTTTCAACAACCAGAGTGGGAAGCATCCTTCCAAAGCATGGCAGTAAAATACAACGTTAACCTATTTTTATTATCTTTACAGTCCTTTATTGCCCTTTATGTCTCTTAGATAAGGGTATTGGATAAGGTTGGCGTAGAATGAATTCAGTGCAATCAACCTTGTTTCAGGTTTAACTGAATGGAGAACAGCCAAGCAAAGGTGTAGACTCCACTTTTTTATACTGTTCATAACTATGACTCAGAAGCCTTACATGTCCCTCTTCTCTTAAGAGAACTATACCACCACCCTGTCAGCCTACAGACATACCTACACAAGAGCTTATACCAACGATGTTTTTAGAATGAGCCAATGCATTGACTGTGCTTTCCCCGATGTGCAGCTGGCTATCCCCACTCCTGAGCTGCCCTGACAGAAACCTAACTCCTCGCCTCCCCTAGCTCTGCCACAACACCTGCAGTATTTGCAGCTCCTCGGTTCCTGCTCTTTTCGCCTTGATGATCATTGACAATGCCTCTGTTCCAAATGTTTGGGCATCTTTACTTTCTACCATCATTTATCACAGCTGCTTCTTCTGGCAGCCATACAAATACAATTTGACATGCTGTAACATCTGCATTGCATTTAATTTGTATTATTTTATTTTGAAACATTACCTGCTCCAGGACTCAGATTGCTCTATGCCCCATTATAAACTAGACAGAAATATAATGAAAATTAATCATACTTAGGATGGGACTCAGCAGATGCTAGGACACTATCAATGGAGCTCTTATGGGGAAATAACGCTCTTATGACAAGAAAGGGCACCTGGATTTGTAACTTGAATAATAATTGCATTAATACTCACCATTAAGAACTCCCTCATTTCTGTAGTGTGAATGGGGGTGGTGATTTTTGTAAGCCAACTACTTGTCAGCCACCTAAAGGCCTGCTGACTGGTAGCCTGCATCTTAAAAAAAAAAAAAAAAAAAAAAAAAAAAAAAAAAAAAGCATTTCCTAGTCAACACATTTGTGAAACGTATGTATTTTCACATGTGTCTGGCACCTAGGTACCCAGTGATTCTTCTACCGGATTTACTTTTAACATCCCCTTTGAAAAGGGAAGGGTTTGATTGCTATTTATTTATTTCTTTATAGGTGCCATGTTAAAAAATTCACTCTCGCTGTAGCTGCACTCTCGCTCCTGAAGTGTAGATTCATGGAGGCAATGCACATCTCCAAAGAAATCCCTGATGGCAGAATCACAGTCTCACAGACGAACTGGAAATAATAAGCAATGTCAAGAGAGGGGAGAGCCTGCTGGAGCAGGGGTCCCCTCGCTCCTGCTCTCTGCTTGATGAGATCGCAGAGCTGTGCAGTGACCGAGGTGGGAGTGCGCCCAGACGGGTCACAGCCCTGCCAGCCACATGCTGCACAAGCCCGATGACTTACCACAGCTGAATGTTAAAGCCTGAGGGTCTGTAAGGAGCCAAAATCTTGAATGTTTCTGATCCCCCCCCTTGCATCCCACACTCCCTCGCCCCTCGGTTTTGTCAAACACTAGTAAATAGTTCTATCACTGACTCAGAGGAAAATCTCAAATAATTGCTAATTTAGCAACAAATACAGCAGTCTATGAAATGATAGATATTGATGAGGCCAAGGTTCCAATACAGGGCAACAGGGAACACTTGGTGAATGAAGACTGATTGAACTTCATTCATTTTAAAGAAGAAAGAAAGGTCATATATCACAGAATAAAGGCAGAAAAAATATACCTAATGCTTGCCGAGGTGATCAAAAACTGTTGTTATTGAATTGGATTTTACAATCTGAGACTGAATTCTCAAGAAAGGAAAAATCAATTGGGGTCACAAAGCATTTAAACTGGTTCTCTGGATAGACAAGCTGGACAGTTAGTGGCATGGAAAATGATTCCCACTTTTTCTTTTTGCTTGTTACTATATCCCATGTGTGGCAGAAAACATAAGAAAATTTGATGTTCAGACTTCCCGGTGTAAATGGAGAAAAACAAACACTTTCCATGAACATTTTCAAACAGTCAAGGAAGTCTGTATTTCATTTTCTACCAAAGAAGTTCTTACTGAAGAATTTTGCCTATGCCGTATCTGTATGTACTGATTCTCCCATAGATGAAGGAAGAAGTTTTTCTGTAAAGCGGCTCCAGAAAGATAAGTATGAGTGACTAGAGCCTACTGACTGAAGATGATATTTATCCTGGTCCAGTTGCCCTTAGCGCTAGGCAAGGGTAACTGTCTCACTTTCCTCCCCCTGAAGTGCTCAGTAAAACCTCACGTGTTTTCTGTGACGGCACTACCATCCCAGCATTGCTGTGTTTACTCCAGCAGGAAGTGGGAAAGTTTGAACAAACCAACATGAAAGCAGCTGTAAACTGAGAAGCAAAATTCCCTTCCTGTGGAAAGAACAGTGGTATTTTAACATTTTAAAATGCAAAAACTCCTGGCGCAATGAGAAGCTCGGAATGAGAATTTCTGTTCCGGGATGTTGGTGCATATTGGCTTTGATGTCTCTTCCTCTTCCCTTGCCAAACACAGCAGCAGAACTACTCATAGTTGCTATTATTCATCATGATGCTTTCTGGTGACTAAATTGCATCAGGGACATCTGATGACCACAGTGCAGGGCAGAAGATTGCTTTTGGCAGAGGACTTTTACCCAAAATGTGGTTTTAAAAAAAAAATAAAAATCAGGAGGCACACAATCAAAACCCCCTGCAACTCCCATACGCTACTGAGACAATCCAGGTCCAGACTGATGCCTAAATCAACACAATACAATTTGCTGAATTGTTTCCTGGCAGGAAAATCAAAGTGGGTTTAGTTTGACAGCTTTGGCTGTATTGGTATTTTCCCACATCAAAGATTCATTTTGCAAGAACCAGCTCCCCTGCACAGAAACACTGACTGAGCAGAGGAGCTGCCCTCAGCCCCACTGCTCAGCTGAATCCATGCCCCTGCGTAGAGGACTCCAAAACCCTCTTTGCCAAAGAGGTTGGAGGGTGAACTAAGACAGAAGATGGAGGGAGGGAGAAATAGGCATTTCCAGTGATTTCCACTTCAGCGTCGTCCTTTTGCTCAGAGATGATCTAGGAATTAATTTCCTCAAATCCTAGTATTTAAAGTATATCCCTAAAATTTTGGTTCATTCCTCCCAATTTCTTTCTCAAATCTGACCCACTCTATCAGTGAAAGGAAAACCAAGGGAACCTGACTGCCAGCAGGCAGCAGGTTTAAACAAAATCTATAAAAATAGTAGTGGCTGTAGAGCTAGTTACATCCTTCTTTCCTCTAAAGGAAATGTCTGCTTGTTGCATTGCAGTCCTGTATTCTTGCAAGGGGATAATTACATCAATATTCCTTGGTAAGACAAGCCTGCTGTCACTGCAGATTTGACACAGATTAATATTAAACTGGATTTAAGGCGCTGTTTTTACATTATGGGCTTGTAATTACCTGGCTAACAGCAATGACTGTGATAGAGCAGCACTGTTAGTTACTCAAGGAAAATTAAAATCAAATCCCAATTCCACATTCACTGAGAGCTTGTCTAGGAAATTCAGTTGAGTTCACGCGAAGGATTTGCTTTCTGTTGCCACTGAAAGCACCAACGGTTCTTGTGTTCAGCTACCAATCTGCACCACCAGCGTGACGAGCCTGAACAACATCCACATAACCTTGCAGTGCTACAAGCAGCTGCCTGCTGTGCCCGGGCCAGCCCGGGCCTTCCCCACGGCAGTGACGCTGACGCTTGGTCGGGAATAACAGCCCATGGTGAGCAGAAAGGGACAGAAGTGTCTGCGGGAAAACCGTCTCAGTGGAGCTCTGTACCTTGTCCATCGGGGAAACCGAGACAATGCAGAAACAAGAACAGTGCCTGGAGGAAAAGATTCGCAATCTGACTTGTAAACCACTTGTAATAATTATATTAGTCCTGGCTACAGTCAGAAATGAGAAATTGGGCTTAGATTGTTTCTCGGATTTCCAGAAGTCACTGGTACCTTTTTATACATGTAGTTTGTCTTTAAAAAAAAAAAAAAAAATTACACAAAACAAACTTTCTCTGTATTGAAGCACAGCACCATCAACTCATGCAAAGTTAACTTGCAAATATCATCACCACTGCTGTTTACTTCTTTAGCATGTCACTTGTAACTTTCTGTACTCAACCATCAAATTATCCCTTCACGTAAAGAGAAGAGAAGAGAATTACAGTTATCAGCAGAGAACACAAATAGAAAGGAAAGTTGTAATTCAAAGAAAGCTTCCAAAACTTGAAAGTCATTAGCCCTCCTTTCTAGAAAGCTCCAAGAAAAGTTCACCACCCTGCTGTTAGGGTGCCAGGCGAGGCCAGCTGGGACGGCAGCTCAGGTGCTGCCTTCCTGCTGCGGTGCGTCCTGCCCGGGCCCGACTACTTCGTTCATACTAATTGTCTGGCGAGTAAATCCTCGCAGGGTCTTCACTCTCAGCCCCAGGCACGCAGCCCTGAGCCCAGCGCAGGTACTCTGCCACCCGCCTTCGCCACAGAGCACGTGCACCGCGCACGCGTGGCCGGGAAGGGAGATGGGATCTGAATCCTTCACAACGACCGCAGCAAACCCCGAATCTCTGATCCTTCAGCTTTCCAGCTTAGTAACAGTGGTCTGGAACTGAGCGCATCCCTTGCCTTCCCCAGCCCATCTGCTCAGCAATGCTAAATAGCTAGAATAAAACTATTAGAAAGCCTGGTGACAGCTAATTGTTTTTAGAGCAGAAGAAAGCACACAGAGTGTTTGGTCCGTGCTATATTCCTACTTGATTTAGGATTTGACTCTTAGTTAGGGAAGAGTATTTCTTTCTTAATTAAACAAATATCCACCAGCTTGGTAGATTACATCTCAAACTTTAAATGGCAAAAAAGGATTCTTATTTATTTTCTTTTTTTGTTGCACTGTAGAAATTCTTGCTTCAGTTGAACCTTTGAAGTTAGATGCCCCGTATTTAACATCTTTATTGCAACACCTATTACTGATATTACAGAGGGATCACTAACAAACAAACGACAAACACAAGAGCTGGGTCCTAGACCCCAGGCTGAGCCATAGCATCAACGATTCAGTGGAACTGCAGCGGCTTAGATCAGTACAGGACTGACTCCATAGCAGCCATGGGAGCGCAATTTGAAGCTCAGTCCAACTGTATCCTCAAGCTTCATTCAGTGAAAAAAGAGTGTTAGAGATTTAGTATGACACAACAGCAATATTCCGCAGCAAAAGCCAGCAGTGATCTACACAGGTGCCACACACACTCAGATCACTGCTTCTTCCTCAACTATTCACACACCGATCTGACAGAAATTTCTAGCCCTGATTATACATACCCCAGTCATCACGTAACTCAGGATTGCTGCTAAATGCAGTGGCTCTGCCTTACCTCTGTGCTCCTATCATATCCATAAAGATTTTACAAGTTCCTTGTTTCACTTTAGGCTATAGAAACCACTGGATTTTTACTTTTACATACCAGATTTAGCAGGGATGTCAAACGCAGAGTTGGAAGACCAGATTTAAGAACCGCGACTTTCTCTGTCCAACAACCAGTAGTATCCTGCTACTGACTGTATCAGTAGTCATTGGCCTACACACGTCGGTATGTGTGCTGTGACAAGAGAGAAATTTTTATAAAACACAGATGAGCCAAAGGGCCAAACTCATCTTTTTCAGTGCACTTGTACGTCAGGCCACTGTTAAACTGAGAATGCAGCATCATGAGGTCAAGGACAGAACTTTTTCTCCAATGTCCAATCATACAAATAATGATGCAAGGCCAGTAGCCTTGTGTCATATCAGAATGCTCTATAGTATCAAAAATGTTTTCCTTAAAGCATTATACTTGGAAGAATCAGGAGGTTCCAGCAGACAAAAGAATCAATGGTTTTCCATTAGCTTACTCCCACAGTATTCAGAAAAGCGTACAGTCTTCAAGAGAATGAACTGACTTTCTCAGAAGTATCAGGTATCAGCCACGGCTGGTGGTAGATATTAGATTTGCTAAGCCAGGTCTCTGGTTGAGAAAAGTGATCAGATTCTGCATTCTTGCACAAAATTGAAATGTAAGTACCTAGCTGGGGCCAGCCATAAGTATTGCACTTCTTTTTTCCAAAAATGATATTCATAGTGGTTTGGATATTCAAACAAATCCTAATTGTGATTTAATGGCTTGCACTGTAATTAGCCTCCAGGGAAAAGTACTTTCAATTAACCAATGTAAACATACCATCTAGTTACACCATTACATGTTCTGCTAAATTTCCTGATTAAGAGCTGGAAGTCATGCAGCATGGGGCCAGAACTCATGGCACAGCGGAAAGGCATGGCTGTGACTTGAAATCATCCCTTTTCTCCTCTCCATGAGGCTGCCTGGTGGTCCCTAATGTCTCCTGCTACCATGGCTAGGAAGGAAGTGGCGTGCTTCGTGAGCTTGCTGGTCGGCACTGAGCCACTAAACTCATGCCTACGAAGACACAGTTCTCTGACGGATAACCTCGCTCTTATGCCTAAATCCCAGCAAGCATACAGCACAAAGTAGATCTGCATATGCTTACGCATGGGGTATGAGGAGTACTAGGGCCACGAAGCACAGGAAGACTTCACTGCCTTGTGTTCATACTCTGTCCTCATCAGCTGACAGAGCAAAATAATTAGGATGGGTCTCTCTCCCCCAGTACCAGGTGAACATACATGGTATCATTCTTCCTAGAAGCAATTAAAAAAAAAAAAAAAATCAGAGCGAATCATACTGCAGGTGTAAGCTACTTCTGCAATTCAACCAAAGGCCAGGAGAAATTGAATCCGAGCTAGCGACTCCAGCAGCCTCGGGGTGTGGAAGCAGGAGCCCCTGTGGTGCCGGAGAGCTGGTCTAAGACTGACCAGGTTTCCAGCAGGGGGCATTTACTATTCTGCCCCTCACCAGAGCTGTGTCGGTTCAGCACTCTTGGAAACTGCTTTTTCAGCATTTCACACAGGCAGTTCACAAGGGGAAAAGACTGAGGGGGGCTGGAAGAGGGACTGAGGACTGAGTTCATGGGGGGGGGGGGTGCATACCCCCGGCATGCCTGTAAACGCTCTTACCGGGGAGAGGGGAGGCAGGATTTGCCCCTTCAGCAATGGGCAAGGCTTATTGCAGGATGTTACTTATTTCTGCCCGTGGTTTATTCCAAGTTATGCCTTTTTATAAAGCTCAGTTTAGGAGCCAAGGAAGGGGAGCAGAAGCCCAGCATACACTCCCTCCCTGCACCTGCTTCACTACGAGACAGGTCTGTGCCTTCTGCTCAGGACAACCAGGACAGCAGAGTGGAAAGGCCAATTCTGCGACATCTTCCCCAGGCAACTCCTTTGTAGTTCTGCACATAAGCTGAAAAGCCAGACTCAACAATTTCCTGGAGCTGCAGGGAAGTGCAAGACATCCCACTTGGGATTCTAATGTACCGCTCTCCAAGTTATTCAGCAACAGGTACAATTTACACACAGCGATAACAGCCCAAAGTCACTGAATAAATTGCTGATTTTGAAATAGCGAATGACACGTTAGCAACAATGCACACTGAACAACGTGCGAGAATAAAAGAATAGGTTTCATAGCTCTTTTTATCCTCTCATCATGTATATTTGTGTGGGAATTCTTGCTGCCAGAAAGCTAGCATGTCTAAAAGCATCCCGAAGAGTCTTTGACAAGCAGCTCCAGTTTATAAATAGAACGTTTTGATGGCTTTTTTTTCCTTTTACCATTTCCACAAAATATGGAATTTACATTTTCTACATTTCCACACTTCATTTTCTACCCATCTTTGATTTCCTCCCTCTAGCAAAACTAATTTACTTTCTTACTCTAAAAAGAGAGTAAAAAAACAGGACTAAAAAATAGCAAATGTTCAGGGTCCCATCCAATAACAAATTTTTCATGAGCTGTTTTTACAGAATGAACGTGAAGTTCTTTAAAAACAAACAACCAACCCACAAAACACAACAACAACAACAACAAAAAGCCTGCACAAACACACACCCCCCTCACTGGGGAAAATCTGCATGCAGAAAAACAGGGTTCATGTTCTGCACAGTGAACTTTCTGAAAATGATTGATCCCCTCTGGAAAGTCCTCACTTTTCATCAAAATATTTAAGTACTACTTTAATAAATGTTTTGTGGAAACCTGACCGCACTTCTCTACTCCAAGTTACCAGCCCAGCACTGGTGGCTGCACCGGGCACTCCGCACCGCCGGCTCCCCCCTGCTGCCTCCCCACTGCAGCCTTCCCCCTCCACTGCTGCTCCCTGCTCCACCACCTGCCTGGAGGAGCGACGTCCGCGACGCACAACACTGCAACGTTGTCAGTGTTTGCCACCCGGGCTGCTCTTTCAAGCAACAATTTTAAAGTGAGGAGATGCAGTTGGCCAAGGTCATCCTTCAGCAAAGCTTTCTTCCTAAACCTGAATGCCTCCAACTTCACCCTTCCTGAGCCTCAGCTACTTCTGTGCAGTATTTAACATTTTAAATTGCTGATGAAGCCATCTTGAAGGTGAAGTTCTGGACTAGGCACTGAAGGTGTCAAGCGCAGGTGCGCATTCCTTCCTGCTGACCCTAACATGAGAATGCACCAGGCAAGGGACAGGAGGGAGGTCTACAGGCAACACCACTCCCAGGGTGCTTCTCAGAGAGCAGACCTGCACCAGGCTGTGCAAAAGCATTTAGGTGTGAACGAGCCTCTGCTAAAAAGGGTTCTAGGCCTGTCTGTACCAGCAGCAAAACAAGTGACCTCTGGTTTTTGTTCATATTTTGTGCCATGTGTCAGAGCATGATGGTTTTGAAGGGCCTTTGCCCTTCTCAAAGGAGGCTGACAAGCCAGGGGAATTCCAGCCTTTATGAGAAATTTCCAATAAACTGTCAAGAGACTAAAATACATATTTAAAAAAAAAAAAAACAAACCAAAGTAATGCAATATTTCTTCTCCTAAAGTGAGTAATCCTACTGAAAATAGTGAGCTCATATATATCCATATGCTATGCAACTGCATCCTACTTCTACAAGATTTTACTTCACCTTGAATATGGACTATTTAATAACCAAAATGTTAATGCTACGTTTCCTTCCAAGAAACTCAAGATAGTGCTCCTTTCAAGAATACTTTCTTGTGCCAACTAGAAATAAAAGAAAAAAAGAATTACAAAATAAAATGAGGGCCTGGAATAGATTTTTGTTCCAAGAGAAATGAAAAAATTGAGGCCTTGAAAAACTTGTCAAAAGACAGTTCCCTCCACTGCCCTTCTAACCCCTGCCCTCACTTTTCACCTACTCCCTCTGGACACCCCTACTCCAGGAATTAGGGAACACACCTGCAAGACACTTATTGACAAGGATTTAATTGCAGGGACTCCTGCTGGACTTTACTGCCCTGCCAGATTATTGTGTTGTGTGAGCTTCACACTCCAAATTAGAGGAAACAAAACCACACACCTGACATCAAGGGACCTCCAAGCTTGTGCCTGCTCTGATCAGGCAGACAGAGATGGACCTTGAACTTGCACCTCCCAGAGCCCACAGCCCTGCTGGGTGCCTACAGCCCCAGTCAGCAGGGCTGATGTTACCCCACTGACCCCAGCCTGCACACAAAGCTGCTGTGCATGGGCAGATTATTGCTGGAAGCAGCAATCTGGCACTTCGTGACCCTGTTACAGATTTCTTCGCTGTTCTTGTCTGACTTGACTTAAAAATAGAAATTTACCTCCAGACTTTAGAAACAGCCCCCCCGTCCCTGAAAAAAAAAAAAAAAAAAAAAAATCCCAGAGCCAACACTTTGTTTTCTCCCCTCATCCTTTAACCTCCTCTTGTTGTTTTGCATTCAGTGAATTACAATTCTATAATTTAAAGATTTTTAACTAGAAAAAAAACTCTTTTCAACTCCAGTATTTACTAATCTTCTGACCTTCAGAATTCATTTTCAGTGATGGAAATCAGAATAAAGGATTTGTTTTTATCCATCTTGCTCCCTTGACACAAAGAAAACAACTGCAATCTCTGCCTTTTTTTTTTTCTTTAACCCCCAAAATGAAGATGACAACATTATGTTCATAGTTGCACCATCCCCAATACTCTCTATGCCAAGGCCAATTTAGGATGAGGCATAAACTATCAGTACCAAGAGTTTAAAGGATTTGATTTCTCAGTCTCTATACAACATTGCAGGAGAGGATATTTACAATAAGAACTCAGTGACTTACTTATACTTGAGATGAAATATTCAGTTTTACTTCTTACAGAAGGTTTGTAGCTTAAAATAGGCTGATTACTGAGAGAACTATCCCCAAATAGTATATTCACTTCAAATATCAGATAACACGGACAAAGTGTAGACAGCTAATGCAAAGATGATACTGTCAAAGGAACTGCTTGACGTGACGAAGATAAAGGGCAAGTAACAGGGACACCAGTTAAAAAGCTTAAAGATCAGAGCTGGTTCTGATTTTCATTCAGAAATCAACCTCATCATCTGTGAGTTTTCAAAAGGCTTCACTGACCATTTTCTGCAAGCGTGACATTTGCTCCTGATGCCCACCCTGCAATACACACTTCCCTGCGCAAGACAGCCCCCTACCAAACTGCAGGGCCATCTGCCATGCAGAAGCAGCCACAAAGTCCGAATAAATCAATGCACATTCTCCAGCTGTGATTTACATCCTTTTTGTGTGACAGGGCTTCATCGCTTCAAGTCAGTCTCCTCTCAGCAGGTATTAGTGGGTCCTGTCTGACTATTCATTCATCTCTGAATCAAATGCATGTTCCCAAAAGCTCTCATTTGCTGGGTACACTTTGCAAGCATCAACATTCAAAGCAGCAATCCTAATGTCTTCCTTTCAAAGAAAGCAAATGGCCCTGTTGGAGAAATCAGTCAATTCTAGCGAAGCATCCAACCACCTATTTTTCATTTCTTTGAAACATACTTACTTGACAGGTTGGTTTCAGTATCAGCGCAGTTCCCCAGACCTATTTTATCCCAGTTACAGACAATGGAAAACGTTCTTCATCTCCCATTCTTGCCTGCCCCTACTGACCTGCCTCTTGAATCTGTCTCCCTCCACAGAGGATGGGAAATTAATTTCCTAGATTTGTGATCTGTTTGAAGTGTGTGCAGTGGCAGATCTAGCCATATCACTAATGGGCCATCTGGTAAGTAGCATTATCAAAGGAGTTAGTTTCCTAGTCATGTTCTGCTCTTGCTTCAATATAGAGACATGAATACAAAAGATAGACCCTTTCCTGTCCCCTTCCAGCATAAACATGAACCTAAACAATTTGCATGAAGCATTGCATCTCCTCCACTGAACTCCTTGTTTGAATTCCTAGAATGTGCTCTCTTCTCTTCCATTTATTACCTAGTAACCTATTCTGCTCAGGCACTGCCTTCATTTCATTTCTCCTAGAGCCAAGTAAATTTTTGGCACTTAAAACAATAATAAATATTTTCTGCTCATTTTGACGTTTTCATAGCACACACAAATCAATTATCTGGCATCCACCAGCAGCAAAAATACCATGAGAAAAACAGAATTGACCTCAGGAGTGAACTTGCCACACCAGGGAGGGATGCACGGACACCAATTTGTTTCAATGGTTCATAAAACACGGCTTAAGTTCCTGCCCATCAACACGACAAAAATAGTCCTCCGGGAAGTAGAAGCTTCCTGAACAAGGCATATGCTTTTGCTGAACATTTGTCTTCAGTAATTCTAGCACCAGCTGAGCAGTTAGAAACCCAAATAGTCCAATGTAAAAATAATTTGTGAAGAGCATGGCAGGTGCTTCCTAGAATCTACACAGGTGTAACTCATGCATATGTTTTCAAGTGACCACAAATTTCATGACAACTTTTGGAATTAAGAGTAAGACATTTCACAAGTCTCAACATGAACTTTTTTGTCTCTCTTTTTTTT
Source organism: Pelecanus crispus (assembly GCF_030463565.1). NCBI lineage: Eukaryota > Metazoa > Chordata > Aves > Pelecaniformes > Pelecanidae > Pelecanus > Pelecanus crispus. Next base: position 5,178,352 of record NC_134660.1, on the reverse strand, counting down.
TTCCCCCTTTCTTTTTTTTTTCTTTTGGTGCTTCCACTTGAGTAGAAGAGAAGCAACACATGACTTTAGCAACACAGTATGAGAACGTCCATCTAGAAGGAAGTTGGTCATCTAGCTCATATGGATACAAGAAACTAAAAAGACCTAGATATATAGCTTGTACTTCCTCGTTAGGCAAAATAAGGTGTCAAATTAATAATACATATCATCCATACTGAGCTGTTGGAGCTATATCACACATCTTTCCATTGGGAATGGGAGAGACGCTTTTCTGGGTGAGGCTTCCAGATGGTTTGCTCGCCTGCTGGATACAAATGAACCAGTTTATGAGCAACCCTTCTTTCAGCTTCACAGGATTGCTTATACTTCACAACATATGGTCCTTGAGCTAACTTGCTTAAGTTTTAAGAGTCTTCAGATGAAGCTGGGTATGTTAAATCTATGACCAAGGATTGTAATCTTTCCCCTTTCTGTTTGCACACCATTCAGCACAAAGAGGAGTCCAGTCTCTACAGAAAGACTCCTGAGCATCACAGAGCAGGTAATGAGCTGTGCAGACCTATGTCAGCAGATCCGGTACAGGTTCAGCATCGCCGTTTTAAATCTCACCTTTCAGCAGTTCCACACTCTTCGCTGCTGACTCCGTCCTCACACACATTTCAAAACATCATCATTCTTAACTATCGCTCCCTGATGCCAAAGACAGTCAGCAGTTGGCGAAGACAGACGACAGACTAGAGCATGAGATAAAAACAAACTCTGCTGTCCGAGAATAAGGTAGAATTGTGAAGCAAGCTGCCAATTCCTGCAATCATGACCACAGGGTCCTGTGAGCCCATTTGCAAGACAGAATCAGCAGGGCCCATAAACGCTTTGTATGCTGCCTCCCTTTGCACCTTTCAAACACAATCTCTCCCTCAGTCACACAGGGCACCTCAGAAACCTATTTAAGACATGACCACTGTTTTGGCAGTATTTGTTATTTCAAAGAGAATATTTATTCTGTCTTACCTGGGCAGACAACATAGTTAATACTATGTTGTATTAACAGTCGGATGCTCTGAAAGAAGCAATACTGAAATGAGGGTAGTGGATTATCTACTCTCATAATTCTTTACTTCTCTGTGGAGGTGTAGAAATACAGATGCCTGCCTTTTGTGAGATTTCATTCACGACTGTTCCATTTAACTTGGTGTTCCTGTGATCATCGTAATTTCTATACAAAGAACATACCCCTGGCAAGATTCTGGTCTTTAATAACTGCATTGTAATTCTCTTTATTTCCATTGTTTGCATCTCTTCAAAAGCAGAAAGAACCAGGGTCCCAAAGGATGAGATTTTCCACACATCGTTTCTAGTGATATCAGTGGAGTCACTCAGCAGTGAGCAGAATTAGAGCCATGGTTATAAATTGCTCCTGGGAATGGGAGAGAACATGCAAGATGTCAGGTAATGATTGCTTGCTACCCTTAGGGCAGGGGTGATCTCAATTTTATGCATCCACAATGATCCTTAGCCAGTGAATGGAAACGTGCTCGTACGGTGCAGTTCAGCTTATGCTGCAGTGGGTCAGATGAGCTGCAAGCTAACATACCTATTCCCTCCCATGGCAATTAAGAGATTCTAAGACTGTGCAGAAGGAGATGCCCAGACGACAACTCAGACATCTAAACCTGGGGGAATTTCTCTCCTATTTGTGTCCAGTGAAGATTAAGACCTTATGTAAATCTGTCTGTTCTCAGTCTTCTCAGACAGGAAGTCCAGCATGGCAGAACTTACGGAAGCAAAGCAGCATTACCTACATTTGGGTTCCTAACCTTAACCTTATTACAGTTTGATGTCTGTCAGAGATTTCAAATTTAAGGAAACCACCTATACTGCACACAGACACATAGGTCATCTACACTCCCCAGGGGATGACATGCCAAGGATTCAGGTCTTCAGAGAAGAGCCAGATGCTAAGGTCTTACAGCACAACAAGCACCAGTACACAGCAGAAGGGCACAGCTGGTACAAGGATGCTCAGCATTGTCACTGTTCTCAAAAGATAAGTCTATTCAGATTCTTCCCATCTTGTGGGGACCTTCCTGCCAAGCCCCCACTTGCTGGAGGATCTATCCAGGAAAGGTTGCCCAGTTTGCACTATTCCAACGGAGGCCCAGTAGGAAAGAGAGAACAATCAATTGTCTGCCTTATGGGTTTTAAAAGAATGGAAGCATCTGTTAGCATGAGGATGACAGCTTGTTGGCAGCTTCCAACCAACTAAATCCACTATCATAGTAGGGTATTAGGTCTGCCAAGCAAACACACCACATAATACATGCAGAGAGCGCAGTGGAAGCTGGCTGTGGCATCCATGGGTATGAAATAACCCAGCATTGGGAAGACAAGCCTGGAGGAGCATCGCACTCCTGTTCCCAGCTACGTACAACCATCACAAGCCTCTGTGTCCTTGTGAAACTCTGCAGTTGGCTGTGGGACTAAGCCAGGCCCTGCTTCATCCTGAACTTCGTAGGAGTCTTAATGGGGACAACAGGTCAAGTTCCTGTCCCAAAGACAACTGTCAGGATCTATGTCTAAGCTAGTCACAGAGGCCCCGTCTGCAGTCAATGAAAAGAAACAGGTATTCCTGAGGTGTCCTGGGTAGGTAAGACACAGTGCTCCTCCGAGAGGCTGTTTCTCTTCATTGCCTATGGGGCATCAATCTCAGACATCCAATAATGAGACCACCAAAACCAGCTGAAATATCAGGAGGAAGCGGTGAGCTGATCCAGGAAGCCATTAGCATGGCAGTTACCTCACGTCACCATTGCAGCTCCAGGTTTGCATGCCTCTGCAGCAGTCCCTACCCGCCCCGTTCCTCAACAAAAACAGGAGAAATTATTCCTATTTGTAGGGCAATACCAGAAAGAACTAAAGAACCCATTTCATCTTAATAGCAAATGCATGGTACTTATCCAAAGCTTTACATCATCTGAACAAACAGCAGGACATTCCCCTCTGTATAATGAGGATTATAGGCTCAGTAAGCGACTTGTTCACTGTCAGACTGAAAGGTACTGCACAGTGAGGACCTGAGCCCAGCCCCTTGAACTACATTCACTTGACCTCTTCCTCTCCCACTGCTATAATGTTACTTTCAAATTCGTGCATAAACAAAATGAAACTCTGGCACTTTAATTAAGGCCAGCATTTACCCAAGGCATCTCCTCTCTTAGCCTCTACAGCTTTTGCAGATCCTCTGTATAAGAAACACATGGAGTGCTGGAATTAAGAGGATGTCAAAATAATCCATACAGAACAGCACAGCACACTGAGAATCTATCAGTCTGAAATGCATCTGGATACCCTCAGCATGGATGGCAAAGAAAGATGGAATTCAACAGAGCAATACTTAAAATTCAGTTTTCATCTGAAAAGCAAAGCACTTAACAAATTAATTGAGCTTAGCATCCATGTTGAGAGTTCAACACTGTTATAATCATCACAGGAGAAAGTCTATTTTATGAGTGGCTGAAAGAAGCACAAGACCTGAACACGCTAAGCACTACCCCTTAGAGGCCAGTAAGATAGAAAAATGGCAGCCCTTGCAATTTTGGTACAGCATAACTCTGGCCTTTTGCTTTTTACCAAAACATTGAACCCAACACTGTCCAAGTTCTGTCCCCGAGAAGCAACACGTCTTACCTAGTCAGGTATGTGACACAGTCTCTACTATTGCCTTATTTTTCTTAGTTGCTTATCAAAATACAATACCCTGGGCACCACAGGCCGTTTAAAAGGGTTTTTTTGTGAGAAGCTCAGTAGCTCTCCTCTCCCATAGTCTACCTCTCTTCTTTTTTCCCCTCCTCTGCCAGATGCTGGTGGGAGTATGTGTGGTTAGACAGAAATCCTTCCCCCCCCCCCCCCCCCCCCCCCGCCCCCCGCAGTGTTTGAATTAAGTTACACCAAGTAGATGGAAGAACAAGGTTCTGTTCCAATGAATAAGATTTATCACCCCTTTAAGGAGATACTGACTTTGTCTTTGTTCAGTCAATAATTGTTTGCAGTCACCCACAACTCCCCTTACAACCTGCAATCCACCACTTACTTACCTTCCTACCTCCAGTCCCAGAGGAGCTGAGCTGTTAATCATTTTTTCTGGATCACAGAAAGAACAAAATATCCTTCCTCAAAAAGAAACATCACAGAAGGGATAAGAGCACCAGGTTGTGAAAAATGCTAAAGCATAGGAGCACTTAGTGATACTCGGGCAAGTTTTCCCACTTCGTTGCATTAACTATTACACTGTATGCATCTAGCCACAGAATATTTTTGATGTGTTCTGCAATGCATTCAGTATACAAGGATAATTCCATACTAAACAGTACATTAAAGAAACATTAATATGCCAAAACAGCATGCTGAAAGTTGATAAATGCTAGCAGTAAGGTCACTGCGGCTGCCCTTTCCTCTCCAACTACCTAATGATATATTTTCTCCATGTCTCATTCTCAGAAATGACTGAAACTGTTCAAAATAGCTCAGATGGAAGCAGGCACATACACACTTTTAACCCAAAAGTGTTTGGCAGAGTGATAACTGGAACTCCAGTAAGTGCAAATCAAGTGTCATTGTGTAGTACAAACTATCTCATATATCCACCATTTCCACCTACTGCAAGTAATTACTGCAGGGGTCACTGACCCTCCGTTTGTAAACTGAAGCACCGAGCACTTCAGCAATTTTCCCACTGTGACACAGATGGCACAGGCAGAGCACAGTAATCCCAGTTCTCAGTCCTCCCCAAACACAGTGAGTCCACCTTCCTTCTACACAGGTCTTGGAAAGGCAATTTCCTAAAATGTGAAAGGGATTCTATGGAGCAACCAGAACAAGAAAGTAAAAAAAATACCAGCTATTAGGAAAATCAGGCTCCATTTCCCAGAAGGAAAGATCTGACCTAGGGTCGCTGGTTTTCTCTGAAGCCACAGTATTCAAGTGCTGCCTTCACAGCAAAGTGGAAGAACACAACAGCAAAGAAAGAGTTAAGAAGGTAGTTCACATCGGACCAAACTTTCAAGGCCAAAGTGTTTTTCCTTTCTGCTTCCTCAAATTCCTCAAACCAGTTGGCCCACAACACATTTGCTCTGTTTCACCCTGTACAGAGGATCTGAAGCTATTTATTTTCCACATCACTGCTGAGAAAGCCAACTGCATGCAAGTGATAACAAGCAGCGTTTTCAGGATGTCTGGAGATGCTTATCATAAACACCATAAAGCCCATTCTGGTTTGATAGAAGACAGCAGCTCATCTCTGAGCCACGATTTCAGGCAGTTGCAGAAGATTCAGAAAGAGTTATTCAGCGAACATGTAATCTCCCATGATAAGACATGCCAACTGTCTGGAGCAGGATTTCTGTGTAAATTGAAATCAGGTCTGTGTAAAGCTGAATTAAACCTTTGTCACAAAACCACCGACGTGTCAGTTATATTCTTCCAGGTTAAGCTGGCAGCATCCATTGAGAACACAGCCTTTGGACAGTACTTTCACTGCAGTAGTTGCTTTTAGAATAACAGCAACAATAAGATGATCTGTTCTTCAAAATCCTTAAACGATATTGATTTACAGCACAAAATAACGAACTGCACCATGCTCTGCTTAGATAACTGTTTCACAAGCAATGCTGATTTTGTACAATAAAGCTGCTTTATTTCCATAATTGTCCCTCTTGAGAAATTTGTTAATTGTTCCTCCCTCTTCCCCTAGCTTTAATTCCAATTTTCCATCTCCAGCCTAAGGGAATAAAACCAAACGGTTTTCATCTAAAGTTTGGAAAGCCGGTCAGCTTTCATTATGGCTTCAGTCACTTTTAATCAGCTGCCCCAAAAAAACCAACTGAAAATAATTAACTGAGCTTCTCCTGGGCTTACAGGTTCAATAGAAAGGTGATCAACTGCAGACAGGCAAAAGGACAACACTCCTATCAAAGTCTAGACAAGATCTAGTCTTTCCAAGATCTGAGACAAGGATTTAACACCAAGCTTCAAAATTTCTGTCCATACCAGTTAAGAACCTATGCAAAAACCTTTGCAAGATTTCTATGTGATTTACAAGTGTAGTTTATGCTGCTGGTTCCTCTGGCTTTGTCCTGGGTATTACTTCTCTATCAACATGGGTAAAGGCAGTCAAGTGCTCCTGCATAGAGACACAATCTAATTTTCAAATCTCCCCAGCGCACACTGCAATCATTTACCTGTACTGCAGGAAACTGGTAGTCGAGGGCTGAGGAGTTTGAAATGAAATGTGAGGCCTATGGTGGCTATTCCACATGGAACAATGCACAGAAGAGGTAAGAAAAGCTCCAGAAGCAGAACAGTCACAGTTTCTAAGAGCAGCAGGGAAAAATACAGCATTGCAGTACTTAGCTTAAATGCTTTGAAAGCTTCAGCTTCACCAGATGGGATGAGCTGATCTAACAGCTCCTAACAGCAGTCCCTGCTTCCCCTTCCTTTGCTCCCAGACCTCTCATCTCTCCCTCACCTCAAACCAGCTCCAAGCCTGGGGCAGTCCTTCCCGAGCAGATTCATCTCACTAACCCAACAAGCCTGTTTTCAGCTGGCGGAACTGACCCATCAGACAGTTAATGAGTGCCACCAGAACTAGCACAAAGGACGGATGAATATCCCAGTCGACAGTAGGGAGTCATGAGCTCAGCCCAGATGCTCCTGAAACCAGCTCCTCCTGCGCACGGTGCTGCAGAGACAGAAGGTGGTGATAGAGTAAGCAGTGCACGCTGAAAGGAAACCAAGACAGATCACCCATGGAAGCTATGAGGCTACTGTCCAATATTATCCCTCAAAATTTAGTTTTATGCTTATGGAGGACAGGACTCGATCATCATCTCTGTACTGCAGATGAGAGATGGTTACAGTAAGTCTTCTGTTATTCAGAGTAATGTTCTCTGGCTGCAGGATCTTTGTAGTTGTGCTGTGAGAAAGGCAGGGGCCAGCAGGACTGCCATTACCCAAGGGAGCCGATGGTGCTTGTAGCTAAAGGGTAGTGCTATTTTTCTTGCTAGCTGAGCATGCTCAGAGAGCCAGTCGTGGGGGGAATACCCATAGAAAAATGAAGCAGCCCCGTGGCATGTTTATATGGTGTTACTATCTGAGTGGAACTGTAATAGCCAACTCCCATTAAAATGGTGTCACAAATGGGTAAATGTGAGTAAGGTAGGTCAGATCCCCCAGCAGAATTTGGATTAGGACTAAAGCCTACCAAGCCTCTTCCCATCACCCACCCATTACACAGTCCTTGATCACACCGTGTAAATTTGTTCACTGAATTCCTTTGCAGCAGAAATACACACTTAAAAGAATCCCCATTCCCTCTTACATTTCTGCCTTCTTCACCACGAAATCCTTTATTACAGTGAAGAAAAATCACTCAGAAGCTCTTGGCTGTTGTAGTGCAGGAACAAGAAGGTCCGGAGGCAAATGGGATACTGGAGGCATCTTCATTGCCCTGTCAGCCAGAATTGCCTCCCCAGAGCCAAGCACCACAATGGCTGGAGGGGAACAGCTCTGTTCCAGCTGCCCGTCGCCTTCCCTCAAAGCAGGTTAAACGCATATACAGAAAAACCTATCTCGATAGACTGTGCGCCTGGCTTACCAGCAATTAAACTGCAGATCAAAAGAAACATAAATGTGGATGTTGCTTTGCTTATTAGTATCAGCTCTGTCTTTGATTGCCTAAAGGCCTTTCCAACAACGTTGACTTTAATTACTTTAATGAGAGAGAAAATGATCTGAGGAGTGTCAGCTCAATGGGGCAAGGTCCCGATGAAAATGCTAGGTCTAGGATCATTAGTTTAGCAGTTAATAGTACATTATCTTATGCTACTGGAGCTAAAAGTAAACAGCTACTGAAGCCCAACTGCTGTCAGGATCGAAGCTCGGGAAGCAAATTAGAAGCAGCTTTGAAATAAGGTTGTATTGGTTCTGCTACCCACTTTCAACAGTCTGCTCTTTGTTGATCCATTGTAGAAAAAAAATGGTTGTAGAGAGAAAAGAAAAGCAAATTTAATACGCTGTGGGCTTGTCTTCAACAAAACACTCATGACAATTATTTAAAATGAACTTTCTGAAGTGACTGAGTTTATCTAAAGCAAATTAAGATAAAGCAAATCAAGGCTACTTCAATTCTTAAGGGAAGCCCAAGCTGCTAAGCAAGAGACCATGCATCTGCTCAGCAGCATTAGCAGTCCTGTGTGCGTCCTCTCAAGCCACAGGAAAGGCAAGATGGAGCAATTTAGCTTCATTTGCAATGAAAAGGGATTAAATTGCATTGTATGCCTTGGTATCTGCTACAGGTGAAAAATGTTCACACCTACCACAACTCAGCCGACACACAATTAACTTCAAGCAGGGGTAATGTGATTATGATTCTGAGCAATGAGTATTTGATACAAGGATATAATATGGTTAAATTAATCCCATTTAATTTTTATTAGACTTGGTGGTGCCTGCACTTTTAAGTACAGCCACTCCTGTTCCCGTTGTGGAGGATTAGAATTGCTGGTTGTTTCAGCTTGGAATTGGAAAGGAAACCGCATGAAAATAGATGAAACTAAGAGTTTTACTTCCCAGGGAAAAATCCCTTCCTGAACTTTCCTCTGATGGCATAGTCCTGTGCATAAGCCAGGCACAGAGGGCATTAAAGACAACCAAAACCATCCTTGGAGATTCCAGCTCATCAGACATGCAGATTCCTATTTCAGGCTTCATTTTTTCTCTGTCTTATGAATAATTTCTGTTTTTTGTACAAGTCCTTTGAACAACTTCACTGGTTTGTGGCTTGTAGAAGCAAGCTGCATCTTTTCAATAACCCCGGAGCCCTCATCTATCGCAAAAGCCCCCTTAGAGAGCAGCCCTCAAATACATAAGTAATGTCCAAGAAGCACAGCCAAGTGGGTCATTACTGAGAATGAAGACTCCTGTGCAGGTAAATGAACTCATTCAGCACTTCAGAGGCCAGGGCTATCATGCTCTTTCCCAAAATAAGGAAGTTCAGTCTTGAAGGACTGAGGTGAAAAGCTAAGCTCTGGGCCTAGCATTCCATGTTTTTCTTTAAACAGGGATTGTGATGGCTATTCAGCATATAGTGGAAACAAGAACAAGTTGTCAAGGGGGAAGTTAAGTAGCGACCTGCTGACTGCAGAGAGGTAACTCTTTCAGTTCTTGCTTTGAAAATGGCTGATAATTGGTTCTCTGGCCTGCTCCAATCTCTGGTGCAGGTTCACAGGGAAAACAGTAACTCTTCAGGCTTAGCTGCCTCTTCCCTGTCTGGCAGAATGGGTCTCCATCAATAGCTGTCTGCCCCTTAAGAGATAAGGCTTGCCCAGGTCTATCTGCTAATCCAGACAGCACCTCTTCTACAGTTCCACATGCTTGTACATTTACTAAAAGGAGTGGCAGTATTTAATATTTGTTTGGCAGGTGTGAAGAGGAAGAGGAGCAGTCCCAGGTGTGGAAGCTCTGGACAGAAAGCGTGTGAATCTGAATATGTACATACTGTGAGAGCAGAGTGCTGGCTGCGTTATCCCTGTGGGACAATTATAAATGTTACCCCGGCTGCCCCCATGGCTGTCGTGCAGAAAGGTGTCTTGTCTTCCTCACACGGGCACCAGCAGAGACCAAAAAAGCTGTGCAGCCTGGACTAACAGGGCCAGGCTTTAAAGCTCAAGCAACAGAGACTAATTCTTCGAGCTCCAGACGGTGTAAGGTTTGTACTCCTGTTGCTGCGGAGCTGCCCCAGAGCCCAGAGCTGCCCATGCCTTGCTTCCACGTGGTACTGTAGGTGCTCTGTAGGGCAAGCACAGCACTCCAGAGAAAGGGCATTTTGAAAATCAGCTGGCTCTCTGAAATGACACCGTCAAGATTATTTTTGGGTTTTGCCATTTCTATCTATCTATAAATCCAAGAGCCTGAATTATCACCAAGAAAACTACGTTGGGTGTGCAAGGAGCTATAAAAACCTCTTCAAATGACATAGTGCAGCTTTGCTGATTGGAACAATGGCATGATTTTACAGCTGGATAGCACAAGACATTCCAGGAAAGGAAGCAAGTGGCCATGCACCTCATTAGGAAGCCAGTAATTGGATCATTGCAGTCAGCTGAAGTACCTGTTACCACCTCCACGTATGAGTGGATATGTACTGCTATGTACTGCCTGTGTTGAGCTTCAGGACGGAGCCAGGACAACAAAGGACCAGGCAGAAATGAGGGAAGGAAACGCTTGTGCAGATTGATCACTGAAACAGAAGTGGCTGTTGGAAGTTTCTGAGTGCTTTTGGAAGAGGGACAGTGCCAGAGGAGACAGATGAGCAGGCAGAGTGCTGGCAACCAGGTCAAAGCGTACTGAACGTAAACACCCTGTCCAGACCACTGGTGCTTCTCAAGTGCCTGATACCTTTGGCCATCATCAATCTTTGAGCACTTTCTTGCTGCTATAAGAGGAAAAGCCAAAGTTGAATACTGGCTTTTACAGTCTTAAGAGGTTTATACTGCAGCTCTGAACTTGATCACAGGTCTATGTGAGTGTGTGTGTGTGTAATTTGGGAAGTGCGCGTTACCTGCTGCATGAAACATGCATGCTACTGCGACAAAGCACTGTTTACCTCTCAGAAGCATGGCACTTTTTAGGTTAACTCTGACACATTCGTATTGTAGCTCAGCTTTAAAGGCATAATACAAGAGATCAGGCAATTTCCATGGTGGAAAAGCTGTATCTTTTTGTGGTATTTTGCCCACTAGGTTGTCTGTCAAGGCTGTCTCTGGTCCTCTGGTTTTGATAGGTACTCTGCCCAATAGTAGCATGTATGTTATCTGAGAGCATCACAGGAAGCTCCATGTTGAGACTAAAGGATGGAAAGGAATCGTATGTGCTTCCAGCAATGTTAATGAGAAAATAACACGTGGTTGTAGACAGGTACTCTGAGAAGGACACACAGGTGCTGCTGGGGATTTCTGAGCTTAAGAGAATGGGAGAGGAAAGGAAGAAACAGACTGCAGAGCTGAGCTCAAAGGATGCTTCTTTGCAGAGCCAGGGTAGCAGCACTGGAGAGCAGAGCCTGACCTAGAGTTTAACTGTGATTCCAGCCCACTTGAACCACCTTTGGTGGTTCTTATCCGTAATTCTTAGGGATGCTTTAGGATCCCTCTATGCTGACTGTCACCACAGGGTGCTGTGTGCCACCTAATGCTTTCCTCATCCAGGTGAAAGGAAGAAGACGCAGAACATGGCACTACCTCTCCCACATCTAGCACTGCGAGTGGAAGGAGGAGAGCGGAACTAGGGAACATGCAGGCATAGCATGGACTGTAGCTTTTGGGACAAAATCAATTTTATTTAACGAAGGTGCTCAGACACTTTCCAGCCTGTCCCTTTAAGATCACTTTTGCCGGGGGAAAGACAAACATATTGTTAACCAGAAACATCAGAAACTGAAATGCTGTGATCTGAAACATGACCCTGATTCAACAGCCAGGCAATCCTGGGAAACCTCCAGAGGCAGCATAAAATCCCTTGCCTTGGGGTGAAGGAGAAGGAAACAACCAATATATTTATGCAGACTCAGAAAGGATCAGCCATTTAGAGAAAACAAGCAGAGCATGTGCAATGACAAGAGGTAGGATCGTAATTACTAGGGCACTCAATTTTTCTGCTTCAAGGCATAAGCTGATCAACACATGGCATCCAAAGGAGCTCTCCCGTTCCAGTGGCATACACAGCATAATTAGCCGGGGCGTGGAAAGTCTCTGACACAGTCACAACAGCCCTAGAGACAACAAGCGACATTTTCTGATGCTGAAAACCTGACTGCAAGAGAAAACTGTACACATGCAACCATGCTTGAATGTGGAACAGCAAGGAGTTGTGACCCAGCCATTTATTCTTGTCTGTGTGGACCGGAAAAAACCATCAAATGGTGAATGTGTTGGACTGATCCACTTAAAAGTAATCTGCTTTACCCATAGCAAAATGGGAGTTCATGAGTTGACAGCCCCAGGGAGAGCTGTACAAGGAATCTCAGATATGAGAAACTGTGGGGCTTATTGGTGGAAGCAAGACTGTAGAGAAAAGTTAATTTTTTGAGAGGCTGCAATCGGGCAGTGTTGCCCACTTCACTGGTAGTTGATTCTTTTTCTTGGAAACCTCAGATAATAAAACTGAATGGGATAAGAAATGTGTGTATATTTTTTCTTCAATTCAAGTCCTTATGTAGATCTGAATGCAAATGCTGCTGTGCTTACCACTGGAATTGCTGTCTATGCCAAGTAGCAGTCTCTGCAGGATAGTGCAAGGATTCCAGATGCCTGAGAAGTGCTGTATAGTGGATATGTCACTGCCTCTTTTCTTTTAGATTAGGGACAGAGACTAACCCTTTCTAAAGTGTCCAGAGATCTGGAATGGTTTATGTCCGAGAAGTGCTGTGCAGCTTCAGTTTGTCTTGACTTCTAATCAAGTTCTCTGGGCCTCAGAGACAGCCCTAGACTTTCCCCTCTCAAGCTACATCTTTAAACTCATCAGAAACCAAGTTTCTATTTTGCAGTAAATGCCAGTCCTTTAAACCCTACTTTCATCTCAAACCCAAGGGAAAACTAGCACTTTCTAATGAAGAAAAGAAATGGATTGTTTTCTTCCATGTGGAGTCATCAAACCATTTCATATGAATGGTGCTGGCACTTCCGTGCACATACTGCAGCACCATTTTAATTTGAATGCCCTACACAGATTGTATCATATCCATTTTGCTGGGATCAAACAAAATACAGGATTACTCAACCACAATCGCTATTGATGTGTTCTCCTGAACAGCTTTTATTTCAACAAAATGGCAGCTTCTGATGAAAAAAAACTACTATTGACAGTTTTCCTTCTGGCTCCTCTGTCATTATCTGTAGCTGTACCAGCTCTGTGTTTGGATCAGCATTCGAGCTAATGCATGGGAAAAAGTTGTGCCAACCTAACCTCTGCACTCCCAGTATCTTGGTTCACTCTTAATGTCCACTGTTACGGTTTCCCCTACCATTATCGACTACATTTAGTAGAGTTCTGATTGGCATGCTGGGGCTGTACGTGCTTGGGCTCCTGCAGTGTGCTTTAGGGTAAGCAGAACATCCTTGACAAAAGTTACTCCCCTGTATTTATGCCTTAGGCATTGTCTGGTTCCAGCAATAACTGCAGGTTCTGCTGTGTTATTACTTAAGAACTTTTGGTGCACTAAATTCAGGACATGAACCATGGGGATTTCTCATCTCAGGAGTTTAATTACCTCTTTGATTGAAGTAAATGTTGTATCAAGTGGATAGATGGAGGTCATGGTTGGAATGATCTCCTCATATGCAGATGAAGCACACCCTCCTATATCTACCATAGGCTTCTAATGAGGAATTTCAGAGTCACCAGCCTCAAAGTAATCTCAAAAATACAGATGAACAGTGCCAGCAGAGGAGATTCTACTTCTTTGTTGCTCTGAATTTTGCCACCATGCCCCTTTTTTCTCTCCTTTTTTAGCTGTTTGAAATTGCCTGTATTCCTTGTGCTCCAGAAACTCTGCATCAGAGACTTTGGGAGCAGCAGCTGGACAACGAAAGTGATTAAACAAGCCAAAAGCAGTTGGTTTCTCTCTGCTTGGGTTTGGACAAGGCAAACAAACTTGGCACAGCTTCATAGAGGAACAGTTATTAACAGCTCCACAGGGGAGGAAAAACATCTTGTTGACATTATTTATTTAGTGTCCCACCTTCCCAGCCCTGCCACATTCCTCATAACACCAAGTCCAGCCTTACCTGAGCAAAGGGTGAGTGGAGAAAAAATACCCTAAGAAATGTAGCAACAAAATAAAGGGAAGAAATGCAGCTTCACATGTTCATTGAATCTGAAAAGTTTCAATCCAAATCTCTGGTAGTCTTGGTGAATCAGGCCAAGGGCTGGAGCCTGGGAAACCAGGTCTTAGTCCACTAGCTGGTATGCCCAAAGCTGAAGTTTTAGAAGATGTAGCTTATCAGCCCTGAGGACAGACACCCTGGAAGATAATGGTCTTGAGCTCTGAAGTAGGTGCAAATTCATGCTGAGCACTGTACCTGCTTATAAAGTTCCCTTCAAGAACATACAACTTAAAAATCAGGGAGGAAGGTTGTTCAGCAACAAAACTTGCCCCTTGGTTCTCATCTTTAAACTTCTTGAACCAGGTCCTTCTGAGCTATAAAAGTTACTGCAACCTGAGTGCCTCAGGCTGGGAATCTAATAAATGAAGGTACTTAAAAAGTGCCTAAAAGTAGGAATTTAATAACTGAAGTCTGGTTTTGATCATAACCCTGGAGTGTGGGTACCTTCAAGACCAAATTGTTCAGTAAGAGACATCCTGGAGGATGGTGTATTTCTTTTTCAGAAGTTTCCTCAAGTATTTAATGATTCAGAATTCCCCTCCACAAATACCCAAATTTCCTTCTGTTCCCACTCTGACACATTGCAGCAGGCTTTCACCTGCAATGCACCAGCAGTTCTCAAGAGTAAAAGCCTAATTCCGCTGACCTTTTAGGAAGAATTCAGCTCTTCCAAGTGGATGTTTTGCCCTACATCCAGCCCCTCCCTTGTGATTGCCCTTCTCCTGCCAGGCTAATTTTCTGAGCAGAAAAGCACAGCTGAACAAAGGCACTTCAACTCAGCCTTTTTACGTCCTCCACAGAGAACGCAGGGACTCCTTTCAGCTTGAAAGCCACTGCACATCTCCATGCCGCCGAGTACGCCCTTTCGTTTCTCCGTATTATTCTGTCTGTGTGGACAGGGCCAGAGACATCCTGTCTGCCCCAAGAGGGCAAATGGAAGAGACATATCGTGCACGAGACAAGTTACTGCACAGCAGGTTGTGATGATGTCAGAGCTCCAACCCCAGCACAAAGCAGGCCTGAATTCTCCCAGATTGCTCTCTCTCCCCTATCAACCTGCTCTCCCGCCAAACGTAACTCCCCAGCAGTCTTCCTCAAGAAGGATGTCAGCTAGGGCCTAACACATCTGCTTACCTCTGTGCTGCATTTGCTTGAAATAGGACCAGTTGCCACCAGAGATGTAGACAGATACTAGACTCTGTGGGCTGTTGTCATATATGCTGTTCTGGGTTCAGCTGAGGTAGGTTAAGAGTTTACCATCAGCTGGCATAACTGATCATATAGTTGCTGTCTAACCTGGTTCTGTCAAAATGGGTTTAAAAAATTCAACAAACAAAAACCTACTATTAGCAATGTTTTAAGCTAATACAGATCATTTTGATAGAATTGGGCTAGTGAACAATTCTAGCTGTCAGATCAGAAGTGCTTACCTCTGGCAAGGGACACAGCAGTGAACAGGTGGAGAAGGGCAGAGATCTGTAACTTCTCACTCAGCAGCTCTGAAGAGCGTGCAGAAGGACTAGGCTGCTCACACAGTCTGTTCCCAAACCCTGGGCTGCCCAGTTTGCTGCAAAGCATATTCTGCAGACAGGTTCAAACCGAGACTGCACGTAAATTAAGTGTAGAACAGGACAGACAGACCTAATGGAATCAGTACAGGTCACACACCTTGCTTTGTTCCTCAAGCCAGTGCCGAAGTGTCCTCAGCCAGCCAGGAATCATGGCTGTTACAGAGATCTGCCCTGGTTGGTCCGGGAGCAAGTACAAAGTAATGCCTGTGTCATTGTGACAAGGCAATGAACCATGCCACAAACACTATTCTAACATAGGGATTGTAAGATACTATCAGGGCGACAGCAGCATTCTGGTTATGATTCACCCTTGGCCCACAGGGCTGAATAATTCAGTATTTCAATGATACCACACAAGAGTTCAAGCAGATCACCGCATGCTGCCTAGGACTGAAACAGCAGACTCACAGCTCCCCAGCCCTGCTGTGGGACCTGTACCTGGGTGGTGTTTCTTGAGAAGCCCAGCCTTTCCCACTCCCATGACTAATAAAGAATTTGGCTATGATGAGAGGACATCCTTGACCCAATTAGCAATCTATGTAGGAGAAAATGTGTAGGGAATATTTCCCTATTTGCAGATGGGGCACTGAAGCACAGAGACTTTAAGGAGCAGTTTTCTATCTGTTCATTAATCAGAAGTGGGGACAGATTTTTTTTTAAGTGACAAGTTCCCAGCAGGTAAGCTTACACCAGTAGTGGAGAGATTTCCAGTCAGTTACCAACTGGCATGTCAGTGCAGGACTCTATCCACGTATCCTCAAATGACTTCTAACAAATAGCAACCTCCTTTCAGATCAGCTGTTGAACAATCTCCAGTTAGCCATGTCTGATCATCAGCACATAGCAGTGACCTTGCTGTGATATTGCTAGGACTTGGATAAGTTCCTTTTGGCTCTGACTTGAGAGTGGTTGTGCCAGCGCAGACACTAACCTCCCAGTTGTAGCCGAGCACAAGGAGTATCTGTGCTCCACAAGATGACTCTGTCAGCGTTCTCCTTCAATCCCTCCGTTGACCCCATTTTAGTCCAGCGCTACTCTCACTAGGAGTTACAGGCTTTTAAGTCGATGATTTGCTGTGAAGCTGAGCTCCATGGAGAGCAGATCTCTGCTGCTGCCTGGGGATAGCAGATGTGTTCCCAAAGCTCCCTACCTTAATAGCTACGTCAGCATTTCCAGAGAGAGAAATGACTGGGGGTCTTTACTCAAGATCCTTCACAGATTTCTTATATGCCAACAGGCCTCCCCTGTTTTGTTTATACCTTGCAAACACAAACATGTCCAGCAAAAATCGGTCTTCTTGACTGGAGTAACTAATTTGATGTCATAGGCAATTGTCAGACTCCATAGTACCATCTGCCATATTCACATGACTATAATTTGCAAGACACTATGCATCACCTCCCTGTTTAAAACAATCCTTTCCTCTGAACGAAGACTGTCTTTAACATATGCACAGTACATCTAAAGGAAAGGAAGAATATGTAATGACTATTTACCATTATCCACAGCAATACATTATTCATGCTTGCCTCCCCTAGCAAAATCTTTCCTTCCCTAATATTAAAGTGGTACATATTGAAGTAGAATGGCAGACCCTCTGGGATTCCAGAAGACTTTGCACTGGTCTTGTTAGCATAGGCTCTCAGATTAATCAGTGTATTCATTATATAGTGATTTCACTACAAGGACTTATTTGGGAAGACATGCCATGCTGTTTCACCTGGAGCGAGAGCAGAGCACCAGTATCAGCTTTTATGGCAATGGCAGAACAAACTGGACCGTATGCCACTGACTGAGATAACCAAGTTAGTGGCACCAATTTCCAGGTAGGGTGCTGAGGGGCTTGGCACTTTGTTGGTAGTTACTCAAATCAGGAACAGTTTCAGGAAGCAATGAGATGCTGGAAATGTCCTTCATATGAGATAATATGCAGGTCCTGTCTGCTTAGGATTATTTAAGGGGAACTTAATTTACAGGAAGTTAAATACTTGCCCTGCTGTCTTGGCAAAATCCTGGCTTCCTTCCTCAGTTCCTGGTTTACGGCATACCATATTCTTCACTTTCTACCCCAAAATGTTACTATGATGTACCTCTGCTGTGTTTTGCTTTAGAGCTGTGTGAGCATGGGGCAGGATTTGATTGTATGGACTCCTGCCCAAGTTGTGGTTTTGAGAAAAAAGAAAAGCATATCCCCTTGGGCATGCTGCAGAGCCTCTGGAAACACACATGGCCTGTGAGCCAAGCTGCGAGTCAGGTATGCCAGAAACCCAATTCATCTAAAATTATCCCATACTGGATCTGGACAGTACCAGCTATTGGCTGAGGGATGGCAGCTGTGGCTGTGGAGTGGCTGGGTCACAACAGGGTTTTGGGAGTTGCTCCCACTAGCAAACCAGACCCCTGATTCTGATCTTGCATTTAAGTTGGAAACATTCTTGATACACATGGTGGTGACAGGCCAAGATGACTTATCCAGAGCAACGCTCTGAGGGCAGCAGTCCTCAGCACATGAGCCAGCGAGACTGTCCTATATTCCATAAAGCCACCAGAGCATCACCTGAGTGGACAGAAACAGCCAAATGTGGCTTTGCCCAAACACAGCTTTGTGCAAACACATTGCTACTAACACTGTTAAAATAATACATTGTTATTTTACTTGCTGGTGCACCAGAAATTGAGGTGTGTGTCGCAGAGACATTTCAGGGATGTTCAGCTGCTGGCTATGGAGTGGGACCTGGTGCAGTGGAGTTAAGTGAGAGTCTGGATGTGGGCACCTCATGGATTTCTCATCTACAGGGCACTGCTCACTCTGCAACCAACACAGCACCACTCCCTGACGGCTACAACCCCAAAGGCTGCCGTGCAGTCTGGGCTCATTGGCTCCTGCAGCTCATTAACCAAGCCAGACTGTTGCCTCTCAAGCAGCCCAACCAGTGATCCCTGCCTGTGGTTATCTGAGCACAGCCTTGGGCTGCCCAGGCTGTCTTCCTCCTGATCCTGAAAAACCAGCACTGCGCTGGCAGCTCTGGGCCCCTCCTGGCTCAAACACCAACACACAACACACTTCAGCTGTATCCAAGCCCTCACTGAGCAGAAGTGTGGCAACTGCAGCAGGGTCTACGGGTGCTCCCTGGTGCCTTCTTTTTGGCCTTTCATCCATAGACATCAGGTGACAAAGATGTCATTTATTAGCATTGCAATACACAGCAGTGTTCCAGCTGTGATGATCTTAGGATATTGGAGACACAAGGTTTTCGGGGAGAAGTAATACTTTTTATTTGAACAACTGATGGATTTGGGGGGGGGGGAATAACACAAACTTTCAGGTACACAAACATTCAAGGATTTGTTTTCTTCCAGCTGTATCAGTAGAACTAATAAAAGATATTACCTCTCCCACAAACTTCAAGGGCTGCATGCCTGAAAGCCTGTCAGTCTTTTTTTCTGTATCTACCAGTTACTGTCACTGCAAACCTCACCTCTTACAGCTTTGATTTGCACCTTCCCTCCAGACCTCTCGAAGACCGTGGCGAAACATCATTTTCATTTAGGGGGCAGGGAAACAAACCCAGTGCAGTGATGTGACTTGCAGCAAGGGCAAGAACGCACTGTGAATCCCAGAGCATGCCCCATCTGTTGCAATATGCTGTTGCAGCTTGGACTTGGGGACTGAAATTGTTTCTCTGCTCCATGTCATGGCTGTGGGGTTGTCCCACAAGTCCGCATGTTCTGACCACCTCTGGGCACTGCTGCAGTCCATCGCAGGGCTGAAATAGGGCTGCATTACTGCCCACAACACCCAGAGTACAGGCGTTTCCCTTTCTCACACATACACTACAAATATGCCCTCATTTTGTAACTGCTGACATATATAACACTCAAGTAACTTCCAACCTTGTCTCCCCACTTTATACCATTTCACAGTTTTGTGAGATAGCTTCCAGTGATGTTAGTACTTTCTATGTTTTTGACTCAACCACTAAACGTGCACGACTATAAAGTTTGAATTTAAAATCCTAAAGTAGACTTTGAGTATCAGTGCATGAAAATGTGTGAGTCTTCCCTCAAAGCTCACTACCTAGAACACAGTTCACAGCAAACATGTCAGCTCTGATAGGAAACAGCAAATGTCTCTCAGCAGGTAGTATTTACCTGCCTTACAGGAGCAGCCAAATGGTAGAAAACATTTATTTGTGAATAATTTATTTAAAAAGTGATGGGAAAGCTTTGTTCCAGGTCTTTTTCTGTTATTACCCAAACAGCTCCTGAGTGATTCAGTGTGAATTCTTACCGTTTCATGACCTCCTCCTCACACGTGCAGAGAGACAATGTAGTACAGACACAGGCAATGTGGAGCTACCTACAAAGGATTTTGCATCAGCTAACCCACTCATAAAAAATGCAGTGTGAAGTTCTCGTTTATTTCATCCTCCCTCCTTCAGTTCGTCTGGGACCATGCATTTTTATAGAGA